>NC_045556.1:20258959-20623959 GCF_009769535.1 Thamnophis elegans | reverse complement strand
ACAAAGTGATACAAGGTGGGGGGAAATTAGCCAAACAGAAGCTATGTACCAATGTTTGGGTCCCCCTTATTATAGAGGTCCCTTTTTGTACATTAAATACAGTTCTTGGTGGGTTAGATGTCATCCCTGTTCTGATCCAGCTTCACAAAATCATGACGCAGACTCCTTGTCCCGACAAAACCCCTTTTATTAAGTTAATGTGAATTCCTCTCATTCACATCTAGCAAAGTCCCAGCAAACAGTCTTTCAAGAGATTTCACAACCACAGACCTTATCAGGCTTGGAGAGCTGCCAGGCCGATATCTTCCAAATGCAAGGCTGTACAAGAAAATAATTGGCAAGGAGTCTCTGAGAGTCACAAACAAATCTTCACACTAATTAAGCGAACAAATTGTCTCCTGCAAACTCCACTTCCCTTTCGCTCCTCCTTATTCTCTATGGGAGGGGCCATTCATCATCCACTTGTGCCTTTACTCCTGAATCGGCCCTTGTTCCTTAACCATTCCCTTCTCCTGGCAGGGCGTATGTGCACATCGGGAAAAGGCACCAGCTGTTCTTCTGCCCCACTGATCTCCAACTCCGTAGGCAGCTGATAACTGTTGGACGGCTCCCTCTCTGCTTCTAATGCAGAGCCCTCATCTGAGCCTTCCCCAAACTCCAGGACTGGCCCATGTTCCTCCCCAATCTCTTCACTGTCTGCATCTGCTACCAGCTCCACTGGCTGCTGGTCGGTCACAACAATCTTTTAATCACCTTAAACTTCATCCTTCTCTTCTTTCTCTTCTTTTTCTATTCAAAGATAATGGCTGTCTAAGGATAAAATCATTGCTGAAAATTTTTAAGGTGCTGCAATGTCCATCTGTGAGTGTACTCAGTTTACTCTTGACTGAAAGAATTCCTGGGAATTTATGATGCTGTAGATCAGGCTGCAGACAATGAAAACAAACATACAATACTCTCATTTATTTAGTTACTTTGTCTTAAATGGGGGTGAGATTATTTTGCAATGAGCAAATTTTATCCACAATCGGAGGGTTTTTTTCCTCCCTCCTATACTGAGTCATTTCTAAAAATGAGTCTAAATGACAAGAAGCTCTAACTAGACTATGGAACTGTTCAACTTCCTTTTGCATGTGTGTTCCTTTCATTGCAACAATTTCTTTTTGAAATTGTGGAGTTGAACACTTTCTTAGGGGGAAGGAGATGATCTTAAGAAGCAAATTCCAGAGGAGCTGTGAATCAGAACAGACAATTGACATATGGTAAAACCATTGCAAAAAAAAATAAAAAAAATTGGAGCTTCCTACAGGAAGAATAAATGTGTTAACGGTTTTCACAAGAACTTGCTTAAGTGCAAAATAATTTCTAAATCGAGCAAGTTGCCTTGGAAAGATTCAAATCTGAGCCTTGCTCAATACAATTTTATGTTTGGGAGGTTGTCCCTTTCTCTCAATGGCAAAGGATAGGGTTTGGTGAGCAAAATAAACCTATACTGTGTTTTCCTGAAAATAAGACTAGTTCCTATATTAATTTTTGCTCCAAAAGATGCATTAGGGCTTATTTTCCAGTTAGGGCTTCCTTTCAGAGAAATGCAGTCCATCTGGCTGATGATCTTAACTGGGACTTATTTTGGAGGTAGAGCTTATATTATGAGCATCCTGAAAAATCATGCTAGTTTCAGTTGGGTCTTATTTTCAAGGGGAATATGGTAGGAAATGCTAAAATAAATCAGATTAGGGTCTTACTAGGATCAGCTGATATTGGTTATAAACATTTTATTATTTCTGTTGACTTGTATATGTGCCTTGAATCAGTGTTGACTATTGGACACGTTCCTGGAGGTTGTTGGGGTTTTTTTTGTGAGATGTCAGAAGAGGTTGACCGTTGATTGGTTTTAAAGCCTGGGAATGACTGGCTGAAGGTCATCCAGCTGACTTTATGCCTAAAGTGGGACTCCCATTCTTCTAGTTTTTAGCTTGGTGCCTTAACCACTACACCAAAATGGCTCCTGCAGATGTAGCTATGGATTAAGGTTCTAGCAAGCCATTTTAATGGTAATGACTGTCTAGTGGGCAAACATTATTCATGCAGAGGCCATGATATTTTGGTGCTTTGCTTTGACTAAAACATATGAAGAACGGTTACAGGAACTGGGCCTGGCTAGTCTAGGGAAGAGAAGGACCAGGGAAGACATGATAGCAGTCTTCCAATATTTGAGGGGTTGTCACAGAGAGGAGGGGGTCAAGCTATTTTCCAAGGGATCCAAAGGCCAGACAAGGAATAATGGATGGAAACTGACCAAGGAGAGATTCAACCTGGATATTGAGAAATTTTCTGACAGTGAGAACAATCAACCAATGGAACAGCTTCATCACTGGAGGCTTTCAAGAAAAGACTGGTCCGCCATTTGTCAGAAATGGTGCAGGGTCTCCTGCTTGGGCAGGGCAGGGGGTTGAACTAGATAACCTACAAGATCTCTAACAACTCTGAAAAAAATCAGTATATTTGAGCTAGAGAGGTCAATGGCATAGAGAAAGAGTTAGCTGAGCTATTTTCCTCTCTCTTCACAAGGTAACATTGGATACCCTTGGCGTGGATGGAAAACGGGAGCAACCAACATTTAATTAGATTTACACATGTGTAGAGGTAGGGACGAAGAGATAATCATCAGACGTTGTAGGTGTTCCATCATTGGAGATTTTAAAGAAGAGATTGGAGAGCCATTTGTTCAGAATAGCATAGGATCTCCTGCTTGAGCAAGGGATTGGACTAGAATAACTCCACAGTCCCTTTCAATCTTAGAATTCTATGAATCTATGATCCATAAGGAGGAATTTCCCGATAGAACAATGGAACAGTTTACATCCAGAAGTCATACGTGCTTCTTCATCATGGAACGTTTTTAAGAAGAGATTGGACTGTCATTTGTCCAGAATGGTATAGGGCAGTAATGGTGAACTTTTTCGGTATGCGCTCATTGGGGACACAACCCAGAAGAGGAGCTGCCCAGGGAGCATGCACGCGCTGGGAAAAGACCTTCCCGTTTCCGGTGCATGCACTTCCGGTTTCCAGTGTGCATGCAAGTGTGACAATCAGCTGTCCAGAAAACAGAAGACCAGCTCACGTGAAAGCCAGTTGATCGTTGTGCACGCATGCACGCCAGAACACCAGAAGAGGAATGGGCAATGCCAGAGGTGCCAGGCAACATGGCTTTGTGTGCCACTTTGGGCAGACGTGTCATAGGTTCACCATCATGGGTACAGGGATTCCTGCTTGATCAAGGGATTGGACTAGAAGAACTCCACAGTCCTTTCCAACTCTGTCATACTGTTACTAACCCTGTTAGTATATTTCCGATACGAACAGGGTTAGTATCTGAAATGACAGCTCTATGTTGAAGATGTGGTGTTTGTCTCTAGTACCTAATCCACCTTTCTGAGCAGAAGGTGGATTAACTTGAATGTAGGCAAGCATGTCTACCTGATGCGCTAAGATGGGGTGTTTCAGAAGCATTATGAAAAAAAATACCTGACACTTTGTGACCTATTTTAACATATATATGGTTAAAGAACACCTTTCCAAAGCTTAAAAAAATATAGTACTTGGTTTGTCTCAACCGCAATTGTTGGAGTCCTACAAAGCAAGGTAACTTTTTTCTCTACATTACCATTTAATTAAAAACAGTATTTAATGTTCTAGTGCATTCAAAATGTTCCTTTGTGGCATTTCTGCCTGCAATTGTAGTTTGCAATCAGTTTAAATTCACAATGAGCACTGTCCTAGTAGGAGGTGAATGTAAAGTCCTTGGAAGTAAAGTGGCATTTGCAATTCTTTGGGAAGGGTTTTTTTTTTTTGTTTTTTGTTGTCAAAAAGTAATTTTCATTCTGCCCATGTTGAGCAATCCTTTTTGCATATAAAATGCTTTTGAAAAATAACTTCCCATGGCTTCATGAGCTAAATATGTTCTCAGAGTGAGCATACATTATGTGTATAATTTTTGTCCCCCTGACCTTAGCATAAAGATAAAGATGGAGAGGCAAGTTTGGTATAATGGCTAAGGCATCAGGTTAGAAACTGGGACTCTGCGAATTCTAGTCCTGCCTAAGCTGAAATAAACTCGGGCCAGTTTCTCTCTCTTGCCCTGAGAAGGAAGCAATGGCAAACCACTTCTGACAGCTTGCCAAGCAAACTGCATGTTCTTGTCTGTGAACCCAAACAAATACAGAGAAAGAGAAAGAGAGAGAGAAAGAGAAGGAGGGGGAGGGAGGGGGAGTGAGGGGGATGGAGGGAGGTTGAGAGAGAAAGAGAAGGAGGGAGAGGGAGGGAGAGAGAGAGAAAGAGAAGGAGGGAGAGGGAGAAGAGGAAGGGAGGGAGGGTGAAAGAAAGAAAGAGAAAGGAGGAGGGAGAGGGAGGGAGAGAAAGAGAAAAAGAGAAGGAGGGAGAGAGAGAGGGAAGGAGAGGGGAGAGAGGGAGGGTGAGAGAGAAGAGAAGAAGTGAGAGGGAGGAGAGAGGGGAGGGAGAGAAGAGAGGGAAGGAGAGAGAGAGAGAAAGAGAAGGAAAGGGAGAGAAGGAGGGAAAGAGAGAGAAATGAAGACAACCCAAGTTAAATTTGCCTCCTGGTGATTTCACAGATAGATCAATAGAAGTAAAACCTATTTCAGTCTCATGCCTTTTCAAACAGTTCTTTTTTCATTTTTTCGATCTGTTTTATCATTTGTGAGAAGTTAAGGGAAATTATAGGATTCTTTGGAATGTTTGGCAATGAACGATGGCCCTGGTCCTCTATGAATTAAATTGGACAGTCAGTGAGATCCCTTTCTTCAAATCGGAATCCTTTTTGGGTCAGAATGGCTCATAAACCCCAATAATAACTATAAATAACTATATAGTGCCCTGGCTTGGACTTGACTCCATATTTACTGTGAAGTTTAGCTTGAGGTTGTTGGCTTAGTTACATTTTCTGAATTACTTTAGAGGCCTCTGACTCAATTTAACAATTTGGTTTGACTTTTCAATTTGGAAAGATGATTTTTTTTTTTAGAAAAATAAAACATTTAAAATGGATTTCATTGCTCTATTTTGGAACACGGATGGGGTGTGTAACCTCCTCTGGCTATACAGATTTAATAAATAAATCTGAAACAATTTGATCTGGCTGTTGATTTAGTCTGGGAAGCTGATCTGCCTTGAGCAGTCGATCAAATTGGCTTAGAATAACATTGACTTTGAATAGAGTCTCTGAATTGAAGCTTCACACCGTCCTAATTTTTCCATTGATGGCTCATCAGCTAATGGAGATTAGCTTGGCCGCCTGGTTTGCCCTCCATTTTCAGAGGCAATCTACCTGATTATTAGAAACTCAAGATGAGTAATAGACCACATTTGCCATGCACCGCTTTGTAGGTAGGCTGAAATTGGAAATAGAGTAGTGGGCTGTATGAGATGGACCCTGCCCTAATGCAGCCCAGCTAGATATTATGCTCTTAAAATGAGATATTCCAGCACACACCTTGGCCACCTTGTCATTAAATAAGTGCAATGATACCACACTCCACCTGTAAGAAATTCTCCTCTTTGAAAGGAGCTGTGGAAGCAAATTCTCTTTGAGAGAGAAAAGAAAAGGAAGTCACGAAAGACAGATATGAACACTGATAGGAGAGAAAGCAGAATAATTTTTCTATATAGATGTATTGAACCACAAAAAAAACTAATAAAAATGTGTCCCTTACCCATACAGGAGGTGGCTCAGTGGCTAAGACGCTGAGCTTGTCTAGAAGGTCAGCAGTTTGGCAGTTCAAATCCCTAGTGCCGCGTAATGGAGTGAGCTCCTGTTGCTTGTCCCAGCTTCTGCCAACCTAGCAGTTCGGAAGCATGTAAAAAATGCAAGTAGAAAAATAGGGACCACCTTTGATGGGAAGGTAACAGTGTTCCGTGCACCTTCAGTGTTGAGTCATGCTGGCCACATGACCACGGATACATCTTCAGACAGTGCTGTCTCTTCGGCTTTGAATCTGAGATGAGATTCCCATTTGAACTGCCTGGGCATTTGACAGGTACCGGGTCTCCTGTTCAAGCAGGGTGTTGGATTAGAAGTCCTCAAGGATCCCTTCCAAATTTATTATTATGTATTCTGTATGATTAAATAGAAATGGAAGGAGTAGAGTGAATTATGTACTGTAGGCATGAAAACGTCCAAAGGAATGTCAGAAGAAGATATTCCCTCTTTACAAGAACTTGTACAACTAGAACATGAAGTTAGAACAACTCTTTGGTCATTAACCAAAGATCATTACCAAGTCAGAAGGCAACAGGAACTGACATAATATCTACTACAATGTAGCAAGCAACCGAAGATTAATCGACAAAGTTTATACCCAAACTATGTCAGCAAATCTGGGAAATGACAATCTGGAGAACAGATTGGAAGAGGTCAGTTCTACATACCAGTATCCAAAAAGGAGACTCAACACAGTGTGCAAACTATCACAAAATATTATTAATTTCACAAGCATAAAAATAACTGCTCGGTTCAGATTAGAGCCTTCAAGGAAATGGAAGTGCCAGATGTTCAATCCATTTTTTTTAAAAAAAGATTGAGGAACAAGAGGTCCTGTGGCTAATGCATGCTAGATATATATAAAAAAAGCCAAGAATACCAAAAACAAAGACAGTATGTGCTTCATTGATTATAGGAAGAGCCTTGATTATGTCAGACATGCCAAATTGTGGTGTAGTCTTAAGAAAATGGGAATCTTTGAAAATCTAACTGTTCCCATGAGAAATGTATATACATGTCAAGAAGCCAGAATTCAGATAGAACATGTTGAAACAGATTGTTTCCAAGTTTGCAAAGCAGTGAGATAAATGTATGTACTCTTTCCTTATTCACTGAACCAGTATGATTGTTGTGGCCCGCCAGCAGCCAGTGGAGCTAGTGGCAGACTCAGACAGTGAGGGGGTTGGGAGGAACTTGGGCAAGTCCTGGAGTCCTTGGAAGGCTCTGGTGAGGGCTCTGCATCAGAGGCAAAGAGGCGACCAGGGCCATCTGACAGTTATCAGCCACCTTCGGAATCAGAGATCATTGGGCAGAAGAACAGCTGGAGCCTGTTCCCAGGGTGGACATGCACAGAGCTGCCAGAAGAAGGGAACAGCAAAGGAATAAGGGCCAATTTGGGAGTAAAGCCACAGGTGGATGGTGAATGACCCCTCCCATAGGGAATAAAGAGGAGCAAAAGGGGAGGGGAGTTTGCAGGAGACAATTAGTTCAGTTCACTAGGGTGAAGATCTCTTCCTGACTTCTTGTCAAGTATTGTCTGCTACAGAGTGGCGTTTGGAAGATATCGGCCTGGCAGCTCTCCAAGCCTGATAAAGGTCTGTAGTTGTGGAATCTCTTGAAAGACTGTTGGCCGGGACTTTGCTGGAGAGGAATTCACTTTAAACTATATAAAAAGGGTTTTATCAGGATGAGTAGTCGGCTTCATGCTTTTGGGAAGCCTAGGTCAGAACAATTATGAATTCATACTGAGAGGCTCCATCGGAAGAAGATGAACGTGGTTTTAAAATTGGAGGAAGAATTATCCATGACCTGTGCTATGTTGATAGCAATAGCAATAGCCTTTAGACTTATAAACCACTTTACAGTGCTTTAAAGCCCTCCTACAGGGTCAGCACATTGCCCACAACAATCTGGCTCCTCATTTTACCAATTTTGCAATTGACTGATGGTGATGTTGTCAATGCCAATGGTGTACAAGTGGTTTCCGGGGTTTGGGACTGCACCCAAGGGGCCTATCACTGCTGGTACTATCTTTGCTTCCTATTGCCGCAGTAATTTTACTTCTCTTTGCAGGTGTTTGAATTTTGTGATTATTTTATGTTTTTTTTTTTTTTTTTAAAGATTTTATTGGTAAAAAGAAAATACAACATCCATAACTTGTAGCAAACAATACAACTACATTTCGAGATATTCCCATACTATCAAATCATTATAAACATCAAAGGTTAGATATCTTTCCCTCCCTCTTTTCTTCCCTTCCCCCCTTACTTTCCTTCTCCCCTGCCTTCCCTCCTTTCTTTTCTCCTTTCCTCCTTTCCTTCCCGTCCTTTCTCTCCCTCGGTCCCCCCCTCCTTCTCACATACCTTTCCTCCTTCCCTGCCTCTTTCCCTCCTCCTTCCTTTTAATCTCCCTCCTTTCCTCCCTCCTTCCCTCCTTCCTTACAACTCTCCTTCTCTCTTCTTTCCCTCCCTCTTTCCCTCTTTACTACCCTCTTCTCTTCCCTCCCTCCCTCCTTCCCCAGTTTTTCCTCTTTCTCCTCTCCTTCTTTCTTCCCACCTTCTTTCCCTTCTCTTCTTTCTCTTCCTCCTCTTTATCCTTCCCCCCTTCTTCTGCCTTTCCTATTCCTCTCCTTTCTCCTCTCCATCCTGACTTCCCTACTGCCCTCCCTCCCTCCCTTCTAACCTTTATTACATTTGCATATTTTCCTCTGCTGAGGACAACCTGGTTTTCTTTCCCTTTCCTTGCTTGAAGAGGCAAGGATATAAGTCCTCTCGCCTCATCTAAAATGAAGTTTGATCGCTAATTTCATGCAGGTAATTATAGCGGATTTCCTATCAGCTTTTTAAAGTTTTCCCAACATTGTAGCGTAACAAAATTGCTCGACGGTGGGTTCTCGCCCCTGATACATTTCTCCTTTCGTTTATCTCTCAGTGTTGTATATTGTTCATTTGAGTTATTAGTTTAATCGTATTAGGTTAGTCAGCTATCTCTTTTTATGTCTAGGTCTTCACTGACTCATCAAGCCATTTGTATAGCTTCTCCCAGGCTGTATAAAAGTCTGTGTCTTCTTTGTCATTAATTCGCATCGTCAGTCTGTTCATTTCTGCTAGTTCTAAAAATTTTATTCATCACCATAGTATTGGTGGGGGCATTTTCACTCTTCCAGCACTGTGCGTAAACAATCCTTGACGCTGTCAGAATAGGACTAGGAGGTATTGGTCAGATTTGCAAATTTTTTGATCTATTATTCCTAATAAGAAAGTTTCCGGCTTAAGGCATAGTTTAATTGACAGGATTCCATTCAGCCATCCTAGTATTTGCTTCCAATATGCTTTGGCTACCGGACACGTCCACCACATATGGTAGTACGTGCCCAGCACCGCTTTACATTTCCAGCATATGGCCGAAACTTTTGAAGACATTTTCGCCAGTCTTGTCGGTGGAAGATGCCAGCGGTAGAACATTTTATATATATTTTCTTTATAGGCCGTCGACTTTGTCAATTTTAGGTTCCATTCCCAGACTCTTTCCCAGTCGTCTAGGTCTATTGTGTGGCCAATGTTTTGGGCCCAGGTTACCATGACTTCTTTTACCCTTTCTGCTTCCGTTTTTCGAATCAGTAAGCAGTTGTATATTTTTGAAATTAATTTCTCATCTGGTCCAATTAAAATTTTATCTAATTCCTGGTTCTTGTTCTGGAAGCCAGGTTGTGCTAGATCGAATTTGTGTTTGTTTTGAATTTGGAGATATGGCCACCAATCAATGTTTATTCCCTTATCAGCCAAATTTTCCCTGGGGTTTAGTTTGTTTTGGTCGTCTAGCAACTGTTGGTAGGTAACAATTTTATCCAAGTTTATCAAATTTGGGTATATCAGGGCTTCCGTCGGAGATATCCATTTAGGTAGTTGCGTGTAGTATCTCCTTCTAATTTCGAGCCAGTCCTTAATCAATACCCCCCTTAAATGGTGACTACTAAAATAATTGTGAATTTTATTTCCCTCGCACCATAGGTAGTTATGCCACCCGTATTGCAGGTCGTGGCCCTCTATTGTTAAGATTCTTTTATTAGCTAACATTACCCATTCTTTTATCCACATAGTTGTTGCTGCTTGATGATATGTTTTCCATTCCGGTAATCCCATTCCCCCTTGAGTTCTTTATCCTGCAGGTGCGTATATTTTATTCTGGGCTTTTTACCATTCCATATAAAGTTTCGAATCATTTTGTCCAAATCATTATAAAATTTTTCCCCTAGCTTGACCAGTGCCGTTTGAAATAGGTAGAGGATTTTTGGCAGAACATTCATTTTAATTACTGCGACTCTTCCCATCAGTGATAGTTGTAGTTTTGACCAGGTTTTTAAGTCCTTTTGGGTATTCTGTAACAACTTATCATAGTTGTCTTCTTTTATGGAAGAGCATTTCGCAGACAGCCAGATCCCTAAATACTTAATTTTTTAGTTACCTTTAATTCCATTGTTTCCTCTAGTTCTCCAATCTGGTTTTGGGGAAGTTTTTTATAATCATTTTTGTTTTTTTCCTTGTTTATTTTTAAACCGGCCACACACCCAAAGTTCTCAATGTCCTTCATCAAATTCAGTCCTGAAAGTAAGGGGTCTTCTACGATAAAGACCATGTCATCCGCGAAGGCCTTTACTTTATATTGTTCTCTTTTATGGTCAAGCCCCTAATTTCCTGATTTGATCTTATCCGATTTAAAAGGACCTCTAGTGACGTAATAAATAGTAGTGGGGAGAGCGGGCACCCTTGTCTAACACCCTTTCCAATTTGTATCCTCTCCGTTAGTTCCCCATTGACTATAATATTTGCAGATTGCCGTGAATATATAGATTCTATAATCCTAATAAATTTATCGCCAAATTTCATCATTTTTAGTTGAGTGGTTAGAAAGTTCCAATCTAGGTTATCAAAGGCTTTCTGAGCGTCGACAAAAATTAATGCGAGTTGTTTCTCGGATCTTGTTTGATAGAATTCCAGGGTATCAATTATTATTCTTGTATTGTTTCTAATATGTCTTTTTGGGAGAAAGCCGTTTTGATCCGAATGTATACTCTGATTTAATATTATTTTTAGTCTTTCCGCCAATATTGATACAAAGATTTTGTAATCTGCATTTAACAGGGATATAGGTCTATAATTTTGGACCTTGCTACTGTCCACCTCTTCCTTTGGTATTAGGGTGATGTAAGCTTCCCCCCATGATTTTGGGACCCTACCATTTTGTAATGCCTCATTGCATAGTTCTAATAATTTGTCTTCTATGGTATTTTGAAGTTTTTTATATATTTCCGACGGAAGCCCATCCGGCCCAGGTGTTTTATTGTTTTTTTTGTTTTTGAATGGCCTTTTTCAGTTCTTCTTGTGTGATTTCTTTATCGAGCATCTCTCTCATCTCCTCCGACAAGACTGGAAGCTTCTGCTTTATAAGGTATTTTCTAATGTCTTGTTCATTAATTTCGTCTTGTTTATATAGTTTCCTATAATAGTTCTGTACTATCTTTTTCTTTTCTCCTATTTCTTGTTTCAAATTCCCCTCCTCGTCATACAGTTGTTTAATAATTCTTTTGACCTTCTCCTTTCTTATTTTGTGGGCCAACCATCTCCCAGTTTTATTTGCATGTTCAAAATAATTCTGCTTCATTCTCTTAATGTTTTGTGCTATTTCCTCTTGAGAGATCAAATTTATTTGGTGTTTAATTAACTCTCCTTTTTCCCTGTGTCTACTATTTTCTGGCTCTTTCTGGGTCAGCAGTTCCGTCTCTCTTAATTCTTTGTTTAGTGTATTAAGTTTTTCCCTGTGTATTTTGTTTCTTCTTATTATATAGGCTATGGATATTCCCCTCACAACTGCCTTCATCGTGTCCCAAACATTTTGTATTGAGGTCTGCTCTTTACCGTTTTCTTTAAAGAAGTAGCCCAGTTCCTTTTCTATTTGTTGTACAAATTGTTTCTCTTGTAGTATGTTCTGGTTTAATGTCCACCTAGCTTTTATCCTTGCCTTCCCTTTCCATTGCCATAAGACTGGGTGATGATCGGCCCACTTGTTGGTTATTATTTCAATATTTACAGTATCCATGAGTAGCTCCGAGTTTGACCAAACCATGTCGATACGGGACCATGAATTATGTGGATGGGAGTAAAACGTGTACTGTTGCATCTTGTCATTCATTGCTCGCCAGACATCATAAAGATCTAGATCCTTCACCATATTTACATAGGCAGACGGTAGTTTCCTTCTTGTGCTTTTCTTGTGAGTACCCTTATAGTCCATCTTACCGTCTGCAATAGCGTTGAAATCCCCTAGAATACATATATTTTGCCACTCTATTTCATTTATCCTCTTATATAGATTAATATAAAATCTCTCTTGTTTTTGATTTGGGGCATAGATTCCAACTAGTAAAATTTTTTTCCCACCATTAATTATCTCCACCATTAATACCCTACCGTCTTTGTCTGCATATATTAGTTTGGGGTTCAACCATTCTTTTATATACATTACAATTCCTCTTTTTCTGGTTTGTGCTGACGAGCAGAATGTTTTACCTAGTTTTGGACAGACCAACAGGTTATTGTATTTTTCTTTAATGTGTGTTTCCTGAAGACAGATTACATCTAACTTTTGTTTCACTAGATCCAACAGTACACGTTTTCTTTTGGAAGTTATGTTAAGACCATTTACATTTGCTGATAGTACATTCGTTTCCCATTCTTCAATTCCCTTACACGTTATTCGCTTTGAGGGCGCCTTTGGATCGAGTCTCGATGGGTGACCTTGCTCTCGAATCTTCTCTGCCATATCTCTCTCGTTCTCTGGCCTCTCCTGGCCCCCGCCCCTCTGGTTGAGTTTCCATTATAGTGTCCTCCTGTCTTAAAAGTCCTTCTTTATTAAATCTCTCATCGTCTGCTAGTAAAAGTTCCTGGAATTCTTGAGCTTTCGCCAAGGTGTCTATTCGGTATTTCTTTTCCCTCCATGTTATCAGCATTCCTTCTGGAAGGAGCCATCTGAACTGGATTCTGTCTCTGTTTAAACGTGTGGAGAGGAAGTTGTATTTCCTTCTCTTCTCTCTGACTCTCCGTGGAGTCTGTTTTAAGATGAGAATTTCTTTACCTTTGTATGTTAGAGAGTCCCCTCTTATTGTACTTAGAATGTCCTCTCTCAGCTGTCTTCTCAACACCCTCACCTGGATCTCCCTCGGAAGCCGGTGGCGTCTCGCGAAGCCTGTATTGACTCTATAGGCTTCGTCCAGATCATTAATAACCTCTTTTTTCGGCCTGCCGAGGACTAATCCCAGGATTTCTCCAATCAGCTCCCGGAGGTTTTCATCTTTTGCTTCCTCCACGTTTTGTAGTCTTAAATAGTATGCTGATTGCTCTAATTCTAGCTGGAGGATGGCCTCCTCCAGGCTTGAGTTTATAGATTCCAGATTGTCCTCTACTTTGTCTATCCTTTTTTCCGCTATTTCCGTTCTCCCCTTAACATTTTGGATTTCCTGCTCATTTTTCAGCAGCGCTGTTTGTATTACTCCTATGCGTTCCTCAATTCTTCCCATATTGTTTCTTACTTCACGCATTTCATTCTTTACTCCCTCCAGGCCTTTGGCGACACTTTCCCCCATCTTCAGTATTGTCTCTTGTAGGGAGTCCATTGTTACTTCCTGGTCTTGCAGGGTTGGGGCTGCCTTATCTCCCGTTTGCCTGCCCTCAGGGGACTTTTCCCTCACCGGGGTAGATAGGGGAGTTTGCTTTTTACTCCCTTTAATTAAAGTTACTGTTTTGGTTGCCATTTGCTTTAATTCAGCTCTTCCCCTTTAAGGTGTAAGCCTAGTACCTTCTAAATGCTGTTTGAGTAGTTATACAGAGCCCGGGGTACATACAGGGTAATTAAGCTGGAGCAGGACTGTGAAATATAGGCTCAGTTAATTCTATAGTATCTGGGAGAGTCAGGAAGAGAAGCGTTTCAGCGTGATACGACAGGGTGCAGGAGAGGCCAGAAAGTATTTAGAACTCACCCATCAATCTCTTCCTGTTGTCAGTGTAGTGTTTTCCTTCTGCTGTCTCTGGCTGTAATATGACACCGCGTACTTCAAACCCTTGTGATTAAACTTCTTTCCTTTTTCCTTTTTCCCAGGCAGGCAAATCCAGCTGACTGCCTTTCTCTTCTTAGTCTGTTAATCCTCAAATTTAAATAGTCCAAAGCCTCAGTCTCCTTCTGTCCATTACGTCAATCAGCTTTCACAAAAGTTTACTGTTTGTATTTAATAGCCGCTGCAGATAAATGCGCCCACACACGTATCTGTATTTATTGCAGTAAAGTTGTTTATCTTTTAGATTTAGGCTTTTAAGTCAGATCTTGTGATTACCGTCATTCGATCCACTATGTTCCCCTGCAGTTGTCTCCCTTCCTTATTAGTGGCTGGCAGTCACGCCTTCTGGTCGGCCATTAATCAGCCGACCTCTTTTGCACGAACTCTGAGGGAGCCTCTTGCTTCGTGGGGGGGGATCGCCTTTCACCCTCCACTGCACAGAAGCTTCCCCTCTCCAAAGGTCCTCGCACCTCGAAGGGACCTTGCCTATTACGGCCACGCTCGTGGAAAGACCGGGCGAACCGAACAGAGAGTCTGTCAGCAGCTCGTTCCAGCGTGACGCCAGACCGGAAGCTCCTATGTTTTTTTTTTTTTTTTTTTTTTAAATTTCTTTCTTTGCTCTTCTTATTCTTATTATTCCAAGATCCAGGTTTGAAAAACTCTTCTTATTATTGTCATTATTATTATTCCTAGTTGCACTATTTTAACTTCTGCCATCCACTTTCAGCACATAGATCGATAGTATACCAATATTTTACCATCCTCAAGAAACAAGGCTGCATAATATGCTCATATCAGTTGAAACTTTCAGAAATATCCCACAGATTCCCCCCTCCCATCAAACTGGGACAATTCTGTCAGGACTGGTGACCATTTGTACCTTTTCTGTTATCCTTACTCTGCAATGTTCTGTACGTTGGGCTCTTGTGATAGACAAAACTCTGTCTACCTCTTTCAAGGTTAATTGAGTATTGTTCTTTGAAATATACATGGGAAAACTTTATCGACTAGTCTGCTGTGTGACCTCACCTGTCAAATAAGAGGAGGATGATAATAACAGTGAGAAGGACTACTGCAAAAAAAGGACTTGACAAAAAGTGAAATATATTGCATTCTGCAGAATACAATATACAGTACATATTTTTGCCAGTATCATTTACTTGCTCATTCACTGAAGTACCACATATCTCATTTCAAAGTGCTTTTTCAAAAGACAACCAGACTGTTTTTTTTTTTCCTTGAAGAAGAAGAAGACATTTCGCTTCTCATCCAAGAGGCTTCATCAGTTCTGGCAGAATGGTGGAGGCTATGGAGAGATTCGTTCTGACAGGATGGAGGGAGGGATTGGAAGGACCCTATTTTCTTGGCAGTCATCTGGTCGTTAGTACTCACCCTGAGAGCTCTTTTTTAAATATTTTTTTGGCTTGGTTTGGTTTGGTTTTATTGGTCTTGTATGCCGCCCACTCCCAAAGGACTCTGGGCAGCTTACAATAAAAAGGGGGCGGAGCTGCAACAGAGAAGGCCCTCCCCCGGGGGGTCGCAAGCCGGCATTGGCTGGCAGATGGAATCCGGAGAAGGCCAAGTCTGTGCAATCGAATCGGTCTTTGGGAGGTAATTGGCAGGAGGTGGTCTCTCAGGTACCCAGGTCCGATGCCATGCAGGGCTTTAAAAGTAATGACTAGCACCTTGAAGCGTGTCCGGAGACCAATGGGCAGCCAGTGCAGCTCGCGGAGGATAGGTGTAACATGGGTGTACCTAGGTGCACCCACAATCGCTTGCGTGGCTGCATTCTAGACTAACTGAAGTCTTCGAACGCTCTTCAAGGGCAGACCCATGTAGAGTGCGTTACAGTAATCCAGTCTTGAGGTGACGAGGGCGCGAGTGACTATCCGAAGATCCTCCCGGTCCAGGTAGGGTCGCAATTGGTGCACCAGGCGAACCTGGGCAAAGGTCCCCTGGTCACAGTCAACAAATGATGTTCTAATGTCAGCTGTGGATCCAGGAGGACTCCCAAATTGCGAATCCTCTCTGAGGGGCGTATAATTTCACCCCCCAGGCTAAGGGATGGAATAGCTGGACCATTTTTGGGAGGGAGCATCAATAGCTACTCGGTCTTGTCGGGATTGAGTGCAAGCTTGTTTGTTCCCATCCAGACCCTAACAGCCTCCAGGCACTGGCACATCACTTCTACCGCTTCACTGAGTTGGCACGGGGTGGACAGATACAGTTGTGTGTCGTCTGCATATTGGTGGTATTTAATCCCGTGCCGTCGTATGATCTCACCCAGGGGCTTCATGTAGATGTTAAATAGGAGGGGGGACAGGACCGAACCCTGCAGCACCCCATAGTTGAGGGGCCTAGGGGTCGACCTCTGCCCTCCGACCAACACTGACTGCGACCTGTCTGAGAGGTAGGAGGAGAACCACCGTAGGACGGTGCCTCCCACTCCCACCTCCCATAACCGTCACATAAGGATACCATTGTCTATGGTATCAAAGGCCGCTGAGAGGTCAAGGAGCACTAGGATAGAGGAGTGACCCCTATCCCTGGCTCGCCAGAGATCATCGATCAGTGTGACCAAAGCAGTTTCCGTGCTGTAACCAGGCCTGAAACCGGACTGAAAGGAATCCAGATAATCGGTTTCTTCCGCCGGAGTTGAAAGGCTACCACTTTCTTAACAACCTTCCCTATGAAGGGGAGGTTGGAGACTGGACGATAGTTACTTAAAATGGCTGGGTCCAGAGAAAGCTTCTTCAGGATCCCTCCTGGAGAGAGGTGTTAACTGTCCTCTAGATCCAGCAATGTGTCACCTCCCTGCTGGTCGAGACCAGCCAGGAGGGGCACGGGTCCAGTATACAGGTGGAGGCACTCACCACTCCCATGGCCTTGTCTACTTCCTCAGGAGCGACAAGTTGAAACTCGCTCAATAAAATCCACTCAAGACCTTCCCTCGGTACCTCGGCTGGTACCGTGCAATTGGAGTCCAGATCTGTCCAAATCCGAGCGACTTTATCCATTAGAAACTGAACAAATTCCTCAGCTCTACCTTGTAAAGGGTCATCCGCCTCCCTCCCTTTCAGGAGGGTGCGAGTTATTCTAAACAAGGCGGCTGGGTGCGATTCAGCAGATGCAATAAGAGCGGCAAAATGCCAATATTGTCAATACATTTCACTAGGTTTAACTAGTTTTAGATTATATTTTTCCATCTATCAACCTGTATCTTTCCAATAGCAAAACACTCTCATATTTTCTGCCATTTGTAGTGCCAGTCCTCTAATCATCTTCTTGATCAGCTTTGTATAGACTCCTCTTAGCAACTCCTTGCTTATAAGATCTCTCATATAATCTTGATGCCCTCTTTCTATTTCCTTATTCAGCTTATCTTTGATTGTCAGCAGTGTTATCAATCTTTTTGCTAATAGAATGTTAGAATTGCACAATTTCAAAAGAAAATAGAACTCTCAAGTTTGCAAAAGATACTTTCAGAAATACAGAAATTATCAAATACATATGAAAGAATAGAGAAAAACTGGAAGATTTAGAGCATACAACAACAAAATATGATGAAGAAATTGAGGATGTCTATCAAATGCAATATGGGGTGGTTAAAACTCAAAAAAGTGAAGTGGAAAATGAATATAAAGAGATTAAACCTGCTAATATTTATGGTGATTGGTTTGTCTCTGAAAATAGATTTAGATTTAGATTTTAGATTTTATTGACATTTGTAGGCCGCCCTTTTCCAAATAGAAAGAATGGAATACTAAAAGAGGAATTAAATGGAGAGGAAATTTATTCCAGAGGGCAAGATACAGAAGAAGAAAAAAACAAAGAATCTATGGATTTAAAGAGAGAAATTCTATTACCCTGAGAGCTCTTGAGGCAACTTGGGAGCTTATCTGGGCCCTCATCGTCCCCTGATTCAGGGTGCAAATGAGGATGGAATCTTCTAGAATTGCTGAAAGGATTGTGTTGTAGACAGGAGGTAGGGAGTATCTTATCCCTCCCTCTCTGTTGAGAGAAGGCTACTCAGTGTTAACGTGATATTTTACCCCTCTTTCAAACCTATGGTCCTCCCAACCTCCTCTCCCACATCCTGTCAGAACAAATCCCTATATAGCCCCCACCATTCTGACAGAACCAATGAAGCTTCTTGGATGAGAAGTGAAACTGCTTCTTCTCCCTCAAGGAAAAAAACTAGTCCAGTTTCCTTTTGAAAAAGCACCTTTGAGACCAGGATGACTGAGAATCTCCATAGACATTTATCTCCCTAGTTTTTTCTTCTAGGATCAAGGCCTAGGCATAGAATATATAAACTACTTTAGGGTGCATCAAAGCCCTTGACATCCATTAATGTATAGTGTCATGGTGGTCCATTTAATGCTAACATCCACATTGCAGATTTGCTACCAAGTCACCCAAAATATACGTTGGTCTGCCAGGAAATCCATAAACCCCCAGTTTCTATGCTGTAAAGATGGGACCGAGCATGGAAATACTGCCAAATGCCAGAATATTAAAGTTAAATAGACATTGATGAAAGACTTCATTACAAGAAGAAAAAAACCCAACATTGAACATAAGGTAGAGTGGGGAGGGATAAAGAAAATACTGACATGGTAAATATATCAGAATCATGTGTAACAGACTAATTTTATGAGTGTATTACAAAGTGCCTGCTGCTTTCTCACATTAGGCTTAACGTGCAGCTGCAGAGAATGTGGTTACATTGTGCATAAGGCTTAATTGGAGGGCACAGCTCTTTTTTTCTCATTTGCATGTAACTATGGCATAAGCATACTACCGCAAAACCCTTTTTTCCATCTGCATCCTGACAATCTGTTTATCTGCTCTCCATAATCCTACTTTGAGGCGACCCTAAACAATGGTTGGAAACTAATCAAAGAGAGAAGCAACCTGGAATTAAGGAGAAACTTTCTAACAGTGAAGGCCGTGAGCTCCCAGCCGAAAGGCTGCAAATTAAGTTCTGGCAAGCAGTCTGTGTGGCACAAAGCACCATGAGCAAAATCTCCAGAAATACGAATTGTTGTCTCCTACGACAAGCACTCCCCTTTCCTTCTATTTATTCACCAGCCAGGGAAGGGCCATTCAGTGTCCACACGTGCTTTGCTTCCTGAGTTGACTCCTTGTCCTCCGTTGTTCACCTCTCCTAACTGCTCTGCACATATTTGCATCTGGAACAGGCCCCAGCTGTTCTTCCTCCTCACTCATATCAGCCTCCAAAGGCAGCTACCTCTCCAGTGACTGGGAAACGTCAGATGGCCTTCCCCAGGCTCCGGAACTGGCCCAAGTTCCTCCCCAATCTCCTCATCATCCGAGTTGGCCACCAGCTCCACTAGCACCTGGCAGGCCACAAGGCAACTCTTTCTGGACATGGCAGCTATTGCACAGGCTGCTTTTGGACATCTATAGTTTAACAGACTACAAGTCAGGTGGGTTTGGAACTGACTTCAACTGATACGATAACTCAATTTATGAGCCTTGTGGGTTAAAATAGTTCCTAACAAAAAACATAGGAGCACAAATAAAAAGAGTGGAATTACATAATTTATGGAATTCAATGAGATCAAGGAGGAGACTTTATTCTCAGGGTGGGCTTTTCTTATCTGCACTCATGACCAAATCTGTTGGTTTTCTTAGTTGCAAAGTCGTGTCTGACCCATCGCGACCCCATGGACAACATTCCTCCAGGCCTTCCTGTCCTCTACCATCCTCCGGAGTCCATTTAAGATCACGCCTACTGCATCGGTGACTCCATCCAGCCACCTCATTCTCTGCCGTTCCCTTCTTCTTTTGCCCTCCATCATTCCCAGCATGAGGGTCCTCTCCAGGGAGTCCTTCCTTCTCATTAGATGGCCAAAGTATTTGAGTTTCATCTTCAGGATCTGGCCTACAAAGCAGTCAGTGTTGATCTCCTCTAGGACTGACCAGTTGGATGGCCTTGCAGTCCAAGGGACTCGCAGGAATCTTCTCCAACACCAGAGTTCAAAGGCCTCCTTTGGCGCTCAGCCTTTCTTGTGGTCCACCTTTCACAGCCATCCATTGCAACTGGGAAAACCATAGCCTTGACTAGATGCACTTTTGTTGGCAGGGTGATTTCTCTGCTTTTTAAGATGCTGTCTAGAGTTGCCATAGCTTTCCTCCCCAGGAGCAAGCATTTTTTAATTTCTTGGCTGCAGTCCCCATCTGGGGTGATCTTGGAGCCCAGGAAAATAAACCGAGGAAAATAAAATCGGTCACTACGACCAAATCTAGTGGGACAGAAAAGTTGGCAAGAAATGGAGCAGGAAGGCTAGGATTGGAGTGGAGAGAAAGAGCACAGGACTGAGAAGGAAAATGAAGGATCCAATCTGGGTCGGTTGCCAGGACCAGAGGTTTTGTATTCCAAGCTTTCGGACTCATGCTGGAGCCCATCCTCAAGGAGCTTCTCTCTAGTATCCCATGCGCTGTTCTCAGTGTGGTATTGTTATGGTGTCTGTTGCATGTGGCTTTTTTTTTTTTTTGCCTTCGTTCATAAGGTACACGAAAATCCAAGAGAATTGTCAGCTTCAGGGACACATTTTTCTTTCAAACATCTGACAGGTCTCTTCTCCTTCCAACGAATTTTATGAATCGCACCAGCACACCTGCAATCTCAGCATTCTTATTTTTCCCCCATTTCTCTCTCTCTTTTTCCTTTAAAAAAAAAAAAGTTCCCATCAAATTCAACCCTGGAAGTTCTGCAGTGATTGGAATGCCAATAATTTCCCCGGTCGGTTTTGATCTTCAGCTATTTCACTCCCTAATTTTGACAAGCCTCATCCTTGACTGAGCAAACCTCAGCTTTGCTTGACCCCGAACACAGGCAGGCTTCTATGTGGGTTTTTATTTCCCTGCCTTGTTTAAAGTGTGCTGTGGGTTCCCCCCTCCCCTCCTTCCCCCCCACTCTCTCCTGCAGCTTTTAAAGTAGATAATAAGTTTCCCAAATTCACCAGCCAGGCTCTGAAAGAAGCTTGTCACGGTGGTGGGTAGCTAATGAAGATCCCTTTAGTTTATCTTCATCAATTGTCAAATATTTGAGTCCATGAAGTGGTGTGATGAGGTACAAAGACAGATATTTGAAGGGATTTTAACTCATTTGAGCAATTACATGCTTAACTGCCCTGTAATAATCTGTCAGCCTGAGCTATTTTTTTTCCTTCCCCTTTTCCACAACTGCAGAAGTGGGGCGGATTAGAATGGCTGGATTTGGAGCATAAAAGCTGCGTCTGAATGGAAGAAAGACTCCAGAGAAATTAATTGCCAGTAACAAACAGCAGGACTGCTTACAAGTTACATATCACACTTACCTACCGGCAGCAAGAGAAAGGCGCTGCTAAATAAAGTGCCTCATTGCTGAACAAGAGGCACAGCTAGGGACACCATGAAAAATGCAACTGGTGTCAGCTAATTAAACGTAGGAGAAGCCCACTGAACTATGTATGTATTTCAGGTTGCAGCGTCGTTCACTAACTTGGCTCCATTTTGTCATTTGTGGACCATTTGTGGATATTGGGTTTGTCCTGCCCAGTGTAAGGTTGCTGTGTTGTTGTGGTCGCTGCTGATTAATCCTTTGGTAGCAATTAATTGGAACAATAAATTTATATACAGTTGTTTCTTTCTGAACTTTAAAGAGCCACAGTGGCGCAGTGGTTAGAGTGCAGTACTGCAGGCTACTTCTGCTGACTGCCAGCTGCCTGCAGTTTGGCAGTTCGAATTCTACCAGGCTCAAGGTTGACTCAGCCTTCCATTCTTCCGAGGTGGGTAAAGTGAGGACCCAGATTGTTGGGGGCAAGAGGCTGACTCTGTGAACCACTTAGAGAGGGCTGTAAAAGCACTATGAAGTGGTATATGTCTTAAGTGCTATTGCTATTAATTCGCGAGCCTTTTAAAGACGTTGTGGAAGGTAGATCATCAACGTTAATCAATGGAAGTATTTACGTAAGGATCCGTGGCTATTTTAAAAAAGAATTTTGCACTAGGAACATGCAACCTATTTCCTTGCCCAATTGCTGAGGTCTATTGTACTTGTCCCTAGATCAAGTCATGCCAACCTGTTGTCTTTAGATTGTGATGGATTGCCCAACTTAATGAGCCAACCTAGAAAGATTCAGTCTAGAACTAAGGAGAAATTTCCTGACAGTGAGAACAATTGATCCATGGAATAACTTGGGAATCATAGAATAACAAAGTTGGAAGGGACCTTAGAGGTCATCTTGTCCAACCATCTCCTAGAACAGAAGAGGCTATACTCATGATGGTGAACCTATGGCAAGTATGACCTCTCTGTGGGCATGCACGCAATCGCCAGCTGCTTTTTGGGTTTCTAGCGCACATGTGCACCAGACAGCTGGTCTTCAGGCACACTGGAGCACTAGGAACCCGAAGACCAGCTGACTGGCACATAATGCCACTTTGTCTTTGGGTCTTCGGCATGCCAGCTGATCTTCTCGTGTGCTGGATCACTGGAAACCTGAAGACCAGCCGGTGTACACAAAAACTAGCTGGCTGGGGCGCATGCACATGCCGAAAATCCAAAGACCAAGTGGCCAGCATGCATTTGCGCACACGAAACCCAAAGACCAGGTGGCTGGTGATTTGGCGCATGTGCGTGCTCATGTTCTGGTTTGAGCACTCAGTGCCGAAAAGGTTCACCATCACTGGACTATACCATTTCAGACAAATGGTTGCCCAGTGTCTTCTTCAAAACCTCCAGTGATGGGGCACCCTCAACTTCTGAGGACAAGACATTCCACTGGTTGATTGTTTTCACCATTAGAAAACTTCTCTTTAGTTCTTTTAAGTTGCTTCTCTCCTTGTGGGTGCTCTATCAAAGGAGATTTTCAATAAAAGATTGGACACCCATTTGTCCGGGGTGGTATTAGGACTTCTGCTTTGGCCAAGGAGTTGGAGTAGAAGACATCCAAGATCCCTTCCAGCCCATAAACCCTTCTATGGTTTATGTTGGAAAGGCTACTGAATGCTAAACTCCACGTTTTAGGATGATTCAAACTATCAAACAGAAAAATATCAATCAAGGAGACTATTTGTAGCTTGGGGTTGAAATGAGGGGTCCTTGATACTCTCTGAACTTGGTTGCTCTCTTGCAAATGTTTCATTACCCAAACTAGTGACTGACACTGATGATGTTACCTAGTTTGGATAATGAAACATCTGCAAGAAAACAACCAAGCTCCGAGAGCACCAAGGACCCCTCAGTTCCTCTTTCTCCTCTCCCCACTCACAAACCCAACCCTTTTTTAGCACTGATGGTGTTATCTAGTTGGGTAATGAAATCTCTGCAAGAAAACAAGCACGCTCAGAGGGCACCAAGGACCCCACAAGCAAAATTGTTCCTCCAGCACTTTTGCCTTGCCTGTTCCCATACAATCTCTCTTTTGAAGAGGAGGATTTTGTGAAATTCTTTTGGTGTAGGGCAGTGGTGGGATTCCATTTTTTTACTACTGGTTCTGCGGGGCGTGGCTTGGTGGGTGTGGCTTGGTGGGCATGGCTTGGTGGGCATGGCAGGGGAAGGATACTGCAAAATCTCCATTCCCTTCCCACTCCAGGGAAAGGATACTGCAAAATCCCCATTCCCTCTCCTCTCCAGAGGAAGGATACTGCAAAATCCCCATTTGCTCCCGAACAGCTGGGACTTGGGAGGCAGAGAATAGATGGGGGAGGGGCCAGAGGTGGTATTTACCGGTTCTCCAAAGTACTCGAAATTTCCACCTGCTTTCAGAACCTGCTGAATAGCATCTCTAATGTAGGGTGATATTCTTGAAATGTATTGACAAAATAGCCAAAAGTGTATGGGGACATCCAGCTTTCATGTTTCTATTTAACCTAAGGAGGAAAAAAAATCTAGATTGACCCATTTTGGGTTTCAGAAATCCTCCAAGACCACAGGATGGTTGTAGAAATATACTGTATATTGGGGGGGGGATCTCTGTGGGGCAGATCTGCTGTTAGGGGACTTTGAGGCAAAATAGGTTTATTTAATGTCGTTCATTGATCTGGAAATTTGAACTACCTCATTCCTAAGGTGGGACTTATAAGCAGGGGACACCAATAACAAATGAAGTACTTCTCTGTAAAGGTTTAATTCAAGGTTGTTGGGTGTTTTTTTTTTAGCTACCTTAAACGTTAATTAAAAGTCAGCTGAAATGGGGGGGGGGGAGTTTTTACCTGGCATTTAAATGAGAGTAATGAAGTTTGACATTTCCAAAGGAGGCACTTCACAAAGCAGAATCTTTAAGTGGGTTTTTTTTAAAAAAAAACCAGAAATTTGCTCCAGGACCTCCCCTCAATTAAATCTGAAACTGAAACCATTCCTAGTGTAGTAGAAAATCAGCACAGGGATTAAAGCTTTGAATGGGGAAGAATGGAGGACTGATCCCTTAATCTTAGCCTCTCCCCGAATGGATTTGGTCCTGTCCTTCATGTGCCTCTGATGGTGCAGCCCTCTCTCCTTTCTGAAATAGACCAAGAGAAGGAAACATTGCAGCTGACATCATCTATGGATGTTGTCTTCACTAAGCATCAGGTGTGACAGACTTGAGCCAGCAGTTTGCAGTGGCAGCCAAAAAAGCCAACACAATTCTAAGTTGCATTAACAGAGGGATACAATCAAGATCAATTGAGGTACTAATACTACTCTATAAAGTCTTAGTAAGATCACACCTAGAATACTGCACCCAGTTTTGGTCACCACACTATAAAAAAGATGTTGAGACTCTAGAAAAAGTGCAAAGAAGAACCACCAGGATGATTAGGGGACTGGAGGCTAAAACATACGATGAATGGTTGCAGGAACTGGGCATGACTAGTTTAATGAAAGAAAGACTAGGGGAGATAGGATAGCAGTCTGCAATATTTGAGGGGCTGCCACAGAGAGGAGGGGGTTAACCTGATCTTCAAAGGCCAGACAAGGAACAAGGGATGGAAACTGAACAAGGAGAGATTCAACCTAGAAATAAGAGGAATGTTCTGACAGTGAGGTGTTTGAGAGATGGGTGAATGTAGGTGGGTATACAAGGTCAGACCGTGACTTGGGTGAAGCTGAGAATTGCACAGAAGAAGCTGCTTCAGCTGTCAACTCACTGAAGAATCTTCTTGGATGAGGAGTGAAACCTTTTCAAAGAATAACAGGTAACTCCAGTTGCCTCTTGAAAAAGCACCTTTGGGACAACTACCTAAGCAGAATGATCAGAAGCCTGCTACCAGTTTGCTTCCCGCACGCAATGCACACTTCCCACACATGCACCCCACAGGCTAAGAAGCCTTTTCTGAGTCTGCAAAGGTAAGTCTGCATGCATGCTCAGCAGAGACCTGAAGACCAGCTGCCCGCTGGGAGGCAGGGCATCCCAGCACCGACAGTGTGGTTCTTTGGTGAGCTTCTGTTTCATGGTCTGCAGGAAAGCAGAAGCTCACGAAAGAAACTCCACGGAGATCTGACCTAGGGCGATGACGCATGTGCCAGCAGAGAAGGCTCTTCATGCCACCTCTGGCACACCTGCCAGAGGTTCTCCATCATTGGTCTATAGGGGTGGTGGGGCAGTGAGTAGTAACTATGCAGCCCCAGAAGCATCACAAGGAAGTCCCAAATGAAGCCACTGAGACAGTTGCCAATGTACAACTTTCGATGCTGAACGTCTCTCTAAGAACACACAATCTTGGACACCCAAGCTTGCAAACCGAACCCTGTGTAGCAGGTGTTAATGTTAGAACTGCTTACAGAAAGCTGGACCCCTTCAGAAAATTAGGTCTTCAAACATGACACTACAATCTCAAAATCATTTTGCCATGCCTCCAGGGTTAGCCTGCTCTGTTGTTTGGAGGTCACCTCTGTGATGTTATTTTTCTCCTTTTCTCCCCCCTCTGCAAACCCATAATGTGACTAGGGAACATTTTTGTTAGCAGAGCTGGTGTCAAATACACAAAGACCAGGCAATGAAGCAGAACAACATAGTAACAGAGTTGGAAGGCACCTTGGAGGTCTTCTAGTCTAACCCCCTGCTTAAGCAGGAGACCCTATGTCATTCTGGACAAATGGCTGTCCAAACTCTTCGTAAAATTTTCCTTCTGGAGGTAGGCTGTTCCACTGATTAATTGTTTTAATTGTCAGGAAATTTCTCCTAAGTTCCAGTCTGGATCTCTCCTTGATTAGTTTCCACCCATTGCTTCTTGTCCTGCCTTCAGGTGCTTTGGAAAATAGCTTGACTCCCTCTTCTTCGTGGCAGCCCCTGAGATGTTGGAAGACTGCTCTCATGTCTCCCCTGGTCCTTCTTTTCTCTAGACCAACCATATGCAATTCCTGCAACCATTCTTCATGTGTTTTAGCCTCTGGTCCCCTAATCTGTGAAGGCACACGGTGGCTCATTAGCTAAGATGCTGAGCTTGTTGATCAGAAGGTCAGTAGTTTGGCGGTTCAAATCCCTAGTGCCATGTAACTGAATGAGGTCCCATTACCTCTCCTAGCTTCTGTCAACCTAGCAGTTTGAAAGCATGTAAAAATGCAAGTAGAAAAATAGGGACCACCTTTGGTGGGAAGGGAACAGTGTTCTGTGCGCCTTCGGCATTTAGTCATGCCAGCCACATGACCACGGAGATGACTTCAGACAGCACTGGCTGTTCGCCTTTGAAACGGAGATGAGCACTGCCCCCGAGAGTCGGGAATGACTAGCACATATGTGCGAGGGAAACCTTTACATTTACCTTTACCTCTAATCTGTTGTGCTTCTGTGCACTCTTTCTATAGTCTTAACATCTTTTTTATATTGTGGCGACCACAATATAGTCAAAGGATGGATTTTTAAAATGATCCATCTAAAGCTCCAGCTGACTTTTTTTTTTCCTTATGAATAAGCAAAGGGTCTTCGTTGAATGCCAACTTCGTAAATCATATTAACAAGACAGAGGGAAACCTGCACTCTGGTGTTTGAGCCATCTGATACTCTGTCTTGGGTGGCATTTCTCTACCTACAGACAACACAATGGGCTTTTTTTCACAGCTTCATCTTGACAAAGGAGATGAAAATTAAACAAAAATAAGAAAGGGAAGCAGGCAAATCTGTTATGGTGTGCAGATGAGGTGGAATTCAATTCCCAACTGTACAGTGGTAGCAAGACAGTTAAAACTATTCTTAATCTGGATCTCTGCACAAGTAATTGTTTTGTTGCTTTTCCCCTTAACTTTGTTGGCTGTTTTAAATGGTATATCACTGCTATTGTGTCCACTCTTAAAAGAGCTATTAAAATGATGGTATAGGAATTTGATAGACAAATCCTAGACTTTGGCCACCCATCCTACCAAGGCACTTATCTGCTAGCTCTTTGGCCTTTTTCAATAGAGGTCCTATTATCACCCTTCAAGGGAAGTCCTGACCTTAAGACAGGGTTGGATATGTTGCCTTTCATACTGTCCCATCAATTTCTCAGTTGCAACTTGGGTGGAGGATTTTGAAGACCCTGCATATGGTTTTAGAAAGGCCGCTGAAAGCTTCAAAGCTTGCCTTCACTTGGAACAAAAGTGCCTTTCAAAAGATGCTTTGCAAAGCAACATGGTTCTCCTTGCATGGGTGATGTAACGCTGTTATGTGGTTGGGCATTCCTCTCCCTGATTTGTCTGGCAAACTGTTGTGGCTCGAGAAACTTCTTTGAAGCTTCTAAATAATCCCAAAAGAAACAGGGAGCAAAGCAACTTGACAAGACAAGTAAGCATCCTCCAATATCTTCATGAACGACTTAGATGAGGGAATAGAAGGGGAACTTACCAAATTTACAGGTGATACTAAACTGGCAGGAATAGTTAAGACCCTAGATGATAGGTTCAAGATCTAGATGAATATTAACAGACTTGAACACCCTATCTAACAAAATGAAATTCAATATAGAGAAAAGTAAAATCCTACACTTAGGTAAAAAAAAACCCAAAAGTACATGTATAGACCGGGCAAAACCAGGATTAATAGCAGTAACTATAAGAGGGATCTTGGAGTCTCAGTGGACAATCAGCTAAATATGAGCCAGTAGTGTGCAGCGGCAGCCAAATAAGCCAATGCAATCCTAAATTGTATTAACAGAGGGATTCAATCAAGATCAAGTGAAGTACTAATACCACCCTCTAAAGCCCTAGTAAGACCACATCTAGAATGTTGCATCCAGTTTTGGTCACCACACTATTAAAAAAAAGATGTTGAGACTCTAGAAAAAGTGCAGAGAAGAGCAACCAGGATGATTAGGGGACTGGAGACTAAAACATATGAAGAACGGTTGCAGGAGCTGGGCATGGCTAGTCTAGTGAAGAGAAGGACCAGGGGAGACATGATAGCAGTCTTCCAATATTTGAGGGGCTGCCACAGAGAGGAGGGCGGTCAAGCTATTCTCCAAGGCACCAGAAGGCCAGACAAGGAATAATGGATGGAAACTGACCAAGGAGAGATTCTATCTGGAAATAAGGAGAAATTTTCTGACAGTGAGAACAATCAACCCATCAGCTTGCCTTTGGGAGTTGTGGGGGTTTCATCACTTGAGACTTTCAAGAAGAGACTGGACTGCCAATTGTCAGAAATGGTGTAGGGTCTCCTGCTTGAGTGTGGGGGGGAGATGTTGGACTAGATGACCTACAAGGTCCCAACTCTGTTAATCTGTTAATCCGATGCACCCATGTCATGGCATTTGAAGTATTTTATAATAGCAGATTTCTTTCTTGTTTGTCTTGCATAGCTTTGCTCTCCAATGACAACCGAGGGATATTTGAATGTGTTGGCTTCAAACATGCCCATCTCTTTGCATCTCACCTTGGTGGGGAGAAGACCTTCCTTCAGAACAGTTGTGCCCACCGGCTAAATCGCTGTGCTCCTTGAAGTCTCCCAAACTAGACTGCCAGGGACAACTCTCACGGGTCAAGGTGCCAATGCTGCATTTTTTGCTTTCAAGTTGGCTCCAGACGAACCTGCTTTGGTCAGGCCCAACAAAGAACTGGGTTTTGTTTAGGGGTTGTTGGGGGGGGGGGGGTTTGGCCTGGAGCCTGAGAAAGTTTTGGCGTCACCCTTCATTTAGTTCTTCTCCACTCAATATCCTGCCGACTCGTTCCCCCGAATCTCTTCAAGGAAGTTGTTTAAATGAAGCACAAAGAAGACGCAGCCCCATTCAACTCGGGACCCCACCATCGCTCTGACCCGGAGGTCGTGGAAGAAAGACGGGAAGTAATCTCGGTCCCATCCTTAGCTAGCTGGATTTGCCACTCCAGCGCTCCACATGGGGCTGTTAGTCTTTGCTTAGGAAAGACCCAACAACACACCACCAGCAAGGAGAAGTAATTATCTTCACTCCTAGCACTACAGCAGTGCAGCCACTGAGCTCTGGCAGCTTATTTTAAGCAGGCTAATAAAGAAAAGAATCGTTTCAGGCCTTGTGAGCCACACAGCGGGCCTGGATTTTATTAATGAGGGTTTTATTTTAGGTTCACTGTACCGCATTCACATAAAAGGCAGAAAGCGGATGGGGCAAGGGAGAGAAAGGTGCCTTTGACAAGGCTATTAGCTGCTGAGGTTTTACCCATGAGCTTCGGGAAGGAAGAAATGCCAAGGCATTGCGCTCGCTCGTAAGCAGGGAGGACTAGCTGGGAAAAACCTGCTTATCTTATTTATTTACTCAGTGGATATCTCCTCTTTCTATTCCAGCAGCTACTTTGGTCTTCTGCTCCCTTGTTAATTTATCCACATCTAATTGGCTACCAGACAGATCTCCCAAATCAGATTAAACATCTGCTGGGGACAGTTGGCTATACACCAACAAGGCTTGAGGGCAACAGCTTTCTCCAGCTGGGCTGGGAAATCACCCCTAATATCTAAGATTAAGGGACAGATTATCTTGCATAAAACGTTCATATGTTTCACGTGAAATTATCAGTGAATATTCAATATGGCATCATTTATGTCAATGATTCCATGTTATCTCAGCCCTCTAGTTTTCTTTTTGGCCACAAGCTAGGAATTCCACATTTTGTGCAAGAAATCCACTATTATTCTAAAAGCCAATTATAGAATATCTTTGTCTTTCTCAGGTTAGCCATATCGTATTTGAATAAAGTATTAGTGGTGTTTGCACTGTTATATTTTTATTACTGTATTAGTAACTGTATTAGTGTGCTTATATAGATAGTTAGATAAATAGATAGATAGAGATATGATATTGAGATAGATAGATATGATATTGAGATAGATAGATGATAGATAGATAGATAGATAGATAGATAGATAGATAGATAGGAGATAGATAGATAGATAGATAGATAGATAGATAGATAGATAGATATGATATTGAGAGACAGATAGATTAGATAGATAGATGATATATATATATATATATATATATATATATATATATATATATAGAGAGAGAGAGAGAGAGAGAGAGAGAGAGAGAGAGAGAGAGAGAGAGATAATGTTTAGATAGGTAGTTGATATTGAGATAGATAGATAGATGATAGATAGATAGATAGATAGATAGATAGATAGATAGATAGATAGATAGATAGATAGATGATATTGAGGTAGATAGATATAGATAGATGATATTGAGATAGATAAATAGAGATATGAAATTGAGATAGATAGATAGATGATAGATAGATAGATAGATAGATAGATAGATAGATAGATAGATAGATAGATATTAGACTCACCTAACCATCCTAAGTCCCTTTTCCAATTGAAGTTGGTATTTATGTATTTTTATTTATGTATTTGATTTGTCAATCATTTACAAGATAATAGGTATAAGAATAAATATGAGTATGAATGAAATGGGTACAAATAAAAAAGAACATTAGGACAGGGATGGTAGGCACTTTGGTGCTTATGCACACCCCTTACAGACCTCTTAGGAAGTGGGGTGAGGTCAATTGTAGACAGTTTAAGGTTAACATTATGGGGATTTGAAGATATAACAACAGAGTAAGGTAGAGCTTTCCAGGCGTTGACCACTCTGTTGCTGAAGTCATATTTTCTGCAATCAACTTTTGAGTGGTTTACATTGAGTTTGTTGTGTGCTCTTGTATTATTGTGGTTGAAGCTGAAGTAGTCATTGACCTATGTCAATGTATGTCATGTCAAAACTGTCATATTCAACTCATAGCGGTCATGCCTTCAAAGACAGAATGGTTGCGTGTTTGGCCAAACTGCTCTTTTAATGATAGACAGGAATTCCAGAGCTTGGGAGCTGGGTTCCATTCACACCTTGACATCCATCCAATTAATAGGAAGGTATGGGGACCTACACTGGTTCATGTTTAAGAGTGGGTTGAGGATCTATGCACGAGTGGGACATCCATGCACAGATGAAGCCAAGACTCAAATGGGTCCAGTTTAAACTATCTTTGATATAGCACAACAGTGCCACCTAAAGCATCTGAGAAATTTACCCATGGTAAGAGGTTTGAATCAGTTTTTTTAAAAAATAAATAAATCTAATAACTGGAATTATTGATATAAGCAAGAACTTGTTTGATGCATTTGTTGAAGCATCAGGATAGAAATTGAGAGCCTGTGACCTTTAGGCACAAAGCAGGGTGACCTTGAGCCAGTCACTCTCCAGCCCTAGGAAGAAGGCAAGGGCAAATCATTTTCAAGCAACTGTGCCAAGAAAACTTCAGGAACATGTCCAGTCAGTTGCCAGAAGTTAAAAACTGATTCAAAGTCACACACCCACACACAAAAAGGCTGTACCCTTATAATTCTATCAAGGATGGTTAGCAAACTGGGTTAGTGTCAACCATCCCACTCAGTCATCTAACAAAGAAGAGATAATTTTTGATGTGCTGGCCAGTGCTGCAGAGTAGATGGAATTCTTTAATTGAGCTGAACAACAGCCAGACTCTCAAGAACACTGAGTCTCAATTATCCTCTGTATTTATACAACTAAGATGATGATTTTAGGAGAAAAGGAAAAAAAGAGGAGGAAGAGGAGGAGGAAGGAGAAGAGTAAAGATGGCCTGCCTACCAACACCCAAACAGAAGATCCGGATAATTATTTACAACCTCTTCCTGACCATTCTCTCATAATATCTTGAACATGTGCTTCAATTCAGCAGCCTATGCAAAGAGATATAAGAGAAAGTTATATCTAGCTAGGGTGACAGTAAAGGTGTTATTTCCTTTGATTGTTGTCTTTGTGTGATTGACCTTGCTTGGTTTCCTATATAGATCATAGAATAATAGAGTTTGAAGGGACCTTGGAGGTCTTCTAGTTGAACCTTCTGCTCAATAAGGAGACCCTATTGACAATTCTGGACAAATGGCTGTCCAGTCTCTTAAAAGCCTCCAATGTTGGAGCACCCATAACTTCTGAAGGCAAGCCATTCCATTGATTAATTGTTCTAGCTATCAAGAAATTTCTCCTTAGTTTAGGTTGCTTCTCCCCTTGGTTAGTTTTCAACCATGATTTCTTGTCCTGTTTTTTGGTGGTTTGGAAAATAGTTCAAATAAATTCTTTTCTATATCTGTAAAATCCATTCTTTTCATTAGTTTAAAGGGGGATTTTGAATTTGAAACAAAATTTCTTAAAAGTCTACAACCCTGGACGCTAGGCAGAAAAATACAGAGGACTGCCATTTCTGTTTTTTTCTAGGCTAGATTGAAGGGTAAACCATCAATTCACCCTTCAATTCACAACCTTCCTTTTAGAAGGTCAAACTAACCCAACCCCTCAAAATATCTGATCAGCTTAGAGGTATTATTCCAAGGTTCAGCCTAACGGGTGACATTCTATTTTCAGTACTGATTACTAGAGAATCTTGGGAAGAAATAAAACTTTTTTAAATTTTAAGTTTTTAAATAATTATTTTTCTTGCTTGTTTATAGAAAAACACCAAGGCCTTTCCATACATTTATTTTGTTACATTTACAGCGCAAGAACAAGGAGCCATCTACAAATTCAAGAAGTGTACACTCTACAAATAGTTAGACAACATTTTACATTTCATTGAAACTTGCTGACTTCTATGAGGTGTTGCCAATATATGGACCAGACCAAAGGGATCGATCCAAAATCAGTGGAAAATATTAGGTAGGAATTTCTCCCTAATCCCAGTTATTTTAATGTGCATTTCAGCGCAGTAATATTTATGTTGTAGGATTAAAAATCGGGAACCTTCTATTATTTTAAAAGGTTGAAGTACTGAAGATAAAAGGGAAAAAGTAAAGCTTCGATCAGTCTTAATTGCCGTTTAAGATATCAATATTATAAGCAGAAGATTATTTGACTTTTCATCCAAAATTAAATATAACACAAAAAACCTCTGTGGCAATTCACGTCAAAGTATTTGTTACATGATAATAGTTTCAATCTTATTAAATTTCAATAATTGTTTAATATTAAGATCTCCATTATATTTTACTTAGTGTATGTATTTTTAATTTTAATTATTCTACCATTGCTTTAACTACCTCCTTTTACAACGATGTAATATTTTTATATGGCTTTTAGATGTTTTTATGTTTTTAACTGTACACTGACTAGAGTTGCTTTGTGAATGAGATGGGCACCCTTGATATTTGATAAAATAAATCAACAAATATAGAAAATGCATATATGTGTATGTTTATATACCAGTCCAACATTCTAATTAATAGGCTTGCTAGGCATACCATGTGCCTAGATTTAGTAATGTGCAGATCACTGTAGATCAGGTATTTTGACTGACTTAGTAGTAAAGAATAAAATAGTAAGAAAATATGAATGTAGCATCAAAATCTGGCCTGCTAGTTTAACATGTAAGGAAATGGAAAAAGCTATATTCATATCCATTCATAACTTTTTTAACCTATAAAGCTGTTTGCGTCTCCTCCTAACTATGTATCTGTTAACATAAATTTCCTAAGCATCTATTTCTAATGCAAATTTCTTTGATGCCAGTCTTTATCATGTAAATTTCCCTAGCATTTTTATCAATGTAAAGTTTCCAATATAAACTATTTATTCAATGTAACTAATCCTTTGTGTATACATGTCTCAGAAGAAGAAAAAATGCATTTTTTTCCAGACAGTTCTCGCAAAACAAATAGCACTTATGTAACACTGCGTTGGGGTTTTGTTGTTGTTGTTGTTGTTGTTGTTGTTGTTGTTGTTGTTGTATTAGTAGGAATGGATAGGATTTGCAATCCAAAATATATGAAAAATTCTAGATTTGCTAAAAAAAATATCTAGATAAGAATCTAGTGGGGCTAAACCACACTTAGAATACTGCATCCAGTTTTGGTTGTCCTATTATTAAAAAGATGTTGAGACTCTGGAAAGAGTACAGAGAAGAGCAACAAAGATGATTAAGGGACTGGAGACTAAAACATATGAAGAAGGGTTGCAGGAACTGGGTTTGTCTAGTTTAATGAAAAGAAGGAGAAAGCTTGACACAATAGCCGTGTTCCAATATTTGAGGGGCTGCTACAAAGAAGAGGGAGTCAAGCTATTCTCCAAAGCCCCAGAAAGCAGGACAAGAAACAATGGGTGGAAACTAATTTGTTTGGACTGGTGTAGGGTTTTCTGCTTGAACAGGGGGTTGGACAGGAAGACCTCCAAGCCCCCTTCCAACTCTCTTATTCTGCTTACATCTAGGGCAAGGCATATAAATTTTGCTTTGAATTCTGTGGGGATGCTTTCTATAAATATTTTATGATGATATACCAAAAATATCAATTCAGTGACAATTTGAAAGTATTCTAAAAATTGAAAGGATGCAAAATTAATATTGTATGTGGTAACGAAGCAAGATTATTGCATGCCCCCCAAAAAGCTGGAAAAGCAATGAAATACAATGGAAACCAGATCATAAAATTATCTGAAGTAGCAGAAATAACAAAGCTGACCAGTTTGGTTAAAGAAAAAGCTATACATTTCTTTTTAAAGACTAGAAACCTTCTATGGAAATTTTGCCGAAAGAAGGGAGGAAAAAAATGAATGGGTGAGTTAGGGATTTGGGGACCAAAAATGAGAGAGAGAGATTGGGGAGAAATTAAGGTGGCAATCACTTGATTGAAAGAAGTATGGAAGGCACAATTGTAGTTTTCTTTTTTTTTTTTTTTAGTTTTTTTCCCCTCCTTTTTAATTCCTTATTTCCTATCTTTGTTCTTGCTTGCTTTGCATACTTTATTACATGGAAAACGTCTAGTATATAACTCTATCTGAAAGCATTCTAAAAAAGAGAAAAAAATTAAAGGGAAAAGACTGACCTCGGGGGGGGCACTCGCCTTCAAAAGTTACTTCTAATCAGTTTGCAGGAACGTATGGAGGCTTCCTTTAAAAGCCACCCCTGCTAACGAACAACCCCCCCCCCAACAATGTGGTATCTATCAAAGTCTCCTGGCACCTTCAATTCTGACAAAAGGCACTCTGAAGATCTGGCACATTTCACCTCATTTGCATTTGTGCATCTCATTATGCCCATAATTGCATGCCAATGGAGACGTCCTTCTCCTTGCTATCTCGGCAAGCCTTATCAGGACACGTCAGAACTAAATGCTGAAATGTCAACATTTGATGAACAAGGTAGCTTGACCTTTGCAGATCTCATCCTTTCGAATGTTGCCCCGAGATGTCTCACTCCTTAACTTACTGTTCCTGTTTGATAATGCCCGAGAAAGACTGGTTATTTTGAAAATGGGTTAGGGGCCTTTATTAGGAACAAAGAAAAAACCAGCCAGGCACCCCTATATTTGTGCTGGCATTCAGTTGGGATTGAGGGGAGAAAAAAAAGTAACAGCATTTCTTAATGTCACCAGAACATTAAAATCAGTGGACATTAACGCTAAGCCTCCATGGGATTTCCATGGAATTATATATATTACATTCATATTGGAAAGCCAATGAGTTTATCCATGATTAATGTTATGACACTGAACAAAACAACCTTTCTTCCATAGATGGGGCAACCATTTTACACATTGTAACGAGCACATTCTCAGCATTTGACAAGTACAAATAGCTAATCTTTAAAAAAAGAAAAGAAAACGAAAGAAAGAAAACCATTTACACCCATCATGTGTATGCTGGGATATTGACTGTTTGGTTGCAGGAATAATCTCATATTTTGCTGTATTCCTCCCCCCCCCCATCCACTGCCGATCATAATATTATATAGTCTTGTTTTACCTTGACACAGGAAGAAAGGAGGAAGGAAAGAAAAGGAGAGGAAGTGAAGGAAAAGGAAGGGAAGGGAAGGGAAGAGAGGAGAGAGGAAAGGAAAAAGGAGAGAAGGGGAGGGGAGGAGAAGGGAGGGGAGGGGAGAGGAAAGGAAAGAGAAGGGAAGGGAAGTGGAGAAGAGAGGAGAGGAGAGAAGAAGTGGAGAGGAAAAAGATGGAACCTGTTAGCAAATCACAATTAAACTGATGGACGATTGTATGCTCACTTTCCATATTTATCGATAAAGCCCTGCTTTTTCCTGAATTGTATTTGCCATTCAATCATCCAGAGAGGCTGAACAGAGAATGCTACATTTAACATCATCAACAGAGGACATTATATCTTGTGCTAGAGGAAGGGACCATTAAGCGGCGTCCACAAGGGAGAATCCAAAAAATCAGATGGCAATTGCAACGGCATGATTGAAACCTGTTCCCTTTTAATGGATCTCCTATTGTAAAACAGGAGAGACTTCAATATCATGGGTGCAGTGGTCTTCTTGATTTTTTTGACCCCTCCTCAAACATCCTTGTGCTCAATTTCAGCTCATGCCCTCTGGAAATGAAGAAAAGCATTGCATTTGTATCCTAATCAAAGTTCACAGAAATGCAATCAAGAAGTAACAAGTTGGAAGGGATCACAAAGAAGAGAAGTTCAACTTATTCTTATTCTCCAATGTCCAGCCTCCTTGAGTTCTACTGACTCTTATCTACCACCAATTTGCCTTGAATATTAGTAGTTCAGATTCTTGTAGAGAGCTAACATGGAATAAATTTGTACTCATTTGAACAATCCTGGTTCCTGATTTCTTGCGCCTGACATTAGGGAACATCTCTTCTGAGGCTCTTGCCCCACCCATTATCCAGCTGAGGGCTATGCTGCCTCTTATCTGACCATTCCTGTAAGAGATGACCAGGCTGAGCCTGAAAGAGGGGTCAAAGGCATCATTAGTCTGGAGTCCCTTTGTGCACACAAGAGATCTTAGTCCAGCCCTCCTTGAATTCTACTGACTCTTATCTACCACCAATTTGCCTTGAACGTTAATAGTTCACCTTCTTTTAGGGAGCTAACATGTAGGAATTTCACCTGCTGCATGGTGCTTGGGTCTCAAACCTGGGCTGCCAGCTGTCTTCTTCACTTACACACACATAAAGGTTTGTGTGCAATTTCTTTGAGTGGCTGCATAACCCATATTTTGTAGATTTGTTTATCTTCTGTGCATAAGGCAATGGAAAATAACTCTTCTCCTGTTCATGTGTCTATACGCAAAGCACATTTGTCACAACCATTTGTCAAAAGATAAACATCATTGGAAGCTGTAGAGGGCTCTTATTGGGGAACTAAGACTCCTGAGGTCCAGCTTGGTGGTCCTCCTACCAACAGAAGAGGACAGGGGTAGATACCGAAGTTCTTGAAAATCCAGGTGATATTTCCTTGCTCCCGGGCGAGATACTCCACATGGCACATCCAGGTTGAAATGAGACATCTTTTTCAGTGCCTTAATCTTTTCCAAAGATGATGTTAACAATTTGGGCTCCCCACTTCTACCTTGGCTGGGGAGTTAAAGAAAAAAAAACAAATTATGGGTCTTAACAGTGATAGATGGAGTCTCCTTCTATTGATATAGAATATCCGGGGGGGGGGGGGGTTGTGGTTGGTCTTTTTTTTTTCTTTTTGGCTTTTAGATTAAAGGCTTACGCATTTATCTGCATAAACTAACCCCTGGAGTCGAGTTGGGCTGACATTTTCGCAAGAAAAATGAATATCCTAACTTATTCCAAAGAGAAGACTTGGGGTTGGTGTGACCAGCCTGACCTTTCCCTGCGCCCTTTCAGATTAGATGCACTACATGGAAAATTGTGCTCTTACAGTAGTCCATAAATCATACCTACCAATTTTCTTTAAAGGGGTATGTAAATATCAGTGGACCAGGTGGGTAAACAACACTAACCTCGTACAAATGGCTGGAAAATTGAAGAAAAACACCTTATTTTGCTGCTGAAATTGCTTTTGAAGCCCAGCATTGGGGGCTCAGGTTATGGAATGCATGAAATGTTTCGTAGAAAGGGGAATAGAAGGGGGGAAAATAGGTTGACGATAAGTGTACTCGACACAGTCCCTGGGCTTTTCCGTCCTTTCAGTGATCAAAGATATCATTCCTGTATATTATGTTTTCTTGGCACGGCCGAAATGCCTGTGAATTTCAAGTGACAGGTGTATTATCTGTTGGCTTCCCAAAGAGACAGCCAGGTGGGTTTTCTCTTCTTCCTTCTTTGAGTTGCTTAGCATTTCAGAATCAGAATCAGAATAGAGCTGGAAGGGACCTTGGAAGTCTTCTAGTCCAGCCCCCTGCTCAAGCAGGAGACCCTATACATTTTCAGACAAGGGACTATCCAGTCCCTTCTTAAAAACCTCCAGAGACGGAGCATCCACGACGTCTGAAGCCAAGCTCTTCCACTGGTTCATTGTCCTCATGTAAGGAGGTTTCTCCTTAATTCCAGGTTGCTTCTCTCTTTGGTTAGTTTCCATCCTGCCTTCTTTCTTGTCCTGCCCTGGTACTCTGGAAAATAAGTTGACCCCCCTCCTCTTTGTGGCAGCCTCTCAAATACTTTCATGTCACCCTTAGTCCTTCTTTTCTCTAGACCAGGAGTGTCAAACTTAAGGGTTGCAGGCTGGATCCAGCCTGCGATGTGGTCAGATCCAGCCCATGGTCTACTCAATGCAAAGAGAAAAGATCAGACCAATGTAGCTTTCACCAGCTGTGCCAATATGACATGCCTAAAAATCTGTACTTTGAGGAACCCTGAGCTGGAGTTGTGATTTCCTGTGGGTTGTTACTTGTAACCCTGGCAGCTTGGTCTAGTAGTTAAGGCATTCCAGTCAACCGGCGGTCCAGTATCTCCTCTCCACCCCCTCCCTTTCCCCTTTCCCCTTTTACACTACAATATCTCCAACAACAGATCTTTAGTGTGCTAGGAATCATCTCCCCTCTCCCAAGTATGAAAAACAAAATTACTGCCATTAGGGCAAGAACTAAGATGAAATTTTCATATATTTCCCCCCTGAGCAAATGCTTTTTCTTTGCATTTCCTATCTTCCCTCAACAGCCCCTCCTTACCAAGAGATATCAACTTAATCAAAATTGCTCCCAAATTTCCCCACCATCTCTTTGCAGTGGCTTCTATTTTCCATCTACAATCACCCAGTACATTGCTACCTCCATGATAATTTGCAACCTTTGAAACATAAGCATAAGAATGTGGAACAAATCAGAAATAGCTCTCTCTGTGTCTCTTTGTTTCTGTCTGTCTTTCTGTCTGTCTGTCTGTCTCTCTCTCTCTCTCTCTCTCTGACTCTCTCTCTGTCTCTCTCTCTCTCTGACTCTCTCTGTCTCTCCCTCTCTCTGTCTCTCTGTCTCTGTGTAACAATTAAAAAACACTACACACATAAAACAAATTCTTACCACTGTGTGATGACATCATTAATCAGATAAATGCATAGTCATTGGCTTCAAAAGGGTGAGCCAAACCCATCCCTTTTTAATGTACACCTTGTGCATTGCATAGATGTGACAATGGGAAGCTTGGCACAGCTGACCCTTCTGAAGCCATTCTGACACACAGAAGCGCCTGTGTGTGGTGTCACCCAGGACCCCCTACGAAGACCCATGAATGGGAGCTAGATTGCCGAGGCAGCCCTGGCAACCCCTGCCAACTGAAATGATGGCAAAATCAAAATTAACAAGAAACATGGACAAGGGCGGGGTGGGGGTGGATAGGCATTTTGCTCTTCTGTCCTCGGTGACAATTATCCTTTCCTTGGAGAAAGTGGGTGCTGGGGACCCCCCACATTTCTCAGCCCGTGAATGGAAGGGAGAATCTGAACAGCTATTTCTCTCCCACTGTTGATGATCTGATTAAGCTTATTCTCTTTTTCTTGTTCCCAAGAGAGTTTGTCTCTCTGTGTCACTTTCTCTCTCTCTCTCTCTTTTCTTTTAAACATGAGCATGACATCGGTGGGGCGACAACGATGCTATTAGCCCATCGAGGGAATCCTCCTGCAGATGGAGACGTTAATTGAGAAGCCAAGTTTGAGAGGCAAAGTTCATGACTGTGCAGATGGTGGGAAAAAGCTGGGTGGCAAAGTAAGGTCAGTGTCAGATTCAGGCTGGACCTTAATGGCTCACTTTCCTACTCATTCAACATCAAGCGGTCCCTCTGGGCAGGAGACACAGGATAACAAAGTCTGCCTGCTGTTGTGTTTCTTCTTCTTCTTCTTCTTCTTCTTCTTCTTCTTCTTCTTCTTCTTCTTCTTCTTCTTCTTCTTCCTTCTTCTTCTTCCTCCTCCTCCTCCTCCGCCTCTTCCTCTTCCCCTTCCTTTTCTCCTCCTCCTCCTCTCCTTCTCCTCCTCTTCCACTTTTTCCTCCTTTTCTCCTCCTCCTCCTCCTCCTCCTCTTTCTCACATCTAGTTAATATGCATTGATCTGAGTATGTTCTGTCAAAGCACCCAGTTATGAATGTTTTGTGAATAACTCTGTGTTCCTATGTGTCAGGATGTGTGTATATTATGACATGATTAAAAGAAGAATATGTCTATAGCATGCCTGTATAGTACAGGGAGCTGAAACGTTGGCTTTAAAAAAACCTTTCGACTACCATAGATGCGTATTTACAGTATATATTTAGAAACAACAAGGAAAAACAGTGAAGACATATCGATGCATAGGACAAGTTATGTCCAGAACATAATAAGACGCCCATGGTCAATGATAGTCACTGGTCATCAAAATGGTAAGTGTGAGTGGACAATCACCCCATCATCTTTTTCACGTGCATCACATGCATTGCACTGATGTAAAGAGAGATGGTATTTTTATTATGTGTATGAGTACTTTTATTCTATACATTTAAATATAGTTTCTATATATTTTTAAAAAAATAGTTCACTGAGTTAAATTGGGTGGTAAATAAATTCCAGAAAAAAGAGAAGGGAAGGGAGAGAAGGAGAGAAAGAGGCAGAAAAAGAGAGGAAGGGAAGGGAAGGAGAGGGGAGAGAGGAAGGAAGAAAGGAAGGAATATTTTATTGATTTATTTATCTATCTATCTATCCATTGGCAATCCTATTTTTATCAACAGCCGCATGAAAAAGTTCTGCTGTTTTGTCCAAACCAGTCCCTTAGATTTTGAAGCCATGATGATCTTCTTCTGCCCACACCTCATTTGCCTTCAATCTTTCCCTGGAGGATTAAGTGAAGAATAATGCATTTTTCTGGGTGCCGCATCACATCCAAAATATTCCAACTTTCGCTTTTTAATGACTTTGATGATTTCCCTTAGCTTTTCCAGGCGGCTCATCACCTCCTTATTTCTGATTTTATCAACCCAATTGATATGTAACAGTCATCTGTAAATCTACATTTCAAATTGCTTTCTGTCCAAAGACCAACTCACTACTCCGTAGAGTGGGATAGAAAAGATGCAGCATCTGACAAGCCTGATTTTCAGTCTTAGGCTTAGGTCATGACTGCAGAAGACCTATTTGTATCCTACCTTTATTATTTTTACAAATAACCCAAGGCTGCAAATATATCCCACACATCTTCCTCCTCCTATTTCCCCCACAACAACTCTGTGAGTTGAGTTGGACTCAGAGAGAAGGATTGGCCCAAAGTCACCATTGTAGATTTTCCTCCTCATTTTTCATGCAAGTTTACTCTATTTATACCCTGTTAAGGTGACATATCTGACCATTAAGATATTTAATGGCTTTAGCTGCTAACATTTACTAAGAAATTGTATCACTGTTATTTGGTGCTTTATCCATTTTTTTCCTCCAACACTGTCAATTGGCATTTTGGAAGCATTGAGAGAGGCATAGTTTTGACCACCCCATTCTAGAGGGAAAATGCAATTCAAACATAACAAATAAAGAAAATAACATAAAACCACTATCACATTGATAGAATCTGTTTACATAGGTACAGGTTTCTGAAATAAATTGTCGACAATCCAATCCAATATTTCTATTGGGTCTTTGATCAGCCTTTCCAATTTAACCATAATAAAAATATGATTTGACACCTCTCTCCCCCCAAAAAGCATAATAGTTTCAGTTTCATAAGTCATATATATAATGGCACTCTAATTAAAATTCAAGATTTGGCTTTTCTGTGCATGCATCAGTGAGAAGCTGTTTTAATGAAAAGAGCAAGCAGGAGCTCTAAATTTCCTTATGGCGGAGATAACTTATGTAATCACTCATAACCTTTTTCGAGAATATTATCTCTCTATTTATAAAACAATGCCTCTTTCTTGTTCAAACTGCCTATTTGCATATGAAAAAAGAGCTTTATTTACTGATGCTTTTGATGAATTTTTCTTTTCCTCCACATCCTGTGCCAACTCAGGAAGCTCAAACTGCCCAAAGAGCTGCTGATTCTGTTCTACAGAGGAATTATTGAGTCTGTTATTTGCACCTCCATAACTGTCTGGTTTAGTTCTGCAACCCAACAAGACAGACTTCAGAGGTTAATCAGAACTTCAGAAAAAAACAATTGCTACCAACTGAAGACCTGTATACTGCAAGTCAAAAAGTGGGCTGTGAAAATATCTACAGACCTCTCACATCTGGACATATTTTTTTTTCAACTTCTACCCTCAAAACAATGCTATAGGGCACTGCACACCAGAACAACTAGACACAAGGACAGGTTTTTTTCTCAAATGTCATCACTCTGCTAAACAACTAATTCCAACCTAGAATCAAGGAGAGAAGCAACTTAGAACTAAGGAGAAATTTCCTGACAGTTAGAACAATTAATCAGTGGAACAGCTTGCCTCCAGAAGTTGTGAATGCTCCAACACTGGAAGTTTTTAAGAAGATGTTGGAGAAGCATTTGTCTGAAATGGTGTAGGATTTCCTGCCTAAGCAGGGGGTTGGACTAGAAGACCTCCAAGGTCCCTTCCAACTCTGCTATTCTATTCTATTCTATAACTTAGGAGAAATTTCCCCATAGTGATAATAATTAACTGGTGAAATGGCTTCCCTCCAGAAGCTGTGAGTTCTCCATCACTGGAAGCTTTTAAGAAGAGACTGGACTGTTACTTGTCTGAAATGGTGTAGGGACTATTGCTTGAGTAGGGATTTGGATTAGAAGACCCTCAAGGTCCCTTCCAACTGTGTTATTCTGTTAGGCTTGGAAGGGACCTTGGAGATCTTCTAACCCAACCCCCTACTTCAGCAAGACACCTTCCAGACAAATGGATGTCCAATCTCTCTTTAACAACCTGCAGTGATGGGACATCCACAACTTCTGGAGACAAGCCATTCCACCTAAATAAAACTAGAGTACTAGAACCACTGACTTCTTTCAAAATTTGACAGTGGTACAACGACAAAGATTGGCTGTTGACATCCTGATGTAATTTCTATCTCTATCCATACCCTAATGGTCTAGGACCATTGTGAGGCAGGAGAAGGAAGGTGACAACAAAACCAAGCTTGAAAATGTGACAACAAAGAGAGCAGAAGTGTTATTAAACTACCTCCCATAGTAAAGCCCTTTTTTGAGAAACATTTCATTCAAAGATGGTTTTCAGATTGGTTTTAACTGTAACATTTCTGCTACATAGGAAAATGCGCTTCATCAGACTGGACTACTGTTGGCAATTTAAAAATTGCATTCCCCTAAGGGAGGGCTTCCCAATCTTGGGAACTTTAAGACATGTGGACTTCAACTCCCAGAAGTTTGCCTGGCTGGGGAATTCTGGGAGTTGAAGTCCACATCTTTTAAAGCTGCCAAGGTTGGAATCCATTGCCTTAGGGTGTATCACTGGATTAGAATAGAATAATAGAATGCCGTGCAGTGCAGTGCAGTGCAGTGCAGTGCAGTAGAATGGAATGGAGTAGAGTAGAGTAGAGTAGAGTAGAGTAGAGTAGAGTAGAATAGAATAGAATAGAATAGAATAGAATAGAATAGAACTGGAAGGTATTTTGGAGGTCTTCTAGTCCAGCCCTCTGCTCAAGCACGAAGACTGGATTCTAGTGATATGTTTTTCCCCCACTAACTTTCCCCACCTTACTCTAGAAAGAGTGCAAAGACGAACAGCAAAGATGATTAGGGGACTGAAGGCTAGAATATATGATGAACCATTGCTGGAATTGGGTATGTCTAGTTTAATAAAAAGATGGACTAGAGGTCATATAATAGCAGTGCTTCCATATTTGATGGACTGCCACAAAGAAGAGAGGGACAACCTATTTTCCAAAGCACCAGAAGTCAAGATAAGAAACAATGGATGGAAACTAATCAAGGAGAGAAACAACCTGGAATTAAGGGGAAACTTCCTAACAGTGAGAACCATTAACCAGTGGAACAGCTTTGCCTTCAGAAGTTGTGGATGCTCCAATATTGGAGGCTTTCAAGAAGAGACTTGACAGCCACTTGTCTGAAATGGCTGAAATTGAGCAAGAGGTTAGACTAGATGACCTCCAAGCTCCCTTCCAAATCTGTTATTCTATGTTCTGTGAATAAGAATGTGGCCTCAAGAATTACTCTCTAGTTAGGCTAGTTCCAAAGTAAACTGGAGGATTGTGCAATCTGATCAACATTGCACTGCATTTTATTAAAGGAAAGAGCAAGAAAATATGGTGTTTTTTTTATTGTGATCTTTTCATTTGAGGTAATGCACCAATTTGTGTCTTTCTTTGTCCGTGTTTGACTCTGTTAGATCCATAAAAACACAATTAGGTTTGGATAGAAAGCCCAAATTACATTATAGGCCAGAAAACTGGAAATATTGACCAAACAGACATTTAATAATTAAATCTAATGGCTGGTGAAAGGGAGCCAACTTCCCTGTGTACTAAAAGCGTGGAGATTTCATTCTCACGTGGCTGTAGCTTGAGTAATAAAGAGACAAATTAATTGACTCCTGTTTTGATGGGGCAATCTTCCATTCTTTATTGACCTGACCTACAAGGGTAAGAGAGAGAGAGAGAGAGAGAGAGAGAGAGAGAGGGAGAGGGAGAGGGAGAGGGAGAGGGAGAGGGAGAGGGAGAGGGAGAGGGAGAGGGAGAGGGAGAGGGAGGGAGAGGGAGAGGGAGTGTGTGTGTGTGTGTGTGTGTGTGTGTGTGTGTGTGAAGGAGTCTTGCAAAGTCAAAATGGATTGTACCAATTCAGGTTTGACTGGGGCTTGATCATCGTTAGAAGGGCTGAGAGTCTGAGACACATATTAGATCTTATCTTGAAAATGCAGCAGCCAGTGGAACTTTTCTGCTTGCAAGGAATATTTGAAACAAAAGTGTGCCATAAATGAATAGGGTATATCTAGAAGGACTAAGGGTGACTTGACAGTGTTGTTAGTTGCGAAGTCATGTCCGACTCATCGCGAGCCCATGGACATTTTTGGACCCCTATTTTTTTTCATGTCTTCTGGCTGCTTGTTGGTCTTCATGAATTTCCTCTGCAAGTTGCTTGATCTTGGCAGAGGCAAAATAATCATAGATGGTAATAATTCTTAGGTTGTGGGTTAGGACTTGAATTATTACATTTCCACCGTCTTAGCAAATCTCCCTATAAATTTGCCACACAGGATGCATTCAACAATATCTCTCTCTCCCTCTCCCTCCCTCTCCCCCTCTCCCTCTCCTCCATCTTCCTCTCTCCCTCTCTCTCTTTCCCTCTCTCCCCCTCTCCCTCTCCTTCTCCCTCTCTTCCCCCTCTCTGTCCCCCTCTCCTCCCTCCCTCTTCCTCTCTCTCCCTCCCTCTCTCTCTCTCCCACTCTCCCTCTCCCTCTCTTCCCTCTCTCCCTCTCTCTATCATCTTTATCATACATGCTGAATTGTTTATAAACAGAATAGAAATAACATTCATTTTAATTTTATTATTAAGTGCATGTGCAGGAAAGCAGCACTGGCACTTTTCTCCCCATCCCTATTTTCTGTTGTGATGCTTCATTCCCATCAGCTGGATTACCATGATTTTGCTAAAGGTTAAGAGAAAGCAAGCTTCTGAAATACCCATTGTACGTAGGACATTGCAGCCAGCCTGCTTATTTATTGTAAACTTACCCTCTTATATTTCCCCTTTCAGCCCCTTACAATGATTACCACTAATTCACATGAAATTATGGTAGCTCCTCATGTCTAGCATTGCTTGGTCAGGGCCCTAAGCAGGTGTTTGCTTAATAATTTGGTCAAAGATCAGTGAGTTAAAGGTTAGGCCATGGGGAAGGAGAATGGAAGGGTCACCAACACACAGCACTTTCAGGAGGGGTTTGAGACTTGATCTTTCTGAGGCTGGAATGGTCGAACCTCAAGGTCACCCATTAGTGATCCTGCTGTAACAGCCTGAGATATGTCGGTCATAAATTCACCGTGGCAGAACCTTTAACCCTATTAATACTTGGAACATTGGAGGTAAAAGCAGGGACCTAGAAAAGATCCCTTTGGCCCAGAGAGAATTACTCACACATTGTTGGCAGTATTAAGTGCGTAGCAGGATGCTTGCAGCTGGGTTGTGTGTGTTGGCTGTGTAAGGGGAGGGAGGGTTGCACCCGAAATGTCTTGCAAAGAAGGTCCCTTCCTTCATCATTTGTATATCTTTGGATAAGACCCTCTAGCTAATGTATGTCTGGACCAAGAATGTTTCTGACAGTTGTGGACTTTGAGTATAAAATGAAGGACAGACTAGTCGCATAATTCCTAGGGTTCAGTTGCTGTTGTTCATTTTTTTATATATTGCTCAATGCAGGCAAGCATTTTCTTCAATAAAATCAGTACCGGGAAGATTTTCTTCAAACACTTCACCTTTCAAGGTGAAAAATTAGAGCCCTTTCTTTTCTGTTACATGAGCTACAGAGATGATGGCCTTTTATATAATTCTTCTTTTTCATTCTTCTGTACTCGGCTGCACTGGAGGACTTCTTCTGGACAGAATGGGACTATTTGTTGTGGCCAACTTGCTGTGGCCATCTCACCACAGCCAACTTGACATAATCACCTCATTGCAGCCAACTCACTGTGGGACAATTTACCATGGCCAAATCACAGCGGGGCAACTCACCACATAAAATTTCACACGGGAGTAACTCATCGCCATAAATGTTACCCACCACTGTTTCTTCAACATTATTTCCATGTTTGTCAATGGGAATAATATCAAAGAAACAGTGGTGAATAACATTGATCACATTGAGTCATCAGACATGGAATTGGTCGTGGCGAGTTGGTTGCAGCAAATTCTAGACACTCTTCTGCGTGTCTTTCTTTGGGAGGTCATCATGGGATTAAGAGAAGCCAAGGAGGCTGCAGAGAAGATTGAGCAATCAAACACAACATCCTCTAATATACTGGAGGTATATTAGGCTAGGATGACACAGTTGAAAAAAAAGGGATATTTATTTATTACACTTATATGCTGCTCATCCCACTTGGAGGTGGCTCTCCAGGTTAAATGGGCACCATAAAACACAAATATATAAAACTTTAAACATTAAAACAAGGGCTGCATTGAGATTGACAAGGATGAGGAGGAAGGGAGAAAGATGCATATAAATATTATTTATATGCCTTAGGCTCAAGCTATATGTTTAAATTCACATAGTCTGACTCAACGAAGAACATAGAATAACAAGGTTGGAAAGGACCTTGACGTTTTTCTTGTCCAACTCCCTATCCAAGGCAGGGGACCTTATATCATCAAAGACAAATGGTTGTTGAATCTCTTCATGAAAACCTCCCGTGTTAGAGCACCCACAACTTTTGAAAGCAAGCCATTTCACTTATTATTTGTTTTCACTGTCAGGAAATTCCTCCTTAGTTCTAGGTTGGATCTCTCCTTGATTAGTATCCATCCATTGCTTCTTGTCCTGCCTTCTGGTGCTTCAGGGAATAAATTCTCTGTAAGAACCCCTCAAGTATTGAAAGACAGTTATCATATCACCTAGTCCTTCTCTTTGTTTGACTACTTCCCTCAACTGTTCATTGCATGCTTAGCCTCTAGACCCCCTTATCTTTGTTGCTCTCCTCTCCACCATTTCTAGTCTCAACATCTTTTTGAATTATGGTGACTAGAACTGGATGTAGTAGAAAGTGGTACTAACACTTCACATCATCTTGATGTAATCCCTCTGATGAGGCAGTCTAGGATTGCATTGGTAGAATATAAGATTGTAGTGTTTCCCGATTTTCATCCAAGAAGCTTATTCTACAAGTAGGAGATGGGGACAGAGAGAAGAGGTAGTCTCCTGCTGAGGAAGTGGCAAGACAAGATATTTCCTCCTCGGTGTCTTCTTTTCTTCAGGTATCTGACTGGATAATTCCTATCTGCTTCCTCTACCTTATGCCATTTTATGGAATTTGCGTGTTTTGAAAATGTTTATTAGCTCTCTCTTTATTCGTGTGCTAGACAGATGGTTTTCTGTCTTTCTTTAAAAGTTCCTCATTTATGAAGTGGCCAACTTCAGAAGGAGTTTGTGAGTCCCTTCTCATTTTCTAGCTGTTTTCTTCAGTATCAGCTATCAATCATAACTTGGGAGAAATAAACACGTGAGACAGTGAAATGCTAAACTAATCCATTCAGGCACGCCAAGTTTGGATCTGAAAATATTAGTGGTTCAAATGCTGATTAATATTAGGAGCTGGCAGAATGCATAGATTCATGTTAGTAAAACCAGCAGAGGACGTTACAAGTAGGGTAGGCAGCGTGCACATTTCCTCACAGATACAGTACAGAATTTCCTTGCCAAAGGAGACCTTGAAATTATCAGAATTTTCCATGAGATGCAAGAGATAAACACAACTTTCTTTTCAGGGAATTACTTGTAAATTCTCTTGTTTCACCAGAAGCCAGTTTTGAGGGAAAGGTCTACCTGTTTTCCCAGAATAGCTCAAATATATAGCACACAAGTTCTGCTATCACAACTAAATGTCACCCTTTTCCTTCCTAGATAAGGTTCTCGGATTGGTTCCTTGAATGTATAAAAAATGTGTGAGGGTTCCAAGCAACACCCCCAACAAAAGAAGACTTTGAGGCTAGTCATTCCTCAAAGTTCCATTTGATTAGAGATGTCATATTGGCACATCTGGGAAAACCCGAATCTGAAAGCTTCCATCCAAGTGAAAGTCCAAACCCCTGCCCAGCGCCCACATGTTCATCCCATGCCCAATCAGGCACTGTCCCAACTGGAGATGCCTCCCAATCACACCACTCAAGGTGCAGGGCAAAATGTCCCTGACTCTTTGAGAAAGGAATGTTATTTTGACTATATATCTCCCATACCCCATATAATCTCCCCCTCCTGTTTTCCCACAGTAGAAATCGTGGCAGGCCTGAAGGCCCAAATGTAAAAGATGGCTTCCAGGTCTGACAAATAGGATCACCAACATGATCACCAGCATCTGATGGCGAATATGGCCGGAGGAGGAAGAGGAGGAGGAACAGGAGAAGAAGGAGGGGGAGGGGGAGGAAGAGGAGGAGAAGAAGAGGGGGAAGGAGGAGGAAGAGCAGAAGAAGGAGGGGGAGGGGGAGGAAGAGGAGGGGGAGGGGGAGGAAGAGGAGGGGGAGGAGGAGAAGGAGAAGAAGAGGGAGGAGGAGGAGGAGGAGGAGGAGGAGGAGGAGGAGGAGACCCATAAGTCTCCACTTCTATGTGATATTTGGGACAAGAATACCAACATTCTTCAAGATTTCCAAGGAGTTTTCTTTTTTAAACAAAGTCTGGAGTATAGTTGCTTGCACATGAAAACAGAAGGACATTTTGATGCCTACAGTGGATGAATGACTGCAAAAGTTGGCGGAGCAGGCACAGTTGACCAATATAGAGATTAAAGAAAAGAACAAACTAGTGTTCTCTCTGCTTGGAAATCTCTTTTAGACTTTGTGCTTGAGGTGGGAAAAAAACTTTGATTTTGGGTTTTGCAGATTAGATAATTTTGTTATAGAAGTTTATATTATTATATAGACATAAAAAGTTGAGGTTTGATCTTATTCTACTGTCAGAAGCCAATACTTTTTCTTTGGGATTTTTTTTCCATTTGCCCATCACTTTTCTCTTCCCCCTTTCCTCCCTCTGCCGATGGACAGAGAATGGAAGTAGTGACCTTCCTCCCATATTTGGGCATACCAGGGGTTGTGACTTTAAATATATACCTTTCTCCCTGGCTCAGCTGATAACAGAGGACAGCTTGTGGCTTAGTGGTTAATACATCTGCCTAATATGCAATACAGCCCAGGTTCGAATCCCAGTAAGGGTATGGCTAGCTGATTAGAGCTAAATAGCTTGAAATAGATCTATACTAGTCTCCCTTTATTTATTTATCAGCACAAACACAACACACACACACACACACACACACACACACACATATTGAAGTATAGTGACCTGCCACCTGTAGACCTAAACTACAAATGGATTATCTAAAAATCTGTTATTTCGGCTTAAGCAAAACAACAAAAAGCTGATTTAAGAAAGTCCCATTTTCTTTTTATTTCCGTGCAGCATTATAATTGTCTGTAAACAAGTGGTCTGTGTCCCCCCCTTCCATTACCACCCATTTAAAGCAATAGATTAATCAACTAATGCTTTGGTTGATTTATCTACAGCTTAGACTCTTAACTGAACTGATCAACTGCAATTGCAAAAAGCAAGCACTTACCTCCCCCCCCCCCATATACACACACCCCTCCCCTGCTCCCCGCTCGCAACAATGAGAGGCACTGTGTCAAAGGAATTAAGATGAAAAGATGCTGACAGGTGCAAGATTACTCCACTTTGCACGCCTGTAGACAACAGAAGTGACATCGCATCTCTTTGAGTTGACACATTAATGAATTTAGCAACACCTGAACTTTTCTGGAGGAGAACACCTTTGACACCGGCAAGTTAGTTGGTGTCAGTAATAATAGGATTATGTATCAGGCTCCTTTACTCTATATTGGATGATAGAATTACCTTTGAGGGGGGAGGGGTGGCAGCCTTAACAAGTTGACAGGGGTTCATTTAGCTTCCTCTTTTAATGACATCTTTGAAGGTGAACTGTAGATGGAATAATTGCTTCTTTCTTTCTTTCTTTCTTTCTTTCTTTCTTTCTTTCTTTCTTTCTTACTTACTTTCTTTCTTTCTTACTTACTTACTTACCTACTTACTTACTTACTTTCTCTGCCCACCTTTCTCTTTCATTTTCCCTTCCCTTCCTGTCCCTATTTCCTTTCCTTCCCCATTTCCTTTCCTTTCCCCTTTCCCGCTTCCCTTCCCTTCCCTGTTTCCTTTCCTTCCCTTTTTCACTTTTCCCATTCTCATTTCCCCTTCCCCTCCCTGTTTCCTTCCCTTTCCTCCTTCCCTTCCCTATTTCCTTCCCTTCCCTCTTTCCCTTTCCTCTTCCCTTCCTTTTTCTTCCTTATGTACTTCCCTTTTATCCTTCCCTTCCTTTCCTTTCCCTTCCCTTCCCAGGAACCCTCCTGAAATGTCATTGCATCCCTCAGATGTCTCAATTGAGCTTCATGCAAAGGAGAAGCATGAAGGGGAGGGGAGGGGAGGCTGGAGCAGGAACAGTTTAAAGGTGAAACGGATCTTGATAATGAAGAAATAGCAATTCTTTTTCTGGAAAAGTCTTGTTTGGTGGAGACAGGTGAATGTCAGAGGTGAGGGATTAGGCATAACACATCAATGTGACAAAAGCGTCTCTTTTTTTAATTGCTTATTGATATAAATATTCAAAACAAAGGAATGTTGAGTCTTTCAAATGGATGATTTTTAGAAAAACCCAGGTGTAAAAATATAGTTTTGAAGGTTCAAACAATGAGGGCTATTGTAGAATCATTCATTAAAATGAAAACAAAATCATTCTGAAAAACACACACACACACACACACACACACACACACAGAGCATATCTAACAACAGTGAATCTTACTATTCTCTGCAAATTCCAGATAGTAATAAACATGTACTAAGGTAAAGGTTCCCCTCGCATATACGTGGTAGTCATTCCTGACTCTAGGGGGTGGTGCTCATCTCCGTTTCAAAGACAAAGAGCCAGTGCTGTCCAAAGACGTCTCCGTGATCATGTGGCCAGCATGACTAAACGCTGAAGGCGCACGGGATGTTGTTACCTTCCCACCAAGGTGGTTCCTATTTTTTCTACTTGCATTTTTATGTACAACTGCTAGGTTGACAGAAGCTGGGACAAGTAAGGGGAGTTCACTCCGTTACACAGCACTAGGGATTCGAACTGCTGAACTGCCAATCTTTCTGATTGACAAGCTTAGCGTCTTAGCCACTGAGCCACTGTGTCCCTTTTAAACATGTACTATTCAGAGGATAAAATTCATTTCTAGCAGCCTATTATTCAGTTTTTTTCTTTGATCAACTTTAATAAGTTTCGAAGAGAGATAGAATGCAAAATAACAGAAAAGGAAAAAAAATCGGGGTTGGGAGGAGATCAAAAAGGGAGAAAGTGAATAAATGGAAAGAAAAAAATAAAGAAAAGACAAATTCCTATTTTCTTCACTAGAGATACAAATATATAATAAAGGAACCTACAACTCCAACTTAAAGTAAAAACAGAGAAATAAGATGAAAATATACAAATCAAAGAATCAAAATAACATTAGAATTATATTTAAAAATAAGCTCTTATTCCAAGTTGAGACATAAACGCAAAAGAATATATATCATATCCATCTAATAATAACAACAGTAAACTTACACAATATTGATATGTATTCAAAATTGTCAGGTACAAGAAGTCAGAAATAGGAGTAGAGTTCAAAGCATGAAAAATTTATTTCATGCTATTTATAGACCTCGGAGGTCTTCTAGTCCAACCCCTTGCCTAGGCCGGAAACCCTACACCACTTCAGACAAATGGTTATCCAACATCGTCTCAAAAACTTCCAGTGTTGGAGTATTCACAACTTCTGGAATCAATTTGTTCCACTTGTTAATTGTTCTCACTGCCAGGAAATTCCTCCTTAGTTCTAGGTTGCTTCTCTCCTTGATTAGTTTCCACCCATTGCTTCATGTCCTGCCCTCAGGTGCTTTGGAGAATAGTTTGACTCCCTCTTCTTTGTGGCAACCCCTGAAATATTGGAACACTGCTATCATGTCACCCCTGGTCCTTCTTTTTATTAAACTAGACATACCCAATTTCCAGCAATCATTCTTTGTATGTTTTAGCCTCCAGTCCCCTAAGCATCTGTGTTGCTATTCTCTGCACTTTTTCTAGAGTTTCAATATCTTTTTTACATCATGGCAACCAAAACTTGGATGCAGATTCCAAATGTGGCTATACCAAGGCCTTATAAAGCGGTATTAACACTTCACCTGATCTTGATTCTATTCATCTGTTTATGCAGCCTAGAACTGAGTTAAATCTTGCATTCAGTCTTGGAAAGTATTTTCAGAAATGCAGACTGAAATAAAATAAGGTGGAAGCCTTTGCAGATGTTTTCTACACGCTGGAAATCATTAAGAAACATCATTTTGTTTGTTTGTTTATAGCCTCATTCTTGGCAGGACTCTTTCATTTAAAATAGCTCATTATTTTTCAGAAGCGCTGAATGTTCTGTGTAAACAAAAGCATGAATGGGTCCAGCTTTAAGTAGACTTTCTTAAACACATGCACACACAGGCAAGTTTGGGAGTGACTCACCGAAAAAGAAAGCGTAACGCTTTCGTAAATGCAAGTCTTTAACTAAATTAGGGACGACATTTAAAAGAGGCCAAGAAAAAGGAATACAGCGATCATTGGTGCTCTCCTCCAGGAGTGCTAACGATCCTGAAATTTGAGGGGATTGAAAATTGCAAGTGACTGGGACGAAAATGTGAACTTTCAACTCCTGTACCTGTTGGCATAATAAGCTTTATGCAATTGCAAACAGCACAATAAGAAAAAAATATTATCCCAAGTTGAAATGAGGAAAAGGACTAGAAGGGTGACATGATAGCAGTATTTCAATGTTGGAAGGGCTGTCATGGAGAAGAGGGGATCAACTATTCCCTAAACCACCTGAGGGCAGGACAAGAAGTAACTGATGGAAGCTCAGCAAGAACAGAAGCAACTAGGAGAAATTTCCTGACAGTGAGAACAATTGATTAGTAGAACAGCTTGCCTCCAGAAGTTGTGGGTGCTCCATTGCTAGAGGCTTTTAAGAAGATACTGGACAGCCATTTGTCCAGAATGTACAGGGTTTCCCACTTGAGCAGGGGGCTGGACTAGAAGATCTCCATGGTCCCTTCCAACTCAGTTCTTCTGTAATTCTAAATGACCATGTGCTGAAAAACTAAACATTACCACTCCAGTCAAGTGCAAGGTGACTTAAGGAGCATCACAGAAACTATTTCATGACATTGTGGTGAGGGTCAGGGATATTAAGCCATCTTGTTCTTCTCATCTCTCAGTTTCCGATAAAATAAACATTCATTCCTTTATCATGTTTTGAGATTTGTTGCAAACAATGTTGTTTCTTCCAAATGTTCCACAGTTTTTCTTCCCCGGTGAAATAAGCATCTGTTTTTCTTCTTTATTCACAGAGCTATCAACACATGTTCTGAAGATCTCTTGGTGGTCATTTTTGAATTGACTTTCCTGATGGAAAAGTCAATTCAGAGTTGCTGCTTTCTTGAAAAACACTTTCCCCATCTTCCAGGAGGTTCCCACGTGGGTCATATTTGCCCCTTGGGAAAAGATCCCTTCCCTCGGGACTGAATGGAAATGTGGAGAATGGGGGGAGGGGGGAGGTAAGGCAATGGATTGAAGATTGTGAATATCTTCAAACAGTTCTTGGCGGCCTGTAGTTAAAAACAAAAATGCACTCCGCTCAAGAGACGGTCACTAAAATTCTTCTTTGAATAAAATGAAATAACCATAGAGGATAGGCTCAAGATCCAGAGGGATTTTGACAGATTTGAACACTGGGCCCTATCTAACAAAATGAAATTTAACGTAGGGGAAAGTAAAGTCTTACACTTCGGCAAGAAAAACCAAAAGTACACATAGCCAAAAAAAAAAAGAGAATGCAATCCTAAATTGTGTTAAGAGAGGGATACAATCAAGATCACATGAGGTACTAAAACCACTGTGAAGCCTTAGTAAGGCCACACCTAGAGTACTACATCCAGTTTTGGTCACCACACTATAAAAAAGATGTCGAGACTCTGAAAAGAGTGCAGAGAAGAGCAAAAAAAAAAGATGAATAGGGGGCTGGAGGCATATGAAGAACAGTTGTTGGAATTGGGTATGTCTAGTCCAGTGAAGAGAAGAACCAGGGGTGATATATGTGTACTTAAGGTGTTTTTACAGAGAAGAAGGTATTAACCTAGTCTCCAAAGCACCTGAGGGCAGGACAAGATAGTGGATGAAGTTTCATTAAAGAGAAATCCAACCTAGAACTAAAGAGGAATTTCCTGACAGTGAGAACAATCAATCAGTGGAAGAGCTTTCCTCCTGAAGTTGTGGGTGCTCCATTATTGGAGGTTTTCAAGAAGAGGCTGGACAGCCATCTCATCAGGATGGTATAAAGTCACCTGTCTTGAGCTGAGTGTTGGACTATAAGACCTCTATAAGACTCATCCAGCCTTATGATTCAATGTGTCAGGGTTCCAAATAGCATCCAAAATTAAATCAGATTCCTCAAAGTTCCAATTTATTGAGAGAGCCATGTTGGCACATCTGGGAAACCCAAATCTAAAAGCTTCCCAGTTTTCCCCACCCAGTTGAAAGTTCCAGATCTTGCCCCCACAGCCACAAGTCCATCACACAATCTTCCATTGCTATGCTGGCAGCTTCCACCCATCCAGTTCCAGCCAGGTGCAGAGGTGCAGAGAGAAAGGATGACCTTGGCTTCCTAGAAAGAATTTTGTTATGGCTACATATCATCTAACTCCGTACAATCCCCCTCCCATTTTCCTACAATAGAAAATGGATAATGGAATAATAGAAAGTGTGGCAGGCCAAAGATCCAAAAGAAAAGATGGCTGCAGGCCTGACACAATGTTCTTGTAAATTTTCAAATTTCAAACCGAGAGAGGAAAGGTAAGTTCTTGTAACCAGATAAAATCAGATCACTTTACATAACTGTTTCCTTGAGAAGCCCAGATTGGTTGCATAAAACTTTTTGTAAGCCATCGACAACTGCTCGGTGAGGGCTTTTTCAAGCAGAGATGCTGTGAGCAAGAGAGAAACATTACATATTAATACAAAACTGACTGATTTGCTTAGACAAAACACTAGAAGGCTCTAGTCATCTGAATGTTCCAGGGAACTGCTCCAATTTAAGACTGTATGGAAAAAATGCACGTATTCAGGAAAAGTGTGCCCAAGAGTGCATACATGAATAATGGGAAGGAACACAAATGCTGTAATATGAAGATGACATTTTAGCAAAATGCATGCTCAAAATTCATTAGAAAGGTTCTGTTTTGAAGAGCGGTGTGGAGAAACAGAGAGATGTGTGTGTGTGTGTGTGTGAGAGAGAGAGAGAGAGAGAGAGAAACAGAGAAACAGAGAGGATGAGAAAAATGAGAGAGAGAAAGAGAGAACCACAGAGAAACAGTGAGAGAGAGAAAAAAAGAGAAAGAAAAAGAGAGAGAACGAGAGAAAGTAGAGAGAAAATAGAGAAATTGAGATAGAAAGAGGAAGAGGAAGGTGGCGGAGAAAGGGAGAGAGAGAAATAGTAGATAGATAGATAGATAGATAGATAGATAGATAGATAGATAGATAGATAGATAGATAGATAGATAGATAGATAGATAGATAGGCAGGCAGGCAGCCAGGCAGACAGACAGACAGACAGACAGACAAACAGACAGACAGATGAGCCAGAGAAAGAGAAAAAAGGAGAAAGAGATTGAGATAGAGAGAACAAGAGAGAGAAAGAGAAAGAAAGAGAGATAATAGATTGTGTATTTGTGTTGGTTGTCTGTGTACACGTACCGTTGGTGGGAAAAATAACCTCAGAGTGATGGAGAAATGAGAGGAAATGAATAAGAAGTAAGAAAGAGAATGCTAAATTGAGCAAAACTAAAATGGGTAAATTTGTTCACTGGCCAATCTCAATCTTATTGCATTGCTTTGTTCACCGATAAAAGTCTGACGAATCCATTTCCCCCCCCCTTCGGTAATTGTTGTTGTTTTCAAGACTTGGGAGGGGGATGGTGAGCAGTAAGGGAAGAAGGTTAGCTCAGAAACAAGGCAAGCCCCCTTTGACGGACTCATATTTGAGATCCTTCTGCAATTAAAACCCTCTTTAAGCCACTGTCTCCATGTCGCTTCAGCCAAGCAAACAATTGCACTTCAGCCTAGCAGGTAAAATAATGACTTCTTCCTGCATCAGCTGCGATCTTAAAAATTCCCACACTTGTGCGCCGTCCCCATTTTCTCGTTTCCCTTTGAATTTCAGCTGCGTTTGGTTTTCAATGTGGACGCTTGGCTGGTGCCGCCTTTGTGTGGGAAAACCCCACACACCGAGTCCTGTGGCTTTGGTGGCGAGGTCCCTTTCACTCTGCCATTTCAACATAAACAGTCAATATTCATAGCCTCAAAGGGGGCCGCCTTCGTATTGCTGACCAATTAAATACCAGCTGAGTCAGGCAGACAATGGCAGAAAGAAAGAAAGAAAGAAAGAAAGAAAGAAAGAAAGGAAGGAAGGAAGGAAGGAAGGAAGGAAGGAAAAGAAAGGAAAGAAAGAAAAAGAAAGAAAAAAGAAAGAAGGGAAGGAGGGAAAAGAAAGAAATAAGAAAAAGAAAGGAAGGAAGGAAGGAAGGAAGGAAGGAAGGAAGGAAGGAAGGAAGGAAGGAAGGAAGAAAGAAAGAAAGAAAGAAAGAAAGAAAGAAAGAAAGAAAGAAAGCTGTAACACACAGCTGTTTGGGGTGGAGTCTTTTTCAGCAACCAAGAAACATTTTAATGGAGAAAAAATTAATTCAAAATGATATTGCCACATTCCCTCAAGAGGAAGATCTCCTTCTTTGTGGAGGGTTTTTTTCCCCCCACCATTCCTTTTATTTATCGGTTTGGGATAAATACATGGTCAGTGTGTTGAAAAGAGTGTGTTTCTATTGCAGAGATTTGTTCCAAAGTTGGACTGGGAGTTTTCACTGTTCTTTCAGGTTTTGTTTTTTTAAAGGCAGAAGAACCAATGTGGGATTCTTTTGTGATTCAGGAACGGAATTACTTAACTTTCTGACATCTCTCTTTCGCAGAATTCAAATATCATTTTAAGCTTTGACCAATGTAATCATCTTTGCAATTTCTCTTTTTCCTATGTCTTAAATATTAATTCCAGCTGTAGCATGTAAGAAAATTCTTCTTCTTCTTCTTCTTCTTCTTCTTCTTCTTCTTCTTCTTCTTCTTCTTCTTCTTCTTCTTCTTCTTCTTCTTCTTCTTCTTCTTCTTCTTCTTCTTCTTCTTTTCTTCTTCTTCTTCTTCATCATCATCATCATCATCTTGTTGTTCTTCTTCTTCCTCCTTCCTCTTTTCCTCCTTTCCTCTTTTCTTTTTCCTCTTCCTTTCTTCTTCCTTCTCCTCTTTCTACCTGAAGCTGAAAGAACAGTACATTTACAGAGAGAAAAAAACCTCATTCCTTCTAATTGTAGATTAAATCAGACACATTTTGATGCCAAAAGAAATGGGGCAAAATGCATTTTCCTAGCATATTCCTTGAATTTGCATTATTTTCACGTGCAATGCTGAGTTGCAGTCCTGTATCACTCAATCTTGAGATCTGGTTTTCAGATGCCAAATGGACACCTTGCATGACAAAACTTTGTTAATCCTCTTTAATAGAATTTAGGACTGAGAAATCCAATAAGCCAAACTCATCCCATCTTCCTTGTGCCTTCCTTGTTTATTTTCTGGATTGCATGCCGCTCTTGGATGTGATTTGACACCCAAGAGGTCCTCTTAAATCTGCATTTTTTTTTAAAAAAAAAAGTTGCTGTGCAAATCTCTCTTGGGGACTTGGGTTGAATGTCAAGTTTTTTTTTTTAAATCACATTCCTCTTTGTGTGATTTCCAAGACTGATGATTTTCTCTGCCGTGAATGTTGCTTCTGTCCAAACAGATTTTCTTTTTCAGATGTCCTCCATCTGCTTCCAGGACTGGAGGTAAACAGCCCGAAATATGGCCAAAATGAGCCAAAAAAGGGCATTTTTCAAGACAAAAAAATGGGCAATTTTCAGACCATTTTTCAGACCATTAGGGGGCTATTTTCAGGCTGTTTTGGGGGGCATTTTAGGGCATTTGGGGGGACAAAAAGGGCCCCAAAACAGGCATGTGCGTGCTGGCCAGCTGGTCTTTGAGTTCCCAGTGCTCCAGTGCACATGAAGACCAGCTGGCCAGCACGCATCTGTGTGCTGAAAACCCGAAGATCAGCTAGCCAGCAGGCACATGCCCGCTAGCCAGCTGGTCTTTGGGTTTCCAATGATTTGACCCACGTCCAGCATGCGCACACATGCACGGTCCAGTTTGGGCAGTCAGTGCTGAAAATATTCGCCATCACTGCTCTATTCTATTTAGGACAAGGACGATAAGGATCTTTGTAGCTGACTCAGCTGAAAGATCCTTCTCAGCAAGGATCTAACGCATTCCTCTTTAACAGGAGTTATTGAGATAGAAGAATCCATGTCACAAGAATTTCAGCAACAGAATAATTTCCAATTTAGAAACATCGATCCCTCCCCCCTCAGGGCAGAGATTATTTGAGGTTCTTTCTAATGGTTTTCTTGTGCATGACCCAGGAGGGAATGCTTTCAGAGATCACAGAGCAGCTCACAGGTTACTGTTAACAAAGCCATCTCCTGAATCCTTAATAGGTCCATGAACTGGCCATTACAGCAGGCTCAGGAATATTGTCCCTTCTGAAATTAGCTTAGCTTTTTGAGTGGCACTTAGGCAGTGTGCTCCAAAAATTAGAGGGTGGAACTAGAAAAAAAACAAACTTAATTTAACTTCTTTTCAAATGATTGAATCACATTGAACTGAATGACAGAGTTGGAAGGGACCTTGGAGGTCTTCTAGTCCAACCCCTTGTTCAAGCAAGAGACCCTACACCATTTGGCACCAAGGCTGTCCAGTTTCTTCTTAAAAGCCTCCAGTGATGGAACACCCACAACTTCTGAAGGCAAGATTTATTGTTCTCACTGCTGGGAAATTTCTCCTTAGTTCTAGGTTGCTTCTCTCCTTGATTAGTTTCCACTTATTTACCTTCAGTGCAATTGAATGTAATTCAGTTCAATGTAATTGAAATTAATTATAGTTAATGAGATGACCTGGCATGCATGCATTTAATTATTTTCTCTTTCTGCCATATTATAAATGTCAACATGACAACAGCTACGGGAGCTGCACTCCACATTTTTCATAAGTTTCATAGGGTCCTGGAGAGCACCAGCAGAGTTGAGTTCAACACCATGTGCCTTGAGAACATGCTTCCCATGGTTGTGAAAAGATCCCCCCCCATCCTCATTTCCTAGTTCTTTGATCACTTGAGGATATTTTTTTTCCAATTAGGAAGTATATATGTATCCATTTTTGTAGAAGACTATGGGGACAGCCTTGAAGAACGAAGACAAAGGCTATTATGTTCTCACCAGCTGAGCCTTGAAAGAGAGGAGAAGGGTGAGAAAAATAATTCAAAATTGCTCTATCTTGACTCAAAGAACATAGAATTATTATTATTATTATTATTATTATTATTATTATTATTATTATTATTATTATTATTATTATTATGTTCCTTGGATACAAGAAAAGGAAATGGAAACTCCTACAGACATTCAAAATTCTGTTATGATACTAGACAATGGAATTATTATTATTATTATACAATTGTATCACAGCGGCCAGTTGTTTCGCCGGATTTGGCATTGGTTACTAGTCGGGCCCCACCCAGGGGCCTAGGACGTCGTAACGTATTTTCGTAATATGCGTGCAGATCCAAGCAGTGCAGCTTTTTGCATTTGACTGATGGTGATTTTGTCAATTTTTAACTGTTTTAAATGTAATTCCAGTGCTTTTGGAATAGCACCCAGTGTGCCAATTACCACTGGAATTACCACTGCTGGTTTGTGCCATAGTCGTTGAATTTCGATTTTTAAGTCCTGATATCTTGCGATTTTTTCATGTTCCTTCTCGGCGACCCTGCTATCACCTGGTATTGCGATGTCTATGATTGTGACCTTATTTTTCTCAACCAGTGTGATGTCTGGTGTATTATGCGCCAGTATTTTGTCGGTTTGTATACGGAAATCCCACAAGATCTTGACCATCTGATTTTCTGTGACTTTTCAGGCTGATGTTCCCACCAGTTTGTTGCTGTTTTAATATTATAATTTTTGCACAAATTCCAATGGATCATTTGTGCTACTGAATTGTGCCGCAATTTATAATCAGTCTGCGCGATTTTTTTACAGCAGCTGAGTATGTGATCAACAGTTTCGTCAGCTTCTTTGCAAAGTCTGCATTTGGCATCATCAGAGGATTTTTCGATTTTGGCCTTAATGGCATTTGTGCGGATAGCTTGTTCTTGCGCAGCCAGGATTAGTGACTATTATTATTATTATTATTATTATTATTATTATTATTATTATTATTATTATTATTATTATTATTATTATTACGTTCCTTGGATACAAGAAAAGGAAATGGAAACTCCTACAGACATTCAAAATTCTGTTATGATACTAGACAATGGAATCCTTTTCTAAGTAGGCCTACCTTGACATGTTGTCCATTGCAACGATGATTTATGCCTGGAACTTTATTCATTTATCAAGCTTATATATGATTATTTATTAAATTATGGAGGAGACCTATGCATAAAGGGCTCTTGATTTAAGGCATATGGAAACTTAGATTCATGAAAAACCAAATGAACAAGTATAGAATAGCTGACACCTGGCTCAACAGTAGTACCTATGAGATGAATCATTGAGTCCTAGTGGATTTATTACTTAAATATGAGCCAGCAGTATGCTGTAGCTGCCCAAAATGTCCTGGACTGCATTAACAGAGGGATAGAATCAAGTCTGTGAAGTGTTAGTACCATTTTATAAGGCCTTGGTAAGACCGCAGACAACGCGCGAGCGATTGTGGGTGCACCTCGCTTCACCCACATAACACCTATCCTCCGCGAGCTGCACTGGCTTCCGGTCGATCTCCGGGTACGCTTCAAGGTGCTACTTATCACCTTCAAAGCCCTTCATGGTAGTGGATCTGGGTACTTGAGAGACCGCCTACTGCCAATTACCTCCACCCGACCAATTAGATCCCATAGATTAGGCCTCCTCCGAGTCCCATCTGCCAGTCAATGTCGACTGGCAACTACGCGGAGGAGAGCCTTCTCGGTGGCAGCTCCGACCCTATGGAACGATCTCCCCGGGGAGATTCGTACCCTCACCACCCTCCAGACCTTCCGCACAGCCCTTAAAAACTGGCTATCTTGTCAGGCCTGGGATTAAAGACTGTAACCCACCCGAATAGTATGAATGTCGTGCTTTTAATGATGTATTGTCTTATGTGTCAATTGTTTGTTTCCCTCCCTTTTCGAGTTGTAAGCCGCCCTGAGTCCCCCCAGGGAAAAGGGCGGAATATAAATAAATTACTCTAAAAATTACTCTAAAAATTGCATCCAATTTTGGTCACCGCATTATAAAAAAAGATGTGGAGACTCTAGAAAAAGTACAGAGAAGAGCAACAAAGATAATCATTGGGCTGGAGGCTAAAACATATGATAAACGTCTGCAGGATATGAGTATGGCTGGTCTAGAGAAAAGGAGGACTAGGGGAGACATGTTACAAGTGTTCCAAAATCTCAGGGGTTGCCACAAAGAAGTGGAGGTCAACCTACTTCCCAAAGCATCTGAAGGCAGGAAAAGAAGCAATGGGTGGCAACTAATCAAGGAGAGAAACAACCTAGAATTAAAGAGAAATTTCCTGACAGTTAGAACAATTAATCAGTGGAACGACTTGCCTCCAGAAGCTGTGGATGCTCCAACCCTGGAGGTTTTTAAAAAGAGATTGGTCAACCATTTGTCTGAAATGGTATAGGATTTCTTGCTGGAGCAGGGGGTTGGACTAGAAGACCTCCAAGGTCCCTTCCCACTCTTTTATCCAAAGGTGGAACCCAAACCTTTATGAGCAGCAGTGGAGTAGTACTTGTTATGTTACATCTCCTTTGAGGTGAACCTGATTTCCAGTGGTTTCATGGATCCATCTATCTAGTTTTCTTGGCAACACTTTGGTTAGCCATTGCTCTTCCCCAAGGTATTTTTAAGTTTTTAATCTAGCCTATAGACCTGAGTTGTCAAGATAGTCACTCACCCAAGTGACTTGCCAGGCCCAACCCTCATTAGACCTTGAAATCAGCCAATCAGTCAGTTGGTATTGTCATCAGTTAGATAACTTTAAGGCTATGGACAGAAGCTATTTTGAAATATATTTCTCTTTGGAGTCCTTGGTGCTCTCTGACCTTCCTTGTTCCCTTATGCCCCTGATTAGGTAATATCACCAGTGCTAGTAAGTGTGGAGGTTGCTCCCTGTTTACATACAATAGGTGGGAACGTAATTGTCAGCGTTCCAAATAGCATCCAAAAGTAAATCAGAGTCCAAGGCAAAGTATCGCTCAAAGTTCCAATTTATTAAGAGAGCTATGTTGACACATCTGGGAAAACCTGAATCTGAAAGCTTCCCGGTTTCCCCCACCTAGTTGAAAGTTCCAGATCTTGCCCCCACAACCACAAGTCCATCACACGGTCCAATCTTCCACTGCCATGCTGGCAGCTTCCACCCATCCGGTTCCGGTCAGGTGCAGAATTGCAGAGGCAAAGAATGACCTTGGCTTTCTAGAAAGAATTTTGTTATGCTACATATCATGTAACTCCGTACAACCCCCCCCCCCCACACTCCCATTTTCCCACAGTAGAAAATGCATAGCCAAATAATAGAAAGTGTGGCAGGCCAAAGAACCAAAAGAAAAGATGGCTGCAGGGCTGACAGTAGTTTTCTCCTGGTAGTTGGTAGCATCTTTTTTGTATTGTGAAACCAGAACTGGACACAGTATTCCAGGTGCAGCCTCACTAGTCTTGATACTATTCCTCTGTTGAGAAGGGGGTTGGACTAGAAAATCTCCAAGGTCCCTTCCAACTCTGTTATTCTAATGCAGCCCAGGACTGCATTTGTTCTTTTGGCATCTGCAACACACTGCTGGGTCACACTTAAGCATCGTCCACTAGCGACTGTCCACACATTTGAAGTTTTCTCATGTTTATTACAGGAGAGGGGTTATCATTCAGCAAGGGCCTTTTCTGCAGCCTTCCAAATGCCCACAGGGTTTGTTTGATCACAGAGTTGCAAGCGCTTATTTCTGTCTTATAAAATTATGCCTTTCTCTTGAACAATGCTGTGCCGCTGGCATGTAACTACATCTCCCATTTTAGCCTGTAACAGGATGTTTTTTTTCTTCTTCTTTGTGGTTTCTCTGTTTCTAGACTGAATAGGGTTTGCCATTTATTCTCGCGATAACATCACAGTCTGGATTATCTTGGCTTGGCTTCATTTGCACATAGTTTCCGGTGGCATGAAGGAACTGAAGCCTATGATAAATTGCTTGCACTTTATCACTACATAGTTAGGATTCCATTACACACACACACACACACACACACACACACACACACACACCTATTAAAAATCCCTCCCTAAAAATATATTTCCCACTGACGGGGAAAGATTCTACATTTGTCCCCCTGCACTCCTGTACCATTCCCCCATTGCAGTTCTTATCTTATTATTAAGTAGACAAAGTTATGATAAATATGTCTAGATTAGAACTTTAAAAAACTGCATGGAATAGTCTGTGTGGTCTCCCCCAGAAGATGATTTCAAAGGTGAGTTGCACAAATTTGAGTATAGAGATGCATGTTTAGAAATAAGTTCTGTAACTTAAATAGTAATGCAGTGAATCAGACATAGATGTCATGTTAGAATCTGAAGTAGGAAGACCTGTTTAAATCCCCTTTTGACGAAGATCACTTTCAAGAATTCAGAGCTGGTTTCTCTCACAGCTCCAAGCTAAGCAAATTCACAGGGTTGGGAATATAATGAGGGGAAGACCCCATTTAAATCACCTTGAATTCACTGAGGAAAAGTGGCATATAAATGCTAAATTTTTTTTTTAATAAGTAGATGATTAAGAATTGGGAAAAAAATCATAATACAAATGCCAGCAAATAGAAGCAGAGCAACTATGGCAAGAGACAACAAGGATTGTACCAATAATGATACACACTTTGGGTGCAATCCAGTGATGGGTTCCTACTAGTTTGGACCAGTTCGGCTGAACCAGTAGTAGTTTGGTGGTCGGGGTCACTGGAGCTGGTAGCGACCCAAGCCTGCCACGCTTCTGAACCGGTTCTCCCAGTGGCACCATAGGTGCCGACATCTTGTTTTTGGCTTCTGCGCATGCACAGAACAATTTTTATTGAACTGTATACATGTACACAGCATGCAACAAATGTGTGCAGCACACACCAAGCATCTGTGCAGCACGTACCAAGCATGTGCGTGCTGCATGACCATGAGCGAACCGGCAGTAGTGCCTACCGGAACCCACCCCTGGTGCAATCCCAAACTACTGGAGCGCCACTTGTACAGGTCCTTACCCCATTGTGTCTGAGATATTAAATTAGAATCATAGGGCTGGAAGGGACCTTGGAGTTTTTCTTATCCAATCCCCTGCCCAAGGCAGGAGCCTTATATTATCCCACTAGAGTTTCATCTCTCCTTGTTGACTCCGGAACCCTGAATGACTATCCATTCTGCTTTCCTTAAGGACACCAAAACCACCATCTTTTTCTTCACCCTCTCTCCAGAGGTCCCCAAACTCCATGGACTGACACTGGTCCACAGCATGCCAGAAACTGAGCCATGCGAACAAGCCAACCCACATTCATGAGATGCAGGCAATATGCCTCCTCTGGTCTGCAGAAGAATCTCTTTCCATGGAACCAGTCCCTGATGCCCCAAAGTTTGCGGGGCATTGCTCTAGATCAGAAGTGTCAAACTCAAGGCCCGAGGGCTGGATCTGGCCTGTGCAGTGCTTAGATCTGGCCGGTGGGGCCGCTCTGGAAACATTGAAGGACCAGCCCGTGGTGCCTCTGCCAGTGAAAACGGAGCTCAGGAATGCTACGTACAATCCTCCCGAGCTCCATTTTCGCTGGCAGAGGATTGCAGGAGGCCGTTGCAACCAGAAACAGAGCTTGGGAGGGCCACACCCTACCAAGCTCCATTTTCGCTGGCAGAGCACTTTGGGCCACCACAGGCATGAGTGATGTTAAGCTGGCCACGCCCACCCTGGCCACACGCACCTCCACTGAGGGCAAACACAACCCTGATGCGGCCCTCAATGAAATCGAGTTTGACACCCCTGCTCTAGATACTATAACCAGTGTATTCATAATTATCAATGCATTCCTTTCTTCTAAGGCCATAATTGTGTACCTATGACACATGTGCCACAGGTGGCGCACAGCGCCCTCTCTTTGGGCACAGGAATCATCACCCCAGTTCAGCTCCGCAGCGCATGTAAGTGCACCCCCCACTAGCCAGCTCATCTTTGGGTCTCTGCTGCCCGTAGGGGCAGAGACCCAAAGGGGCAGGGGGTGCGGTGCATGCAGGAGGGCTGTGCACATATGCACAGCGATGTGGTGTGTGTGTGTGTGTGTGGAGATGCATGTGCAGCATGGGGGAGCAGGGAGCAGGCAGGGAGCATGTGTGCATGCGGGGAACAGGGCGCATGTGGGGGGACCACACACGCACTGCATTTTGGGGGTTTGGGCGCATGTGTGTGCATTCACGCACATGAGTGCACGCTTGGGGCACTTGGTCTGGAAAAGGTTAGCCATCACTATTCTAAGGTGATTCCCCTTGGTTCATCATTGCAGAGTGTCTGAGTATGTAGTAGGTGTGTGCAAGAGAAAGACAATATGTACAATATTATTGTTATTATTATTACTATTAGGTTTGGGTGGCATGCACATTTTATTTCCTCCTCCAAGCTGTTTTATTTTTCAGAATAATATTGTACTGCGTAGCAGGACGGCTCTCTCCAATCCCCTTTCTTTCCACTGCCACAACCTTTTGCTTCGTTCTAAACCGCCGTCATTTTGTTCGACATTGGAAATGTCTTGATTTAGTTGTCTTGCCTTTCGGGGGCTTGTCCTGCCTCCTGCCGTGGTAATAAGGATGGAGTTTCCTGCTGGGCACTGAAGAATACCATTTCACAGCCGCTACATTGCTGGCGGCTTTTATTTATGGAGCCAAGAAAATGAATGGGTATTAGTGTCCAAACATTTCAACGTGCTCCTGCAGCCATGCACAAAAGGGGCTGAATCACAGCAAATTTCCACCTATTTTCCAAGAGTCATTTACCTTGCGAGAAGCTTACTTGAACGTTATGATGATGGCAGAGCAGAGGGGAGAAAGCGATCATTTCAGAATGCTGTGCTGTTGTTTTTTTAAGGTGATATTTCTTTTGGAATAAAAGTAACCCTGGAGAGGAAAAGGGGCAACTTTTCATTCTTTTTAATTCCTCCTTTGATTTCTTTTTCCTCTCCCCAGAAACACAGAGGGCTGGAGACATTTCTGCACTGCTAAAGCTTCATTCTACTGCTCTGCGTGAAGGAGATTTGCAAAAGAAGCTTCGGGATTCAGGACAAAGGGGCTGGAATCCAACAAAGAAGAAGCAATGCCCACTAACAAGAAGATGATGGAAAGAGGTTCCTGTCTCCTATGCCATTGCCGACCTGTAGGGGGCAGTGCGGTGCTTAGTTCGGTGGAGCCCTAGGGAGGTGTCCTCTTAGGAAATTCACTTCCTTTTTGTCGCGAATCCTGAGTGCACAAAACTATGTCATCTCCTGAATGAATCATCCTATTACATCTTCAAATGCACATTGGCAACCGTGAAAGGCGTCGTGTTCTGGGACTCAGTTTGCCTTCCGTTTTGAATGCAATAGAAAAAAAAGTAGAGCTAGAGTGGGGTCTCCCATTGCAGACCCCAGAAATGGGTGACAACCTAATTTTTAAGTGTTCCTCAGTCTCTGTGCATGGCAGAGGTGGTATTCAGCAGGTTCTGACCATTTCTGGAGAACCGGTAGCGGAATCTTTGAGTAGTTTGGAGAACCAGTAAATACCATCTCTGACTGGCCCCACCCCCATCTATTCTCTGCCTCTTGAGTCCCAGATGATGGGGAGGGAATGGAGATTTTTCAGTATCCTTCTCCTGCCAGTCCACCAAGTCATGCCCACCAAGCCATGCCACATCCACCAAGCCATGTCCACAGAACCGGTAGTAAAAGGTTTTGAATCCCAGCACTGATGCATGGGTATGCATGGGAACTTCCTGTAGGTATGTTTGTTTGTTGATAGGAGGAAATTAATCTAGTCCAATCTCTTCTCTCCTTCCACCAACCTCCTGCTTTCTCCTAGTACAGAATGACATGGATGCCCTACAGGTTAAGCATTGTTGTTCATCAAAATGACTGAGGGTATACTTGTGATGAGGAGCAATTTACTTTCAACTTTGTTGAACTTGTTTAGTCCAAATACCTAAGATCGGATCTTTGAGACCTAAAATGTGTCTGTAATGCCACCTTGAGACTAGAGATAGGTCTCATGAAAGTAGAGATGATTGGGATGTCCATACTCAAAGTACTGACATAGGCTATCCCACCAACTATGAAGGATGATTTTCAGTTCACATGGAAAAAAGATAGTGGTTACTAAAATCTCATCCTTGGGATTCTCTCCAGGTCTATTCAGCCTAGGATTCATTTCATTTCATTCATTTTATTTGGTTTGTATGCCGCCTTATGAGGACCCGGATTGTTGTTGGGGGATTTTGGATTTTGGATTTATTGGACATTTATAGGCCGCCCTTTTCCCTGAGGGGACTCAGGGCGGCTTACAATCACAAAGGAAAGGGAGTGTAGGACAGTACAAAAAGAAATGTGAACAAAAGTAAATTAAACAATAAAACTCAACATTCACTCAACATTCGGGAGGGGCGAAAATAGACTTATCCCCAGGCCTGACGGGCTAGCCAGTTCTTGAGGGCTGTGCAGAAGGCCTGGACGGTGGTGAGGGTACGAATCTCCACGGGGAGATTGTTCCATAGTGTCGGAGCCGCAACAGAGAAGGCTCTCCTCCGGGTAGTCGCCAGTCGGCACTGACTGGCGGATGGAATACGGAGGAGGCCAACTCTATGCGATCTGATGGGACGAAGGGAGGTAATTGGCAGAAGGCGGTCTCTCAAATAGCCAGATCCACTACCATGGAGCGCTTTATAGGTGGTGAGTAGGACCTTGAAGTGCACCCGGAGATCGACAGGTAGCCAGTGCAGCTCGCGGAGGATCGGTGTTATGTGGGCGAACCGTGGTGCGCCCATGATCACTCGCGCGGCCGTATTCTGGACTAGCTGAAGTCTCCGGATGCTCTTCAAGGGCAGCCCCATGTAGAGCACATTACAGTATTCCAGCCTGGAGATCACAAGGGCTCGAGTGACTGTTGTGAGGGCCTCCCAATTCAGGTAGGGCCGCAACTGGCGCACCAGGCGAACCTGGGCAAATGCCCCCCTGGTCACAGCTGAGAGATGGTGGTCAAAAGTCAGCTGTGGGTCCAGAAGGACTCCCAAGTTGCGGGCCCTTTCTGAGGGGTGTAAGTTTTGTCCCCCCAGCCTGAGTGATGGTATGTTGGTCAAATTTTTGGGAGGAAAACACAACAGCCACTCGGTCTTGTCTGGGTTGAGTATCAGCTTGTTTGCTCTCATCCAGTCTTTAACGGCCTCGAGACCCCGGTTCATCACGTCTACCGCTTCATTGAGTTGGCACGGGGCGGACAGATACAACTGTGTATCGTCCGCATATTGGTGATATTTTATCCCGTGCCTTCGGATGATCTCGCCCAGCGGTTTCATGTAAATGTTAAATAGTAGGGGGGATAAGACCGACCCCTGCGGCACCCCATAAGTTAGGGGCCTCAGGGACGATCTCTGCCCCCCCACCAACACCGACTGCGACCTGTCCGAGAGATAGGAGGAGAACCACTGTAAAACAGTGCCGCCCACCCCTATCTCCTGCAGTCGTCGCAGAAGGATACCATGGTCGATGGTATCGAAAGCCGCTGAGAGGTCCAGGAGAACTAGGATGGAAGCATGGCCTCCATCCCTAGCTCTCCAGAGATCATCGGTCAATGCGACCAAAGCGGTTTCTGTGCTGTAACCGGGTCTGAAGCCAGACTGGAAGGGGTCAAGATAGTTAGCTTCCTCCAAGGTACGCTGAAGCTGGAGAGCCACCACCTTCTCAACAACCTTCCCTACAAAGGGGAGGTTGGAAACTGGACGATAGTTATTAAGAACAGCTGGATCCAAGGACGGTTTCTTCAGGAGGGGTCTTACCACCGCTGTCTTAAGCGCGGTGGGGAAGTACCCCTCCCGAAGAGAGGCGGTAACAACCGCCTGGATCCAGCCTCGTGTCACCTCACTGCTGTTGGCAACCAGCCAGGAGGGACACGGGTCCAGTATGCAGGTGGAGGCACTCACAGCTCGCATAGCCTTGTCCACATCCCCAGAGGCAACTTCCTGAAACTCAACCCAGAGATGGTTTGCCAAGTCTTCTCCTTGTGTCTCGGCTGGATCTACTGGGGTGGAGTCCAGGTCCGCTCGAAACCGGGCAACTTTGTCCGCCAAGAACTGGACATACTCCTCAGCCTTACCCTGTAGGGAGTCCCCCGTCTCCCTCCTATTTAGGAGGGAGCGGGTTATCCTAAATAGGGCGGCTGGGCGGGACTCGGCGGACGCTACCAAGGAGGCAATATATGTTCTTTTTGCTGTTCTTAAAGTCCGAATATACTCCTTGGTGCATGCTGTTAAAAGTGCCCGTTTTGACTCGGACCTATCGGACCTCCACGAGTGCTCTAGGCGTCTCCTCCGGCGCTTTACCTCCCGGAGCTCCTCAGTGAACCAAGGAGGCCTCCGGGGGCCGCTGACCCGGAGGGGCCGTAGCGGCGCAATCCGGTCTAGAGACTCCGAAGCTGCCGAGTGCCAGGCAGCAACGAGGGTCTCCGCCGAACTGTGGGCGAGGATATCAGGAATAACCCCAAGCTCCGTCTGGAACCTAATAGGATCCATCAGTCGCTTGGGGCGGAACCAGCTAGTCGGTCCCTCCTCCCTATGGTGGGGGTTTGGCCTCCAGAAGTCTAGCCTCAGTAGGTAGTGGTCTGACCACGACAGGGGTATGATCTCATTACCCCTCAGACCAAGATCGTAACTCCACTGCTCCGAGAGGAATACGAGGTCGAGCGTGTGACCCGCTGAGTGAGTTGGGCCTCGGATTACTTGAGTCAAGCCCATGGCTGTCATGGAAGCCATGAACTCCTGCGCTCCATCAGAGTGTTCACCGAGCAAAGGCAAGTTGAAGTCCCCCAGAACTATAAGTCTAGGGAACTCAACTGCTAGCTCGGCTACTGACTCGAGGAGCGAGGGGAGGGCTGCTGCAACGCAGTTGGGAGGCAGGTACATGAGCAGCAGACCCACTTGACCCTTGAGGTCCAGCTTCACCAGCAGGGACTCACACCCGACAAGCTCCGGAGCAGGGATCCTACGAGGTACTAAAGACTCCCGGACTACAATAGCCACACCGCCACCCCTTCCCTGGGCTCTCGGCTGATGTAGCACCTGAAATCCGGCTGGGCACATCTCAACGAGGGGGACTCCTCCCTCCATGCCCAGCCATGTTTCAGTAATACATGCCAGGTCTGCACCCTCATCAGTTATCAAGTCCCGGATGAGGGGGGCCTTATGAACGACAGACCTGGCATTTAGCGACAGCAGCCTGAGACCAGGGTCCTGATTACTCGCGCCATCTGACCTTGGAGTGGGACTCCTAGGGCCGGAAGGAGGGATCTCTATGACACAGCGAGCCCTCCTTCCCCGGTAATGGCCAGCCCTAAAGTCCCCGCCGTATCTGTCTCTCCCTGTTATGACCGCAATGCTCCGACCCTCTCCCGTGGGCGTAGTCCCCCCAACCACCCCAATGGCCCCCACTTTCCCCGGCAGGTCCTCCAAATCAGACATACTCATTCACTCACCCAAGCAGTCCCCACATCAAGGTTAAAACATATAAAATACAATAGTAACAAATGGTAAAAGTGGGACCATTCACTCAATCACATACAATCTCATACACTCATCATACCAATTTAAAAAAATGCTGACTCTGTAAACCGCTTAGAGAGGGCTGAAAGCCCTATGAAGCGGTATATAAGTCTAACTGCTATTGCTATATTGCTATTATTCCCGAGAGGGCGGCTAACAATAAAAAGGGGAGGGGATACAAAAATAAAAATAAAAAACAGCAATTTAAAATTCAACAACAGTCGTAACCTCGAATGGGGCTGGATAGTTCAACAGCCTCAGGCCTGCCGGAACAGCCAGGTCTTAGTTGCTTTGTGGAAGGCTGGAAGGGTAGTAAGGGTCTGGATCTCAATGGGGAGATCATTCCAGAGGGCCGGAGCAGCCACAGAGAAGGCCCTCCCCCGAGGAGTCGCCAGCCGACATTGGCCGGCAGATGGAATTCGGAGGAAGCCTAGTCTGTGGGATCTGATATGTCTTTGGGAGGTGACTGGCAGAAGGTGGTCTCTCAAGTTCCCAGGTCCGATACCATGTAATCAAGCTGTGTGTAGTGTAGTGGGCACAGTCATACAGTGTATAGTATACACACTGTGTAATGGAACAGATATCAATTTGTAGAAGGAGTAGCAGAACCTGGGGGCAGAGTTAGAAGAGGAATCAGCCTAGAATCTCTTATGTAGCCACAAGCAACATAAGTCCAATCTCCCTTGAATTCCATTGACCCTTCTTTAACATCAATAGTAGGTGCCAACTGTTGAAAGGATTCCTGTGTATAGGTATGATTAGCACTAAATCAGTTTAATTACATCTTCACTAGTGGATCTGATCTTTTATACCCGACACAAGGCTTCTTGAGGAGGGGTCTCACCACCGCCTCCTTCAGAGGTTGTGGAAAAGATCCCTCCCGCAAGAAGCGTTCATAATTCTCTGGAGCCAGCCTCGTGTTACCTCCCTGTTGGTCGAAACCAGCCAGGAGGGACACGGATCCAGTAAACAGGTGGAGGCACTCATCGCTCCCATGGCCTTGTCCACTTCATCAGGAGTGACAAGCTGGAACTCATTCCAGAAAGTCTGAACAAGACCCTCCCTCGGCATCTCCGCTGGTTCTGTCCAAATGGAGTCCAGGTCTGTCCGAATCTGAGCGATTTTGTCCGACAGAAACTGAGCAAATTCCTCGGTTCGTCCCTGTAAGGCATCCCTCGTTTCCCCCCCCCTTTCAGGAGGGAACGGGTTATCCAAAACAAGGGGCTGGGCGAGATGCTATGGACGCAATAAGAGCAGAAAAATGCTCACATTTTGCTGCCCGTATCACCACTAAATAAGTCCTAGTAAAGGCTCTTAGTAGTGTTTGGTCGGATTCAGAGTTGCTAGCCCTCCAACATCGCTCTAGGCGTCTCTTTTGGCGCTTCATCTCCCAGAGTTCCTCGGTAAACTAAGGTGCCCTCCTGGATCCACTGCTGTGGTGAGGCTGCAAAGGCGCAATCCGATCTAGCGCCTCAGTCACCGCTGTATTCCAGGTGGCGACCAAGGACTCTGTCGGATTGTGGGCAAGAGAGTCGGGTATCTCCCCAAGCTCCTTCTGAAATCCCAACGGGTCCATCAGGTGCCTGATCAGTCACTCATGCCCTTGTGACCTCAAGACTGGACTACTGCAATGCGCTCTACATGGGGCAGCCCCTGAAGAGCATTCAGAGACTTCAGCTTGTCCAGAATGCAGCCGCGCGAGCGATTGTGGGTGCACCCCGGTTCACTCACGTTACACCTATCCTCCGCAAGCTGCACTGGCTGCCTATTGGTCTCCGGATACGCTTCAAGGTGCTAGTCATCACTTATAAAGCCCTTCATGGTATTGGACCTGGGTACTTGAGAGACCGCCTGCTGCCAATTACCTCCAATAGACCTATTAGATTCCATAGACTAGGCCTCCTCCGAATTCCATCTACCGGCCAATGCCGCCTGTCAACCACCCGGAGGAGGGCCTTCTCTGTGGCTGTTCCAGCCCTCTGGAACGAGCTCCCCGTGGAGATTCGGACCCTCACCACCCTTCAGGCTTTCCGCAAAGCCCTTAAAATCTGGCTTTTCCAACAAGCCTGGGGCTGACGAGTTCCCGCCCCTGCTCGAATTGTGTGGCTGTTGATTGTTTTTTAAAATTCTTTTTGTAGTTGTTTGTCATTGTTTTTCCCTTGTCTGTATCCCCTACCTTTGGATTGTAAGCCATCCTGAGTCCCTCCAGGAATAGGGCGGCATATAAGTGCAATAAATTCCATTCAATTCAATTCAATGCCTGGGGCGGAACCACTTAATCGGTTCCACCTCCCTGCGGTGGAGGAGTAGCTTCCGAAAATCAAGCCTCAACAGAAAGTGATCTGACCATGACAAGGGTGAGATCTCTACTCTCCTTAACTCAAGATCATGTCTCCACTGCCCCGAGAGAAACACTAGGTTGAGTGTGTGTCCCGCTCTATGAGTTGGACCCTGAATTACCTGGGTCAAGTCCATGGCTGTCATGGAAGCCATGAACTCCTGGGCCTCATCAGAGTGTTCACCTAGGGATGGCAGGTTGAAGTCCCCCAGTACTAACAGTCTGGGGAACTCAACCGCCAACCCGGCTACTGACTCCAAGAGTGTAGGCAGGGCTGTTGTGACGCAGCTGGGAGGTAGGTACATCAAAAGCAAGCCCACTTGAACCCCTAGGTCCAACTTCAAAAGAAGGTACTCACACCCCACAATCTCCGGAGCAGGGCTCCTGCGAGGAGCTAATGATCCTCAGATAATAATTGCCACTTCCCCACCCCTTTCTGGTATTGTGGTTGGTGGAGCACCTGGAACCCTTCTGGGCACATTTTTGAGAGGGGGACTCCTCCCTCAAGGCACAACCAGGTTTCAGTAATACATGTCAGGTCTGCCCACTCGTCAAGTATTAAGTCCCGGACGAGGGGAGCTTTATGAATCACAGACCTGGCATTTAGCAGCAACAACCTGAGACCAGGGCCCTGGCTTCTCTTGCCACCCAGTCCTTGAGTTGAACTTACAAGGCCGGAATGAGGGATCGCTGTGACGTAGTGAGCCCTCCTTCCCCAGTAATGGCTAGCCCTGTAGCTCCTGTCGTACCTGCCTCTCCCCATCATGACCAGGATGCTCCAGCCCGCCCCCATCCCCGTAGACCCCCACTCCCATGGCCCATGTTTTTCCTGGCAGGCCACATCTATCACTCATTCTAGGACGAGGGGTAGGCCTGGGCCCCCCTACCACTTCTGCTTATGCACTCAAAGCCACACACACCAGGCCATGCCTACAGAACTGGTAGTAAAAAAAATTATGAATCCCACCAGTGACCTATATTACAGAAACTTTCATACTAGCCTTATTTCACCATTATTGGATAAATACCACTGAATGCATAGGACAATTTTATACCACCTTTCTGCTCTCAGATACCAGCACTGCTATAACACACTAGGTTTTGTGTAGCAGCATTTAAAATACATCAGAAGATGAGAGCTGTGTCACAAATCAGTTTTAATGAGCACTGTCTTTATAGAGTGTTTTGTATTGTGATAGATTTAGATGGTTAAGTTTTTTTATGTCCATCTGTTGCTTTTATTTTTCTTTTAGACATTTTTTAGGTCTTGCTTTCTATATATTCTAGATTTTTGTGTAATTTTATTCTTGCATATTTTTATTAATATTTTATACCTTGCTCTCTTTATCCTGATCTTTGACAGGGATGGGATTCCACAGGTTCAGACCAGTTCAGGTGAACCAGTAGCTCTGACTATCAGCTGGCAGATAACTGGTTCGCTCCAACCTTCAGCTGGGCCCACCCTCCCACCCCTGCGCTATACTCACCTAAATCCCCTTTTCTGAAGCCCAATTGATCAACAAGCAGGGTGGATTGCAATGCCTCAGCTGTTTTCCTCTCCATTAGTAATGCGGAAGGTGATTTCTTTCTTTACTGCACACACAGGCGCAGTGTGTGCTCAGCAAACCGGTTGTTAAACTGGTAGGTCCCAACCCTGGTCTTTGACCATCCTAAAGGTTGATTGATAGAGTGGTGATTCATTTCATTCTACTGGTCTGTCAACCCTGAAGCTGACCTGACCAAAGCTTCAGTTCGTTCGCTATGGGTGCATTCCTTGGAACAGGGACATGGCCATTCTTAGGAACGAGATGGGAAAGAGGAGAAACCTATTTTTGTAGCATCACTGAATCATAGAATTGCAGGGTTTTATTTATTTATTTGATCTAGATAACCTCTTGATCAGTAGCTCTCTCCTGCTCTCTCTCTTCAACTCTCTTTTGTATTGTGATAGATTTAGATGGTTAAGTATTATTCTTTTTATACCTCACCCTCTTTATCCTTCTCTTTGACAGGGATGGGATTCTACCGTTTCAGACCGTTTCGGGCAAAATGGTAGTTCCAATTATCAGCTGGGAGATAACTGGTTCGCTCTGACTTTCAGCTGAGTTGATAGCGTAGTGATAAATTTCATTCAACTGGTGTGTCAACCCTAAAGCTGACCTGACCGAAGCCATTTTGAAGCTTCAGTCTTCGTTCGCTATGGGTGTACAATACAATACAATACAATACAATACAATACAATACAATACAATACAATACAATACAATACAATACAATACAATACAATAGCAGAGTTGGAAGGGACCGTGGAGGTCTTCTAGTCCAGCCCCCTACCTAGGCAGAAAACCGTATATCATTCCAGTCGGATGGCTATCCAACATCTTCTTAAAGACTTCTAGTGTTGGGGCATTCACAACTTCTGGAGGCAAGCTATTCCACTGATCAATTGTTCTAACTATCAGGAAATTTCTCCTCAGTTCTAAGATGCTTCTCTCCTTGATTAGTCTCCACCCATTGCTTCTTGTTCTGCCCTCAGGTGCCTTGAAGAATAGTTTTACTCCCTCTTCTTTGTGGCAACCCCTGCTATCATGTCTCCCCTGGTCCTTCTTTTCATTAAACTGGACATACCCAGTTCCTGTTCCTGAACCATTCTTCATATGTTTTAGTCTCCAGTCCCCTAATTGCCTTTGTTGCTCTTCTCTGCACTCTTTCTAGAGTCTAGAAAGTGTATTACTTGAAATTCTGACATGCTCATTCTAGGGAAAGTAATGGGGAAGAGGAGGAATCTATTTTCATAGCATCACTGAATCACAGAATTGCAGTTTTTCATTTATTTATTTAATCTATGTAACCTCTTGATCAGTACCTCTCTCTCTCTTGAACATCACTAACTGATGCCCCATCAAGCCTCTGTCTGTAGATATGCTGGTGTAATGTTAATTGAGGTTAACCGAGCTTTTCAAATTCAACGTTTTTCGCCATCAAGATGCATCCATTGTAGACCCTTCATGTCCTAAAGCCAAAGAGGCAAGGTAACCGTCTTCTGAATTTCTAAGGTCTCGTGTTTGAAAGTAGAAACTTGAAGTGCTACTGAGGTTCAAAACTGTAGTTAGCTAGTGAGTTTCTATATGCCCCCAATTTTTGTCATTTCCCCTCTCCAAAAAAAGTCAGTAAGCCAGTAAAAAAGCCAGTAAAAAAGCCAGTGATGAGATTTTTTTTCTGCAATTCTAAACAGCTCGTGTTCAGGTAGATTTCTGCATGAATACATTTAACTGCTACCATTCAACAAAATCTTTCTGGGGTTTTTTTTTCTGCTCCCATTGTAGAATCAGGCTCAAGGTCAATAAAAGCAAATGTTTTTGATGTTTGGCTTTTCACCCATTTATTTCTGAAAGTTACTTATTGGATTATACTGGCAAGTAAACATCCATTTAAATTGATAATTATGGTTCCTTTGTGAGAGAATAGGATAGGATAGAACAGAATAGAATAACAAAGTTGGAAGGGGCCTTGGAGGTCTTCTAGTCCAACCCTCTGCTTAGGTAGGAAACCCTACACCACTTCAGACAAAAGGGCTATCCAACATCTTCTCAAAAACTTCCAGTGTTGGAGCATTCACAACTTCCAGAGGCAAGTTGTTCCACTGATTAATTGTTCTGTCAGAAAATTTCTCCTTAGTTCTAAGTTGCTTCTCTCCTTGATTAGTTTCCACCCATTGCTTCTTGTCCTGCCTTTAGGTGCTTTTGTTTTGAGAATAGCTGGACTCCCTCTTCTTTGTGGCAGCCCCTGAGATTTTGGAACACTGCTATCATTTCACCCCTAGTCCTTCTTTTCATTAAACTAGACATACCCAATTCCTGCAATTGTTCTTTATATGTTTTAGCTTCCAGTCCCCTAACTCTTCTCTGCACTCTTTCTAGAGTCTCAATATCTTTTTTACATCATGGCAACCAAAACTGGATGCAGTATTCCAAGTGTGGCTATACCAAGGCATTATAAAGCAGTATTAATACTTCACCTGATCTTGATTCTATTCATCTGTTTATGCAGCCTAGAACTATGTTGCCTTTTTTGGCAGCTGCTGCAATTTGGATTGGATGCAGGCAAACCAATGATGGAAAGTCCATAAAATGTTTAATAGACTGAATTAGAATTATGGTCAATTGTATGATGCTCATTGCTCGTCAAATGTCTGTCATGTCTTCGATGTGTCTATGGAGACACAGATCAAATGTTAACTAAATAATCAATCCAATAAGGAAATAAATATATAAACATATACAAAGACTTTTAAAAACCCACCAAAAGTTCCCATGAGATAGCAATAGCAATAGGCTTATACACTCTTTTACAGTGCTTTACAGCCCTCTCTAAGTGGTTTACAGAGTCAGTCTCTTGCCCCCAACAATTTGGGTCTTCATTTTACCAACTTTGGAAAGATGGAGGGCTGAGTCAACCTTGAGCCTGGCGACATTTGAACTGCCAAATTGCAGGCAGCTGGCAGTTAGCAGAAGTAGCCTGCAGTACTGCACTCTAACCACTGCGCCACCAGGGCTCATGGAGATGTTGCATATGTCATAAGATTTATGGGAAGATATGACTCAGCTCTTACCAGATATATCAAATCTTATGAGATTTTGAACATAGTTATCTAAACAAGGAAATCTTCAGAAGGCCTTCATATGAGAATAGTCAAAGATTCTTGCAGCCTGAAGAGGTGTAATAGCATGCAGTCTTTGAATGGCAAATCCTCTGCTCCCTTCCTCCCCTTCCCTTCCTGTTCCTTGCACCACCTTGCCTTCGCTTCATTCTTGAGCTATCCCTTTTATTCCACTGAATGTTGCAAACTCTTCCAACTTTCCATCCACACAACATTTGGCATACCTATAGCTATTCTATTAGGTTAGGTGACCTGTTTTCATCTCAGCTGATCATGTGACAAACAGTAGCTTTTTAAAACTTCCTGGATCTGCAAATTGTTCACCCAACTTTGCAGGGATGAAAGCTGAAGGCAACTATTCCCCTAAGTCAAACTTATCTTCTCTTAATAATTTCATAGAAATGTCCATGCAATTTTCTTGGTCATACACAAAAGTGTAGATGTTTGAGAGAGACACAGATAGATATGGAATCTAGCTTTGCTATTTTTCCTCCTCCTCCCTACATATTTTTCTGCCTTGCAGATAGTGGCAAGGATTATCCAATTACTCATATAACATTAACTGTTGCAGGAACCTAGTTAAAGGGAGAGGTAATTATGATCAATATTATTGCAACCAAATGATTTCAGTTTACAGTGTTTCCTTCTATCTCAACCAGTCAACCAACCCATCATGATCAATCCACCTTCTCCTCTATGCTTCAAGATTGCAATATGCAAGTTTAGGTCCCATCACTGATGATACATATCAAACATAAATCCAAATTGGTCTGATTGCTTTATCCTTCTCGTCTTTCACCTATACTGTAAATAGCACAGCCAAACTCATTTTTTTAAAAAAGTTGGTGAGGTTCACAACCCTTTTTTTCTAATTGTAGAGTTCCTTATCATTTTGGGAAGTCCCATAGAGGAGGAGGAGGAGGAGGAGGAGGAGGAGGAGGAGGAGGAGGAGGAGGAGGAGGAGGAGGAGGAGGAGGAGGAGGAAGAGGAAGAGGAGATACCTTAAAATTTAAAGACCCCCAACTTTTTCCAAATGTAGATGAGCCCAGATTAAGAAAGCAGTAATTAATTTCCTTTGACCTCAAACTGAAATTCTTTTCTAAAGCTGTCATAAAGAGAAAGAGGCCAGAGAGAAGAAGTGAAACAGTGTAACAATGCAATTAAACCCTTGTAATGAGGTCAGCTATTGGACGGGTTGCAACTGATATCATTACAGCAATGAAGAGACATTACGAATGGCCTGATTCCTTACTCTTCCCCCATCCCACCTTAATTCATTCTCTCTCCCCACCTCCTGAAACTCTTTAACAGTCAGATGAATTCATTTTTTTCAAAAAAAAATGCATCAGCTTGACATGAAAGCAAATGGGTTGGTCCTCCTCTGGTTTGGTCATCTCTGAACATCAGAGAGAAGCAAAGATGAAAGCAAGGGAATGACGTGACTCAACAGACGGGGTTGACCCAATGTACCACCTTAACATCAGAAGGCAATCTTGTCATTCTGATAATGACATTTCCCCAGGATCACCTGCTAGAGGGTCAATAGGGGAGCAAAAATAAAGAAAGGCAAAAGTGGACAGAGATACCCCACGCTTTCTCTGACACCATATTCTTTTTGACATGATTTTCCTCTCCCACAAACTTTTGCCTTTCTGCTACCCTTTTCCCCACCTCAATGACCACTTGCTGTCTTATTGTGATGGAATGTAGTCTGGATTCCCAGGAAGGAGGGGCTGCATTCCAGAGGAGTGTATATATAGCATTTTTGCTGATCAATAAATGAAGGGAGACTAGTATAGATCTATTTCAAGCTATTTAGCTCTCATCAGCTAGCCCTGCCCTTACTGGGATTCGAACCTGGGCTGTTTTTACATATTAGGCAGTTATATTAACCTCTAAACCACAAGCTCTCCTCCCTTATCAGCTGAGCCAAGGAAATGATAAAGTGTTATGTCAAAGCACCTGGTATCCCTGGAAGGCTCCTAGGTGGAGCTGAAAGGCAAAAAGGAAGCAGTATTCTCCCTCCCATATTCTGGAGTATGGGGAAGGCTCTGATGAATGCTCTTCATCGGACGCAGAGTTAGAGCCAGGGCTGTCTGACATTTCCCAGCCACTGGAGAGGCAGCTGCCTTTGGTGACTGATATGAGTGAGGAGGAAGAACAGCTGGGGCCTGTTCCAGATGCATGTATGTGCAGAGCAGTTAGGAGAGGTGAACAATGGAGAACAAGGATACAACTCAGGAAGAAAAGCATAAGTGGACACTGAATGGCCCCTCCCTGGCTGGGGAATAAATAGAAGTAAAGGGGAGTGGTTGTTGTAGGAGACAACAGTTCGCATTTCTGAAGATTTTCTTCATTGTGTTTCATACCACAAAGACTGCTTGCCAGGACTTAATTTGCAGCCTTTCATCTGGGAGCTCATGGCCTTGCAATTATCTCAAGGAATTGATAAGGTCTGTTACTGCAGTTAACTCCTTGAAGGACTATTGCCTGGACTTTTTGGTGGGTGAATGCAATTAATTGTAGGTGACAAGGAGTCTGTTTCTTGCTTCTGCTAAGGCTGGCTCAGAACAGGTGCTGACTTTTTCTTGTTAAAACTCAAGTGGCAGAGAAGCAATAAGCAGGAGAATAGCAGTGAGCTTCAAAACATCGGTCCATGCATTTCATGAAATCCAAGCAATGAATTGAAAGGAGACTATCATATCAAGGCCCTTTCTGTTGGGCTGAAGTGGCAGGTCTCAAGGCAGAGAGAGAATCAGTGTTCAGAGTTGAGACATTGCCTTGAATCAAAGTATTGTGACAATACAGGTAAAGACAACTGGCTATGGCAGAGCAGAGCTGCTTTGCACAAGGGTTGATCTCTAGAAGCCTGTCTTGATCTCTTGCAAGAAGGTTTAGCATTACATTTGGTCATGCATAGACAGAAAATCACCCAGCCCTGTCTGAATTTAGATCTTGGTAACTCAATGGGCATATCCATGTAGCTTTCTTATCAACAATATGAAAGTACTTTAAAATAACAGATTAACAGAGTTGGAAGGGATCTTGTAGGTCATCTAAGTACACACACACACATACGGGCATGTGCACACACCCAATCAAGAGGTCTTACACCATTGCTGAGAGATGGCAGTTCAGTCTCTTCTTGAAAGCCTCCAATGATGAAGCTCCCACAACTTCTGAAGGCAACTTCTGTTCCATGGATTGATTGTTCTCACTGTCAGAAAATTCCTCCTTATTCCCAGGTTGAATCTCTCATTGATCAGTTTCCATCCATTGTTCCTTGTCTGGCCATCAGGTGCTTTGGAAAAAAGCTTGCCCCCTTCCTCTCTGTGGCAGCCCCTCAAATATTGGAAGATGCTCTCATGTCTCCCCTGGTCCTTCTCTTCCCTAGACTAGCCATGCCCAGTTCCTTCAACCGTTCATCATATGTTTGAGCCTCCAGTCCCCTCAACATCTTGGTTGCTCTTCTCTGCACTCTTTCTAGAGTTTCAACATCTTTTTTATAGTGTGGTGACCAAAGCTGAATGCAGTATTGTTCTAGGTGTGGTCTTACTAGGGCTTTATAGAGTGGTATTAGTAACTCACTTGATCTTTTTCTAGTCTAGTCTATAGCCCTAGGATTTTTGTTGGTCCTCCATATAAGTGCTAACTGGAACTAACCTGGCTTAGTATCCAAGCCCAGGAAACCAGATGCTTAAGTTCTGAGCTACCGAATGTTAATGAACAATTTAAAATTTCAGGCAGGAACCTTTCGTATTATTTGTTCCCTAACCTTGGAGATTTGGAAATAAAAGCTGAATCCTTCTCTATGAAAGCTTGAAGAGATGCTTTCTCACTGAGTAGGGACACATTGTGATGGATATTGATATGGACCGAGCACAATTCTGAGATTGCTTTGAAAAACCAGAAATGGAAACTGGCAGGGATGTGTGTTCATTTCTTTGCACCAAACAGAAATTCACAATTCTTTTTTCTCCTTCACAATTCCTCCTTTGAAAATAGACTAGGCAGTTTAGGGAAAAGGTCTTTCTTTAAATAAATAAATCTAAACTTCATTGCAATTAGTTATAATTAATAGGGCTAGGGTGGATTACTCTATCCAAATTAAATGTCTGGAGTCATATTGCTCCACTTCACAATGTCCAGGTAGGGCCAATAATCTCAGTTTGCTGCCCTCCTTTCCTTTGCTAACAGCAGTTTTTGGGAAATTGAACCAACATCTTTTAAGGTCTTAAAACGTCTACTTTTGCAAATGCAATGCATAGTAATAAAATTTTTGCCCTTGGGCCTAATAGGTGATATTTATTATCTTTTGGTGACTTTATAGGCAAGTGCTCTCCATGCTATTCTGTCAAGCACCACTTCTTTCAATTGTTTAATTGTTCGATACAGCTGGGATGATATCTCTGCTACCAAAGAGGAGAAGGGGAAGGGGAAGGAGAAAGGAAAGGAGAAGGAGAAAGGGAAGGAGAAGGGGAAGTAGAAGGGGAAGGAGAAAGGGAAGGAAAAGGAGAAAGAGAAGGAAAAAGAGAAGGGGAAGGAGAAAGGGAATGAGAAGGAGAAAGGGAAGGAGAAAGAGAAGGAGAAGGGGAAAGGGAAGGGGAAGGGGAAGGGGAAGAGGAAGGAGAAAGGGAAGGGGAAGGAGAAAGGGAAAGGAGAAGTACATGAGGGGGAAAAGGAAGAACAGATGTGTGAATCCATAGCACTGGGCAAGGCAGTCTTCTATTGCTAGCTATCAACACTATATAAAAATGATCCCTGCATTATAGAAAATTTCTACATTTGAGTTAAGTGCAGTAGGAGGAGGAGAAGGAGGAGCTTTGATGAATATTTTGTTTTTATACTTATTATTGATTGGCAACCGTCCCCCACCCATCAGAGAACCAGTGACAAGAAGACAAGAACGTCTCCAAAGCAAAACAAGCGTAAGCGTTCTGAGCTTGATTCCCATTAAACATCATAAGACCATTTACAATTTGACATTTATCTGGCAGCCGGCAACATAAAAGACCAGCCGAGTCTGAATGAAGATGCCTGCCTGCTTTCCCACAGGGGCTGCTTTTATAGGTTTGGGTCAGGTGCGGTGACAGCCAAGTGGAAGGAGAAAGTCTCACTTCACTGCCGGCTTGAACTACATTTGACCCGCTTCCCCCCCAGGCTTTTTAATGACTTCCTTCGAAATTGTGAGAAAGTAGCTTTGCCCTTTATGGAATTAGGACACCTTGCCATTCATGTCAAAAGTTTGATAAAGAAAAGTTTAATTAAAATATCCGGGCTACTGCGGAACCTAGAAGATAACTTTCCTTGAAATAAATAGTCAAGAAGCACAGAAGCCGTTGTTTTCCTCTAATTTTGTAGGAAGATAGCCAGGGAAATGTCATTTCGCTTCTCATTCCTAACTGGTTGTATGAGGTTAACTTCCATCATCCCAGAGTCACAAATAAATAAAGCCACAATTAATTTTTTTTTAAAAAAAATGCAGTAACAAATGCATGTTTGTTTTTGCCATAAAACCTTCAGGAGTTAATTTGGTTCCTGCCACTTAATAGGGAATGCATTCCCGGAGGCAGGAGACATGGGGAAAATCGGTTACATTCCTGCAAAGTTCTAGATGAGGTTTAAGTGGGGTAAACTAGTTTATGGTTCAAAATATTATGATTTTCTTAACTTAGATTCAATCAATCAATCAATTTATTACAGTCTTAGATCAGAGACCAGAACAAATACAAATGCTCAATAAATATACAATTACAAATTCTAGTATACAGTAATAAATAACAACTAAACTCTATAATAAAATTTAGTCTGTCAATTATACATGGTCTAACTATAGTACAATTGCAATCCATAAACTGTGTGGCTCATTGTAGGTTCAACGCTAAAAGGGAAAAGACTAAGCAGTGCAAAAGGTTTGCCACTTTTGTTTTATAACGTAACTATGGTAGAGAGGAAACTCAAATCCTTTGGCCACCTAATGAGAAGGAAGGACTCCCTGGAGAAGAGCCCAATGCTGGGAAAGATGGAGGGCAAAAGAAGAAGGGGAAGACAGAGAATGAGGTGGCTGGATGGAGTAACCGAACCAGTTGGCGTGAGCTTAAATGGACTCCAGAGGATGGTAGAGGACAGGAAGGCCTGGAGGAACGTTGTCCATGGGGTTGCGATAGGTCAGACACGACTTTGCAATTAACAACAACAAATGGTAGAGAAGACCCATGTTTGTGATGAATCTCCAGTGCTGCTGGGCAGAATCTGGCCACCTGCGCTGTAGTTATGGACTGATTATCCTTAAGCAGCCACTGGAGATAGGTAGTATCGGAGCATCCAGGATACCTAGCAGCTATTGGCAGAATATGTTTTTTCCTAACTCCATGTAAAAGGGACATATAAAGAGCATGTGACCCACAGTCTCCACCCCTGAGCCGCAGGAACACAGTCTTTCCGTCAATGGTATCCTTAGAGTTAGGATTTGGAACATTGGGTGAAACCAGGTAATGTTTCGGAAGAGGTGAAGTTCATTTGGAGACACCAGCATTTGTCTCACGCTCTTTCTTGTACCCCTGGGGCATGAAAGCAATTTGCTGTAATGCAGTGTGGAAAAAAAATTGTTAAGAAACACTTGTTGTTTCTTCCTTGGTTTAAAACATGATAATCCTGAACTATTTCAGGATTAGAGCCAATTTGGTTTCTAGCACCAGGCTAGAAACTGGGAGACTGGGGGTTCTAATTCTGCCTTAGCTATGAAGCTGCGTGGCACGACAAAACCGTGCTCGTCAAAATAGCGGTGATAAAACCGCGTCGCTAAAGCCACGACGTCATCACCGCCACGACAACAGCGCGGCGGCAGAAGGGCACTTTAAAACAGCGCGGCGGCAGAAGGGCGCTTTAAAACAGCGTGGCGGCAGAAAGCCGATTTAAATTAAGGTAAGGGTTAGGATTAGGTTTAGGGGTTTGCTTTAGGGTTAGGTTTAGGGTTAGGTTTAGGTTTAGGGTTAGGGTTAGGGTTAGGGTTAGGGTGCTGAGTGCTTCGGAAGGCGCGGATTTGCCCTCCGCAATTATGTCATCGCGGTAGGGTCGCGTTTTTCCTTAGCGCTTCGAACGGCGCGGATTTGCCCTCCGCACTTATGTTGGCGCGGATAAGGGCTTCGCGGTTTTGTGGTGGAACCATGAAGCTGGATAGATGACTTTGGGCCAGTTCCTCCCTCTTTCTCTCCCCCTGGGAAAGAAGATATGGGAAGCCACTTCTGAATTTTCTTAAATTAGTCCTGTGATGGTCTCGTGGTGAAGACACTTGCTTCCCACTTGAAAGGTTGAGACCCCAATCCTAGATAGCAGCCAGTTTTTCTCCCCTCAGGTACAAAAAAAAATATGCTGTGAACTCAGTATAGGCATCAGGCATCCAGCTAGTAAATGCTCATCTCCATCCAGTTGCCCCAATTCTTTCTCGAATGAAGGAACTATGGGATCATAAAAAGGGACTTCTTCCTTGCTTTGGAAATTATTTTAATTTTTTTCTTAGGGATGTTTTGGAGCTGACTTCTGTTTTTGTGGCCTGCCTTTCTGTTAGATGATGCAGCCGATCCCTAATTAATTGAAATGAATGAATGAATGGTGTCCTTCTTTTCAATTCTGCCCAACTGACATTGGAAGCAAGACTAAATTGTTACTTGGGTAAAAGATTGCAGGAAGTTTTAGCAGAACAAGTTTTGATAGGAGTTGTTCCATCTCCTCCAAACAGTAAGCTACAGTTCTTTTCACCTTTAAATCATTGAGGGTGCCTTTTTTCTATATTCATTAAATGTTTATAATGAAATAAGATCACATCCACCACCTTCCTGGAATTTGCTGGGTTCATTTAACTGTTCTTCTAGTTTTCCATGTAGATTCCAAATGGACACTATCAATGTCCCTCTCACACTTCAACTCCTGTTGAATCAAACCCCTAAAAAGCAATCAGAATTATTCTCCATTTTTGGCCTGAGCTTTGTTTGCTGGCTGTGTTCCAGCGAGAACCATCTTTATATCATCCTTTCTCCATGGATAGGAATCCTGTTCTGATATTCTGTACTAAAAAGCACTCTCTGTCCAAAGTTCTTTCAATTAGTTTGGGACAATCATTCAGTCGGACAGCCCACTGGATTATTAAAAACTCAATTGTGTCAGAGATGCAACTAATTTTTTGTTTGTTTCCCTTTTAAACACTGAGCCATTTCTGCTCCTAAAACAAAGACTTCTTGGAAAGAAATGCCAGTTTGATAATTGGTTATTGATCATGGTCAATGCAGAGATGGATGCCATAGGAATAAACAGACGCCAGCAGGTCGCAACGCTGAGTTTTCCTTATCGCAATGATCGGCAGAAAAAGAAATGTACAAGAAAAGTCGCAGGGTTTAATTTTAGTGGAATGGGGCTTTCAGACTCTAAATTCCTGATGGTTATTATTGTTAACAAAATGAAAATGCTAATGCAAACAATGGGGGTAAAGCTATTAAGTCGCTCGGCAAACCCTGCATATTTGGGGGAAATGATTCTTTCGCTGTAATATGCAAAATTATTGGGAAAAAGAAAACATTATTTTAGCCAAGATTTTTACCTCTTTGTTGCACCATTAACCTCTCTGCCCTTCTAATGTCCATTAAGGAGAGGGGGGAGGAGATGCAGAATCCGAGCACACAAAAATCAGTAACAATAATACAGTTTAAAAGTATAATTGCCTTTTTTTCCATTGAAGGGGCAATTTGAGGGCAGCATAAAAACCATCATATCCAATATACAGTTTTTTAAAAAAACAAAAATTGGATGGAAAACCCCAAGAGTAATAATTAATTATGAACTGAATATGATTCAGCAGTGTGATGTGACTTAAAAAATACACAATTGTAAGCTGAATACTGACAAAACTATATATTTCAACTCATAGGACATTATAGAAGGCATTTACTTAACAGAATACAGAGTTGGAAGGGACCTTAGAGGTCTTCTAGTCCAACCCCCTGCTCAGGCAGGAAACCCTATACCATTTCACACAAATGGTTATCCAATCTCTTCTTAAACACCTCCAGTGTTGGAGCACCCACAATTTCTGACAGAAAATTGCTACTTGCCTTACCTTATGCCATTGCATTAGAAAGAGTTGGAAATCACTGCTATTCTTTCTTTTCTTTTTTCCTTTTCCTTCTGCACCTTTTCCTCTTTCCTTTTTCCTCCTTTGATTTCCATTTACTGTCGTTTTTCATTGTATTTTACATTTTGGTCAAGTAATAAAAAAAAATTAAATAGGCTGTCATGAGTCATGTACCAAGTTCTGGACATCACAATTTGACAAAGAAGCCAGAAGAGATTCAGGGAAAGGCAATGAAAGATGGTCATCGAAATAAATTTTGTGGTGGGCAGATGGAATAAACTGAGATTGCTGAGCACTGGGAAGAAAAGATTGAGAAGGGTTTCATTCATCAAACGTGTACATTGGCCAGTGATGTGCGGTGAGCTTCATGGCTGGTGAGGCAAGCACGAAAGTCCCGCCGAAGCCCCGGCTCCACGTCTGCCATAGAACGGGACCGGGTCCCGCTCTATGGCAGTCGGTGCCGGGACTTTAAAGTCCTGCCACCGGTGCCTGCTGCAACTTTAAAGCCCTGCCGCCGGGGCCTGAGCGGCCATGATTCCCCCCTCCCCAGCCAGCCAGCCCACCCAGCCCATTCCTCCCCCCGCCACCGCTGTGTCCAACAGGCCAAGCATCTCGCGTTTATGGTGGACATAAACGTGAGACCCCTGGCCTGTTGGACACAGCGGCAAGAACGTCCCTGCCGCTGCCACGCTCCACCGCCTTGCCCCCCCAAAAGAAACACATGCACGCACACACACACACACAAATTCCTCACAAAAAATTACAAATTAAATTATCATTTTGAATCCCCCCTCCCTCCGTCCAATCCACAACTCTCCTCTTGTCCTCCTGCCATGATGAAAATGTAAAAAATTAAATAAAAAAGCAACTTACTTAGGCAAGGCTGCCAAGGCATGATTTGTTGCTCCCAGATCAGGAGGCGGGAGAATCACATGCCTCCTTTGCATAAGGAATTTTTCGCCTTTTAACTCTTGCTTAACTCTGACATCAGTGGTTTCCTTCCTTTTCATTAGATGGATTCAGGCAGATAAAGCCATGGCCATCAATCAATATAACACGTATACATTTTCCAGCTACGTTTCCATCATTTCATTTCTATTTAAGATGCTTACATAATAAGTCCCTTGTTTAGATCCTAGCATGTCCTGTGATGTTAGCCCTCATCAGTAGCGGGTTGTTCTTACTGTCGCTACTGGTATGCTGATCGTGGTCTGTTCATGCACGCGCTGGCCATGTGCTGTGCACGGGCCAGATGTGCACTGTGCATGCATGCGCAATCCACCACCCCTACAACTACCAGCTGCTTGTTGGGGCTTGCACAGGCACCGCACATTTGCCGTTTGTCATAAAAACAGCTATAGAGCACGGGTGGGCCAAACAAGCCACTGTACCAGTACACTCTCAGCTGCTCCCGGCCACTACCGGTACAGCCGTCCTGGACAGAACCCTCAGCAACCCACCTCTGCCCCTCATCCAGGAACATCTTAAGAGGAGGGAGCTTCCCCAGGTCTTGCCTCCAGGTGAGTTGAAAGGAGAATGCACTAAAAGGTCTCACACTGTAGAACACGCTAGACAATCTTCTGTTTCTTGTTGTTCAATTTTCCATCTGCCCTGTGCATGAGGTTGGATTCCATGGTGTCCATGGCCCTTTCTAGGACTCATTTACTATTAGATTCAGATGAGAAGATATCCCTGATTATTTCCTGTGTTTCGTTCCTTCCTTTCAATTTGATGCCTGAGAAGAGACATGTCAGGAAATCCTCACAGGTGGCCCATGTCATGCTTCTGGGCCTTCAATTGCAAGATGCAAAGAGGTGAAGAGGTGGCTTCCCTTGTTTGATTGTACCATTGTATCATTCTTTATTCCTATCTCTGGGGTTCTGATGACAACGCCCAAGGTTGTGAAGGGGCTGTGTATATTCCTGAGGTCTTGGGATTGGCATCCTTTCTCCATGAATCTAGAGATCTCAACTATTGGTACAAGCCATATAAGGTGATTGTAGTGAGCTTTGCGTTCATGTCACAACTCTATCTTGTGGACATCGGTTGCACACCCCGTAAGTGTCACCTCTTTCTACTGAACCTCTCTATCTTCTGGTTGTATATTTCCTAACAGATTAACAGAGTTGGAAGGGGCCTTTTAGGTCATCTAATCCAACCCCCCCCCATCCAAGTGGGAGACCTTACACCATTTCTGACAGATGGCAGTCCAGTCTCTTCTTGAAAGCCTCCAGTGATGAAACTCCCACAATTTCTAAAGGCAACTTCTGTTCCATTGGTTGATTGCTCTCACGGTCAGAAAGCTCCTCCTTATTTCCAGGTTGAATCTCTCCTTGGTCATTTTCCATCCATTATTCCTTGTCTGGCCTTCAGGTGCTTAGGAAAATAAGTTGACCTCCTCCTCTCTGTGGCAGCCTCTCAAATATTGGAAGATGCTATCCTGTCTCCCCTGGTCATTCTCTTTACTAGATTAGGTCATCTAATCCAACCCCCCCCATCCAAGTGGGAGACCCTACACCATTTCTGACAGATGGCAGTCCAGTCTCTTCTTGAAAGCCTCCAGTGATGAAACTCCCACAATTTCTAAAGGCAACTTCTGTTCCATTGGTTGATTGCTCTCACGGTCAGAAAGCTCCTCCTTATTTCCAGGTTGAATCTCTCCTTGGTCATTTTCCATCCATTATTCCTTGTCTGGCCTTCAGGTGCTTAGGAAAATAAGTTGACCTCCTCCTCTCTGTGGCAGCCTCTCAAATATTGGAAGATGCTATCCTGTCTCCCCTGGTCATTCTCTTTACTAGACTAGCCATGCCGAGTTCCTGTAACCGCTCATTGTATGTTTGAGCCTCCAGTCCCCTTATCATCTTGGTTGCTCTTTTCTGCACTCTTTATAGAGTCTCAACATCTTTTTATAGTGTGGTGACCAAAACTGGATACAGAACTCTAGATGTGTACTCTAGGTCCTACTTTTGGCAGGTGGAAATACTTCTCATTCCCTGCAGAGATCGACCCAAATCAAGGGGAATCTATAAGTTCTAGTGCTCCATGATCCCTGCACCACCAACTCCCCTGCCCCTTACCCCCCTTGTGCTTCCCCGCTTCCATATTTGCATGAGTCAGGAGGCTGTTCTGACTCCACCCATCTGAGAAACCTCTCGCCCATTAAACAGGGAGGTGGAGACATTGAGCAAACAATGGAAAACTGTCAGGACTGACAGCAGGGCATGGATCTCTGCGCATGGAGCTGACAGCGAAGGCCTCAGAGGGTAAACCCTTTGGCTGGAACTAATTAAACAGATGAAATTATTACACGGATATGCAGATGTTGTTTACATTTTACCATATGGTATTATTTCAGGTAATGACTCGCAGGAGGATCCCCTTCCTGTCATCAAGAAGAGGAGGGATGAAAAGGCAGCCTCACACACACACACACACACACACACACACACACACACACCTCATTTCCTAGTCAGGAAGCTCTTGCAGAGGCTTTGGAGGGCAGGTTGAAGAGTCCATGTTTAGATCCGGAGCAGAGGTGGGGAGTCGATAGCTCTCAGGCTGCAGGAGGCCCCTGCACTTTGGCTGCTCAGCCTCCACAAGCTGCCCCTTGGAATTCTGCTCCTGACCTGAACGTCAAGGGATGGATGGGCAGCCCCTTCTGATTGGCAGCGCACCCAGGAAATAAAATGCACGAGGCTGTCAGAGCAATGCACCAAGTGTAGAAGACAAGAAAGGGGAAAAACAATTTGGAAATAGAGTCAATTACCAAAGACATCAGGGCTTTCTGGGAAGGGAGGGAGGGAAGAAAGGAGAGAGGGAGGGAGGGAAGGAGGGAGGGAGGGAAGGAGGGAGGGAAGGAGGGAGGGAAGGAGGGAGGAAGGAATAGAGGGAGGGAGAGAAAGGAGGGAGGGAAGGGGGAGGGAGGGAAGGAAGGAGGGAGGGAAGGAAGGAGGGAGGGAAGGAGGAAGGAATGGAGGGAGGAAAGAAAGGAGGGAGGGAAGAAAGGAGGGAGGAAAGGAGGAAGGAAGAAGTAGAGGAAAGAAGAAAGGAAGGAAAGGAGGAAGGGAGGGAGGGAGAGAGGATGGAAGGAAGGAAAGAAGAATGGATGGATGGAAAGCTAATAATTAAAAACTCAACATTTGTGCGACAGGATGAGAAAAATGCTTTTTTCCTTCAGATCACATTCAACTGTCCTGAATTAATATAGTGTCTTTGATAGAAACTTCAAAACTTACTGGATGATTCTGGAATGCATATTTATATGCACATATGTACATGCACATGTACATGCATATATATGTATGTTCAGGTGCAAAAGGTCCCCCATTATAGAATGTGCTTCCATCAAAGGTACTCCCTACATTGGAAGAACAACATAGACTGTTAGAACAATTAATCAATGGAATAGCTTGTCTTCAGAAGTTGTGGTGCTCTAGGTTTTTAAGAAGACATTGGTCATCCATTTGTCTGGAAAGGTATGGGGAGGGGTTTTTTGGAGTAGAAGAACTCCAAGGTTCCTTCCGAGTTTGTTATTCTGATGTTCTGATGCTTTCTAGGTAAGCCTAGCCCCTTACTGTATGATAGACAGATGATGTATTTGCATAGCAAGGCAGAGTAAAATAGAGTTGGAGATACGCTTCTGATTCAGCATTTGATGGGAATTCGGCTATGGTTTAAGCATATTGTGTGAATCAGGCCTCATATTAAGGGACCATGTTATTTGGGGAAGTGGAGAAGATCGCTTATAATGTGAGCAGAGTGATTGAGTTTTCTTCACACAGTTGTTGTTGTTAGTCACAAAGTTGTGTCTGACCCATCATGACCGCATAGACAAAGTTCCTCCAGGCCTTCCTGTCCTCTGGAGACCATTAAAGCTTACACCGTCTGTTTCAGTGACTCCATCCAGCCACCTCATTCTCTGTTATCCCCCTTCTTCTTTTTCCCCTCAATCGTTCCCAGCATGAGGCTCTTCTCCAGGGAGTCCTTCCCTCTCATTAGGTGGTCAAAATATTTGAGTTTCCTCTTCAGGATCTGGCCTTCTAGAGAGCAGTCAGGGTTGATCTCCTCTAGGACTGACCTGTTTGATCACCTTGCAGTCAAAGGGACTGGCAGAAGTCTTCTCCAGCACTCTTCACACAGGTTTGAGATTAAATATGTTATAAGAACCTGGAGTTGTTATCTATCTCCATGGCATACTTCTTGTAGTAACAAGCTAAGCCCTTGCTGAATGTGTATATCAACAGCCATGAAAGCTAAACCAAACAATAAATAAAGCACTGTGCACCAGCAATGAGCCACGTGAAGATCTATCTTCTTCTACCTGCCTCCCTGAAAGTGACCGGCATAATTGAGACCTTGCCAAATTGGTACCGATTGGTGAAAATTGACAGTCCTGTCCAAAAACCCCAAGAGCTGCACATCTGACATTTCTGCCAAGAGTTTGACATGCCGTTCGTGCCAGTTAGCATTTTCAGCTTTGGGTTGACATGGAATGTTGATAATGGGAGAACTCTCCTTTTCAATAAATTTCCATTCATCAAGTTGAAAAGGTTGTACTCTAGAATTAGAGAGGCACAGGATTAGCACAGACCCAGACGGGGAGGGAAAGTGGGAGAAAAAAAATCACTAATAGTAGGCATTTAAGGATGGTCAGCAAGTTAGTCTTTGACACTGCACAATTACCGCCAAGGCAATGATGCAAATATTAATGGGTGTTTGCTTGCTGAAAGAACAATGAGCAACTTAGCAGACCCAACAGCAGCCCGAAGACAGTGTTGAACCTCTTTTAAAGCTCCATGAACTCAAGTGGAGGCTTTTGGGGGGTTGCTTTGATGCAACTAAGACTCACATCCTATTTGATTGTTGCTTGTATAAGGGGGTGAGAGACAGGTACCTTGATTTATATGCCAAACGATATGGGGATCCACACTTACTTTATGTCTGACCAGAACTGGAAAATAACATTTAACACAGCACAGTATTTAAACAAAATGGTCCAATTGAGATCTGCATATGTGGGACTGATTGGGGTAGATTCTAAGGGTGACACAGAAATATAATTTTATGTCATTTTATTGTATTTTACATATTTAAGTATTAAATTATATTGTATCTTATCCTATAACTATTGTATTTTACCCTACACTTATTTTAAATTGTTAGTATAAGATTTTATTGGTGATATGTGTTGGAACCTAATCAATAAAACCTATTGATGCAACTAAGATTGTTATGAAATTTGCCTTGAAAGTTCTCATCGCCAGGCCTCCCTGCTTTAGCAGAGTAAGGAAGATACTCAGAGATGATTCACGCCCTGGTCAGTGTCTTTTTCACTTCTAACACCAGGCAGAAGACATCAAAGCATAGCCAGCTGAACAAATGGGTTTAAAAACAGTTTCTATCCTTGGGCTGTCAGACTTTTAAATACAACCACAATCACTCCATGCACACGTGGAAGCATATGACTAGTTTTTTTTCCTCCCCCGCCCCCTCAATCACTTGCATTGGGATTATTCCTTATACTATTTATGTTGTTTGAATTTTTTGTAATGGATTGCACCAATGAGGCTAAAACCAATTTCGGTGTATACATGATGTACAATGACAATAAAGGCTAGGCTAGGCTAGGCTATACTATACTATACTATACTATACCGTACCATACCATACAATACCGTGTTTTCCCAAAAATAAGACAGGGTGTTATTTTCTTTTGACCCCCAAAATAAAAACTTGGACTTATTTTCAGGGAGGACTTATTAGCTTTGAGGTGCGAGCATGGTCACCTCATGGCTGCTGCTGTGTTGCAATATTTTTGGGGAGGGCTTATTTTAGCACATGCTCTTCAAAGCCTGATTGGGCTTATTATCAGGGGAGGTCTTATTTTCAGGGAAACAGGGTACTGTACAATACTATACTATTCTATACTATACTATACTATACTATACTATACTATACTATACTATACTATACTATACTATACTATATTATACTATACTATACTATACTATTCTTTTCAAGAAAGCTTTGCTTCAGGTGGAAGATATCAAAGAAAGATCCAATCTAGAACTAAGGAGAAATTTCCTGACAATGAGAACAATGATCAGCGCAACAGCTAGAAGTTGTGGATGCTCCATCTCTGGAGGTTTTCAAAAACAGACCAGGTTGGTATAAGGTGTCCTGCCTTGAGCAGGATATTGAACTAGAAGACCTCCAAGGTCTTTCCAACCCTGTTGTCCTAGGCTCTGTGTCTACTTCAAGAGACTTCAGGGGGGATAGATGAAAGTCAGTGTAATGTAAGTTAGTTCTTTCTACTCTGTTATACATGAGCAGTGAAAATACCATCTTTTGTTGTTGTTGTTGTTGTTGTTGTTGTTGTTTTGGTTTTGGGATTTCACTTCCAGGTGTAACCAGTGGCGGGATGCTGCTGGTTTAACAACCCATTTGGTGAGTTTGCACTTTGCATGCATCAGAAGTGGGTTACCAATTAGTTTACTACCAGTTCAGGCATGCAATGCTTCTGTGCATGAGCAGAAGCATTCGGGCATGTGGGCGGAGTCTCCTGCTGCTGCAACTACCAGTTCGGCTGATCTGGGCTGAACCAGCAGCAACCCACCTCTGGCATGCATGTGTGTTTTGCGTGCACACACAGTGCTGAAAATGGAGCATTTAGAAGCTCAGCTGCTTACCTTATTTTTCAGAGTATAAGACGCTCCAAAGTATAAAACACACCTAGCTTCCCAGCAATTTCCCTCCTTGCAGCAAACAGCAAGCAGCACAGATGATATATACTGTTTGTGGTGTTATATTTCAGATTATACTTGTACAGATGCTGTTAAAATTGATGTGGCTTTCTGGAAGAATACATTATTCTCTGCTATTTAGAAGAAGATACAATAGCACTGGGCATCTTCAGATCAAGCATTTACTTTAAAGAGCTTCTTCATTTTGCTAAGTTGTCCAGAACAATAATAAAGCAGTCTTTAAAAAATATGTCTAACAATTTGAATATTCTATAGGCATTTATAGTTATTGACTTACCTCCTTGCATCAAACAGCAAATAGCCTGTTTCAGTTTAGCCTGATCAGAAGAAGAAAAAAATCTGCCTCTGCCTCCCAGCAATTTGCCTCTTGCAGCAAGCAGCAAGCAGCAAGTTTCACTTTCAATTTCAGTTTAAGCATGGACTGACGATCAGTTGTTTCAGGCTGCAGGGATTGCCATAGCCTTTTGCCGCCTCCGTAAGCCCCATTTTCCTTGTTTACCTCTGTAAATTGCTGGGAGGCAGAGGCCAAAGGATGGGGGCTGGTGGGAGGGCGGGACTATATTCGGTGTATAAGACGCACCCAAATTTCCACCCTCTTTTAGGAGGTAAAAAGGTGCATCTTATACTCCAAAAATATGGTACCTTCCAAGTCAGCAATGGAAAGTAAAACATCTGGTGGGTGGGAATTAGCTGTGCTGTGCAATTGAGATGAGCTAGAAAGCAGGAAATAAAGGCCAGGATAGAACAGGGCCAGCTGATCAACGGAGCTACAGTTTCACTTGAACTGGTCAAATCCCACCCCTGGAAAAGGTCACATGCCCAAACAAATTTACATTTGTAACTATTTAAGCCAGTCAGGCATTTACACCCATGTCGATTTACGGTTTTTGAACTAGGGAAAACATTGGTGTCAGGCAATCCTCCTAGTGATAGGAATGCTGTAAACCAAGATTAGGGAAAGGACAGGAAGGAAGCAATATATTTCTGGGTAAAACTACTTTATTAAGGCTCATTCCTCTTCTTCTGAGGCATCTATTTGATAGACACCAGGCCAAATTGGCAGTCAATTTCAAATCATTTGGGAAACCCCATGATCCCTGGGAATTTTTGAGCTGACATCTCTGCTGAAGTGCTTCATGCAAAGGTCATTGGGAGATCTGACTCCTAGGCTTAGTTTACTTGGCCTATGTCACGAGTCAAGACCAAAATAAATTAAAATCCAAAAGGCATACTGTGAAAGCCTCCTTTGTTCCCTGGAGGTAGTGATTGTAGCGTTCCTATCTCTCTTTCTCTTTCTTTCTTTCTTTCTTTCTTTCTTTCTTTCTTTCTTTCTTTCTTTCTTTCTTTCTCTCTCTCTCTCTCTCTCTCTCTCTCTCTCTCTCTCTCTCTCTCTCTCATATATTTTCCTTTTGTCCACTTTCATAATGTTCTATTCTTAATGTTCATAAATAGTAATGCATTTATTAGTGAGCTTTAAAAAATGAGAATGAATCAAAAGACTTTCCTCCACCTTCCCTTTCCTTCCCTTCTCATCCTTCCTTTTCTTTTCCTTCCCATCCTTTCCTTTCCATCCTTTTCTTTTCTTCCTTTCCTGTCCTCCACCTTACCTTTCCTTCTTTTCTTTCTTTCCTTTCCTTCCCATCCTTTCCTCCACCTTTCCTTTCCTTCTTTTCTTTCTTTCTTTTCCTTCCCTTCCTTTCCTCCACCTTTTCTTTCCTTCTTTTCCTTCCTTTCCTTCTTTTCCTTTCCTTCCCATCCTTTCCTTCCTTTCATTCCCATCCTTTCCTTTTTCCTTTCCTTTCTGAAAATATTTTATACTTTTCCAAGACAAAAGTGTTTTGATAGTTGAGGAGCTCTCGTGAAATGATAATAATGCTAGAAGCTGCTTATCATCTGCAAACATGACAATGTTTGCTGTGAGTTGAAAAAATGGGACCCAAAATGGATAGTGACAGTCATCGAAGGAGCAAGCCTGAAATTGGATCCCAAGTTATAAAATACAGACTAACCCAATAGGCCCATCCACTTTTATGATATTAGTATTGTTCAAAAATATTGAAAAGAGTTTTAAAAAATAGAATTGCATTGTGAGCAGAAAAGTATATAGGTTTTTTTTCTTCTTCTCCTTGATAGAGAACAGCAGGAAAAATTCATTTCTTGTTGGGTTTAGACATGTCACAGCAATATATTGCTCTGAGTGAAGGAATGGACATTTCAGAAAAAATAAAATAGATTCCATGTCCTATTTTGCAATTCTTTCCTGAGCTGGTTTATGTTACAGCCCTTTATTTCTCTGCTAATTTAAGATTGAGTGGAAAACAGGTTAACAGGGATTAGATTTCAACTTTAGAAATATCAAGATAAGAGGAGATGCATTCAAAGCATTTTTTTTAAAAAAAATGTCATCTGGTAGAAGCTTTATTATTTCGCCTGAAGTTCCCCAAAGGTATCTCCTATACATGGACAAATTAGTCACTTACAGTTTTTCTGAAGTTTTCACTTTTTAGAATTGGCTAGATTCTGTTCATCTTAACTTGAGAATTCTACGTAGAGCTCAGGACGTTTTTCTAAAACGAAATGTTGAAGGCTTTTGCAAGTACACTGTATTTTTGTCTATTAGTTTATGAATGGATACAATAAAATATTATTATTATTATTATTATTATTATTATTATTATTAATAATAACTCCGCCGTTGCCGGTCCCAAGCCCGGATGAGAAAGGAGGAAGGTTGGGATCAGGTTGGCATCTGGTCCCGTAAAAAACCCCCCGCCAACCCATACAATATGGTGAAAAAAACGAATAAGAATTCCATACCGCATCGGTCGTCGCGCGGGTTAACAAGGGCCGCGGCGGATGTTGGGGTCCCTGGACATCCGTCGACAAGTGGGCTACAAGTGGACCAGCCAACAAAATGACAAAAATATAGTGCAGATGAAAACCGTGCCATAATGGCCTGTTACTACAACTCAGAGCCAGAAAAAAGAGGATATTTAAAGCGAATGTATGAATTATGGAAACAAGAATATCCAGATTCAAATGTTAGTGAACAACGACTAGCAGATCAAAGGCGATTTATTATACGGAATAAAGTGTTTAGTGAAGTTGAACATGAGGAAATTCAGGCAAATTGCAAAACCCAAAAAACAATATCACAAGCGGAAATAACTGATATTCAAGACACAACTAAAGACACTATAGTAGAACTCCCAGAAGAAGCTCTCGGGGAGGAAATAACACCACCACCACTAGAACCAGTTATCACTGAACCAACTGATGAACTAACTCAAAAACAAAAAGAATTGAAGGATAAGATCATGGAGCATTTTCTGCTTAATGAGGAAAGGCAACGTTTACCATCACTAAAAACTGTGCCTAAGAAAATTTTGGCCCCTATCATGAAAATGGTTAATGCAGTGTTTTCAACAATTGAACCGGGATCCATCTTGGAAACAAACCAGTTAATGTACAGCGCAGCTGTAATAGTCACTAATGAACTAGGCATTAAAATTAAAGTACCTAGTCACACAACAGAAAAAGCATCAAAGCCAAAGTGGAAAATCCGTCTAGAACAAAAAATCAAAAAATTAAGGGCAGATGCTAGTAACTTAAAGAACATGCATGAGCAACGGCTTAAAAACAACAAAATCATAGATCGGCTAATCAGGAGATATAGATTGGATACAAGAAACATCAATGAAGCTGTAGAGATTGTAAAACAGCAGATAACAGCAACAGCTAGAAAAATTGAAAGATATGAGGCACGAATCATCCAATATAAACAAAATCAGCAATTTCGATCAGACCAACGGCGTTTTTATCAAAGTCTTAATGTGAATGGTGACACCAAAAGTGAAAAACCAGAAAAGCAGGCCACAGTTGAATTCTGGAAAGAATTGTGGGAAAATGCAAAGGACTACAACAAGGAAGCAAAGTGGATACATGACTTTGAGAAAAGCATTGGCAACAAACAAATGCAAGTATTAGAAATAACAACTGAGATGGTCAAAAATCGAGTTAAAAAGGTAAAGAATTGGACATCACCTGGAAAGGACCAATTACATGGTTTCTGGCTCAAATATCTGACCAGTTTACATGCAATATTGGCCAGGCAACTGAATGAAATTTTACAAAAGGGCCAAATTGATGAATGGTTGACAACTAGAAAAACATACTTGATTCAGAAAGATCCAACTAAAGGAACAACACCTGAAAACTACAGACCAATAACATGCTTGCCAACAATCTTCAAATTACTCACAGGCATTATTGCAGATAACATGATGGATTATTTGGAAACAAACAACATCTTGCCAGTAGAGCAAAAAGGCAACAAAAGAAGGAGCAGGGGCACAAAAGATCAGCTTCTAATTGATAAAATGATATTAGAAAATTGTAAGAACAGAAAAACGAACTTGAATATGGTCTGGATTGATTACAAAAAGGCATTTGACTCACTGCCACATAGTTGGATCATAAAATGCTTAGAAACAACTGGCATTAGCAAAAATATTACATCCTTTACTGAAAAGGCAATGAAACAATGGAGAACTGAGTTGGCAGTAGGGAATGAGAGCTACGGAATGGTTAATATCAAGCGAGGAATTTTCCAGGGTGATTCACTTTCACCTCTTCTCTTCATCATCGCAATGATCCCACTATCAGTAATCTTAAAAAAAATGAAATTAGGCTACCAAACAGCCAAAAAAGCTGAAAAAATTTCGCATTTACTATATATGGATGATTTGAAACTCTATGGCAAGTCAGAAATAGAAATCCAATCATTGACAAATACAGTCCGAGTATTCAGCACCGATATTTCAATGCAGTTTGGCATAGAAAAATGCGCCACTGTATCCATAAAAAGGGGCAAAATCACTGCATCTGAGGGAATTGAAATGCCCAATGGCCAACTAATTAAATGCAAAGAAAATGAAGCCTACAAATACTTAGGCATTCTGCAGTTGGATAACATCAAGCATGGAGAAGTAAAAACTATTGTCAGACGAGAGTACACCAACAGAGTTAGGAAAATTTTGAAATCTAAATTGAATGGTGGAAATACAATCAAGGCCATAAATACCTGGGCAATACCAGTTATAAGATACACAGCTGGCATAGTTAACTGGACACAAGCTGATTTGGACCTTTTGGACCGAAAAACCAGGAAACTAATGACAATGCACTACAGTTTACATCCACGTGGTGATACTGATAAACTATATCTGCCCCGAAAATCAGGTGGCAGAGGATTATTACAAGTGAAGCAAACAGTTGAAGAAGAAAAACATGCACTGGCTGATTATTTAAAAGAAAGTCAAGAACATCTATTAATCGAAGTAAAGAACAAAAATCTACTGAAGGCCCAACAGACAAAACAAGAATACAGAAAAGATGTGATAAAATCAAGAATGGAGAGTTGGCAGAACAAAGCACTGCATGGTCAATTTCTGGAAAAAATAAAAGATAAAGTGGACAGGGAACAAACTTGGTTATGGTTAAAAACAGGTACATTAAAGAAAGAAACAGAGTCACTAATCCTGGCTGCGCAAGAACAAGCTATCCGCACAAATGCCATTAAGGCCAAAATCGAAAAATCCTCTGATGATGCCAAATGCAGACTTTGCAAAGAAGCTGACGAAACTGTTGATCACATACTCAGCTGCTGTAAAAAATCGCGCAGACTGATTATAAATTGCGGCACAATTCAGTAGCACAAATGATCCATTGGAATTTGTGCAAAAATTATAATATTAAAACAGCAACAAACTGGTGGGAACATCAGCCTGAAAAAGTCACAGAAAATCAGATGGTCAAGATCTTGTGGGATTTCCGTATACAAACCGACAAAATACTGGCGCATAATACACCAGACATCACACTGGTTGAGAAAAATAAGGTCACAATCATAGACATCGCAATACCAGGTGATAGCAGGGTCGCCGAGAAGGAACATGAAAAAATCGCAAGATACCAGGACTTAAAATCGAAATTCAACGACTATGGCACAAACCAGCAGTGGTAATTCCAGTGGTAATTGGCACACTGGGTGCTATTCCAAAAGCACTGGAATTACATTTAAAACAGTTAAAAATTGACAAAATCACCATCAGTCAAATGCAAAAAGCCGCACTGCTTGGATCTGCACGCATATTACGAAAATACGTTACGACGTCCTAGGCCCCTGGGTGGGGCCCGACTAGTAACCAATGCCAAATCCGGCGAAACAACTGGCCGCTGTGATACAATTGTATAATAATAATAATAATAATAATAATAATAATAATAATAATAATAATAATAATAATAATAATAATAATACAACTCCGCCATTGCCGGTCCCAAGCCCGGATGAGAAAGGAGGAGGGTTGGGGTCAGGTTGTCAACTGGCCCCATAAAAAAAACCCCGCCAACCCATACAATATGGTGAAAGAAATGAATAAAAATTTTATACCGCATCGGTCATCGCACGGGTTAACAAGGGCCGCGGTGGATGTTGGGGTTCCTGGACATCCGTCGACAAGTGGGCTACAAGTGGACCAGCCAACAAAACGACAAAAATATAGTGCAGATGAAAACCGTGCCATAATGGCCTGTTACTACAACTCAGAGCCAGAAAAAAGAGGTTATTTAAAGCGAATATATGAATTTTGGAAAGAACAATATCCAGATTCAAATGTTAGTGAACAACGACTAGCAGATCAAAGGCGATTTATTATACGGAATAAAGTGTTTAGTGAAGTTGAACTTGAGGAAATTCAGGCAAATTGCAAAACCAAAAAAACAATATCACAAGCAGAAATAACTGATATTCAAGACACAACTAAAGACATTATAGTAGAACTCCCAGAAGAAGCTCTCGGGGAGGAAATAACACCACCACCACTAGAACCAGTTATCACTGAACCAACTGATGAACTAACTCAAAAACAAAAAGAATTGAAGGATAAGATCATGGAGCATTTTCTGCTTAATGAGGAAAGGCAACGTTTACCATCACTAAAAACTGTGCCTAAGAAAATTTTGGCCCCTATCATAAAAATGGTTAATGCAGTGTTTTCAACAAGAAAAGATGTGATAAAATCAAGAATGGAGAGTTGGCAGAACAAAGCACTGCATGGCCAATTTCTGGAAAAAATTAAAGATAAAGTGGACAGTGAACAAACTTGGTTATGGTTAACAACAGGTACATTAAAGAAAGAAACAGAGTCACTAATCCTGGCTGCGCAAGAACAAGCTATCCGCACAAATGCCATTAAGGCCAAAATCGAAAAAATCCTCTGATGATGCCAAATGCAGACTTTGCAAAGAAGCTGATGAAACTGTTGATCACATACTCAGCTGCTGTAAAAAAAATCGCGCAGACTGATTATAAATTGCGGCACAATTCAGTAGCACAAATGATCCATTGGAATTTGTGCAAAAATTATAATATTAAAACAGCAACAAACTGGTGGGAACATCAGCCTGAAAACCAACAAAATACTGGCGCATAATACACCAGACATCACATTGGTTGAGAAAAATAAGGTCACAATCATAGACATCGCAATACCAGGTGATAGCAGGGTCGCCGAGAAGGAACATGAAAAAATCGCAAAATACCAGGACTTAAAAATCGAAATTCAACGACTATGGCACAAACCAGCAGTGGTAATTCCAGTGGTAATCGGCACACTGGGTGCTATTCCAAAAGCACTGGAATTACATTTAAAACAGTTAAAAATTGATTAAATCACCATCAGTCAAATGCAAAAAGCCGCACTGCTTGGATCTGCACACATATTACGAAAATACGTTACGACGTCCTAGGCCCCTGGGTGGGGCCCGACTAGTAACCAATGCCAAATCCGGCAAAACAACTGGCTGCTGTGATACAATTGTATAATAATAATAATAATAATAATAATCATCATCATCATCATCATCATCATCATTATGTAAAAATATGATTTAACTGTATCCAGAAAGTCATGGGAACATAAAGTGGAAAAAGTTATCGAAAATGAGAAGGTAAAGATCTTGTGGGACTTTCAATACAAATGGATCGTCATTTGGAGCACAACACACCAGATATCACAGTTGTAGAGGGCCGAAGTGTACAGTTTATTGTTATCGCTGTTCCTGGAGATGCCAGAATTGAAGAAAAAGAATTAGAAAAAATCACGAAGTATCGCGACCTGGCCATCGAAACTACACAGCTATGGATGAAGCATATAACAGTAATACACATTGTCATCGGGGCACTTGGCATCATGTCCAAGAATTTTACAAGATACATCAAGAAATTGCAGCTTCCTGCAATAACAGCAGCAGAACTGCAAAAAACTGTGCTACTCGGAACATCTTATATTTTAAGAAGGTCCTTGGTTGATATCTAGGACACTGGCAGCAACCCGTATCAACCATCAGCGCCAGTCAATGGTATATGTAATGCATTTTTGAATGTGCACTTGGCTGAGTTTCATGTTTAATAAATAAAGTAAATAATTAACAACAACAATAATAATAAAAACAAAAACAATAATGATAATAAAAACTCAGTTGACTGAATTTCATGTTTAATGAATAAAGTATACAACAATAGCAGCAGCAGCAGCAGCAGCAACAACAACAACAACAACAATCATAATGTCAGAGCATGGATTTTAAATAATATATTTTGGTTTAAAAGAAGTTGTGATTTTAGGTCTATTTGCATTTATATGTGAATGAAATTGATTTATTCTTCTCTTGCTATTGTAACAGTAATAGCAAGGCATCATAAATATGAGCTGCTTATATTTATTGAAAAATACATTTTGGTTAAAAAACCTGTGATACTAAATACATTTTCATTTATATGTAAGAGAAATTGGTTTATTGAAAGTATCATTAATATGAGCTTCTTACAGATATTTATTATGCAATTATTTATTAATATTTATGGCTTATGAAATGTATATGCTGCAGAATGACTAGGACTTAAGAGTCCTTAAGATGACTTACAACAATAACTAAATACTAGCTGTAAAATGTATAAAAGATTCACCTTATTTATATCCTAAAATTCTTTAGAATATAATTTTTAGGCACTAAAAATTTATAAATTCTTAATGCCTAAAAACTCGGCACTGTAAAATGTGTGCAGGCACATTTGGCTTTGTTTTAATTTAACATACATAACTCCCAAATAACAGTGTTTCATCATAAAATGTTTGTGGGACAATATTGTGATATGCCGCCGGGGAAAGCCAAGGGAAATCATCAAAACCATTAAAAGGAAAAGTTAGAATATTTCGGACATGATGTGACACCCAGAAAAATATGCCACCCTTCACTTAATCCTCCAGGGAAAGATTGAAGGCAAAATGAGATCCAGGCAGAAGAAGAACATAATGGCTTCAAAATCTCAGGGACTGGTTTGGACAAAACTCAACAACACTTTTTCGTGCAGCTGTTGATAAAAATAGGATCGCCAACATGATTGCCAATGCCCAATGATGGATATGGCACAAGAAGAAGATTGTGGAATTGTGGTCTTTGAAAATCAAACTGTTAACTTTCTGTTTAACATACCCAGCATCTTAAACCATTCAGCCACCATGCTCCCTTATAGTTATTATAGATTCCTTCTATATAGAAGGAATAAAGTAGAGCAGGGGTTGGACTAGAAGACCTCAAAGATCCCTCCCAACTCTATTATTCTCTACATGAAAGGGAAATTGGTGTAGTGGTTAAGGAGAAATTATCATTCTGCCTTAAGCTTGAAGCCAATTGGTTGACTGTTTGGTCTCAGCCAGAGCAAGAAAGCAAGGATAAGCCACTTCTGAAAATGTGCCAAGATAATGGCATGGATTTGCTCATAGAAGTGCCAGGAGTGACAAGCGACTTGAAAGTGCATGCACACACAAACATACACACAAGCCCCTATTGTATACAGCACTTATAATGCATATGGATAAGGAAGAGTCACATTTTTCATTCAACATAGTTAAAGAAGTATACAATATAAGACAATCATAACCAATTAATCGCATTCTCATGGGAAGATATAATAAGATACGAAATGAGAACAGGAACCTAAAATTAGAATGCAGTGTGTTATTTTCTCTGGGGAAAAAACCCACCTTGCAACTAAGTGAGATGATCAAAGGCTGAGGTATAATATTTGAAATCCATCGAGCCTTTGATATACTGTTTCCTTTTTCAAAATTGTCAACTCTTCCTGGAATAGGTGACAGTGGAGGGAAGTGGGAAGGAAGAGGAAATCACAACCTATGTAGGATGACCTGAGTTATGAACCTGAATTAGGTCATGACCCAATTACATGATCTCTTCTTTCGGTTTTTATTTTAACCTTCATCTAGACATGTAAGAGAAACCATTACTTCTTGCATAGAAAAAGACACCAGAAAAGGGAGCATCCCCTTACCTTCTTTTGTCTCCGCCATAAGCAAATGAGAGAATTCAGATAGGAGTAGGAGCAAATTGGAAGACTTCAGAAAATCGATGGGTACAAAGTATGAGAAGATATGTATGTCCCTGTCCAAGGTAGAAGATAATGCATCTTGAAAGCTAAGGAGCATCTTTCTTGTTCTACAAAAGCCATTCTCTTCTCTTCTCTTCTCTTCTCTTCTCTTCTCTTCTCTTCTCTTCCCTTCCCTTCCCTTCCCTTCCCTTCCCTCCTCTCCTCTCCCCTGCCCTTTTCTCTTCACTCCTTCTTTTCCCTTCCCCTCCCCTCTTCTTTTTTCTCCCTTCCCCTTTTTTCTCTTCTCTTCTCTCTTCTCCTCTCCCCTCTTCTCTTCTTCTTTTTCCTTCCCTTTGGCTCTTTTCTTCTCTCCCCTGCCCTTTCCCCTCTTCTCTTCTCTTCTCTCTGACCTATATTAGTTGATAGTTTATTTATTTCCATTAAAGACTCCAAACTGATATACTATGTAAATAAACATACTTAAAATACTTTATGATAGTAATAAAATAATTGGTGAATAAAATATAAAAGTACCTACCTATTATAATGAATATTTGACCTAAATCTTATAAGATTGTCACTCAGCAAAACTTAGCAATCACCTGATATCTTTCAAGGAAGAAGTTCTTCTGGCAAGAAATATACCTTTTCTGCATCTGGCTGGTTCAGCCGTCCAGAGAAAAGGTGAGCACCGGTGTAGAAAACCAAGATTGGTGTAGAGAATCATGAAACAAAACTGGTGGAACTGGCACATTCCAGATTGGACAGACACAAATTGGACAGACATAATGTCCAAAAGGGACATTATGATAACAGCCTCTCAGAGGTCCAAATTCATATTAGCTGTTTGAAAGCAACCTGGGCTTGCTTTGAAATGTTAGAATGATATCTAGTTCAATAACATGACCTAAAAATGAATAAATGTCCTATTTACGTCCACCTCTTTTGTTCTGTTTGGTGGAGAGAAGATACACACCCTAGCCAAAAATGAAAGAAATATCAGGCAGATATCACTGGAGATAATCTGGCCCTGTCATCTCAATCTAACGTTGAACATAGAATTGTTGGGTTGGAAGGGACCTCAGAGGTCTTTTAGTCCAACTCCCTGCCCAAGCAGTAGACTCTATACCACTCTGGATGAACAGCTGTCAATTCTGTTCTTTAAAACCTCCAGTATGGAGCACCCACAACTCTAGTAGGCAAGTTGTTCCATTGATTAATCATTCTGACTATCAGGAAATATCTTACTTCTAGGTGGAGTCTCTTTTCAACAAGCTCCACCTCAACAATGCTCCATTCCTCAACAAACCAGCTAACTTGTCCATCTTTCCTCCTTGAGAGACCACAACTTACAAGTGAACCCTCGTTAACACTGGTACTCTGTGTTCTGCTCCTTGCTGACACAAATTAAAATTATCTTTCTCCCCCCCCACACACACACATACACACTCTTGGTGCTCAAGAGTATGTTGGATATGCCTTCCATTCTCACATCACTCCCCCCTCTCCATTTCTCCTCTCTTTTTTTCTGTACAAGTATAAAAATAACCAACAGCCAAGATTAGAAGCTGCTAATGCTTATCGCTGTCTGGCTTTTCCTCACTGCCATCTTCAAGACAAGCTTTCGTTTTTGGGGAAGCCTTGAAGATTGACTTGAGGGAAAGCATGTGGCAAAATAGCCAGCTCTTTATATGCAAGGCACCCCCTGAGGAACACGTAAAGGCCTCCTTCTCAACTTCTGATAAAGTAATTTAAAGCCAAGTCTAGCCTGCCAACTGAAACCTAAAGGGATTTGATGCAGTGTCAAAACCTTTGCCTTAGGAGGTCACTCTTTCTTCTAAGCTTTCATATAACAAAAGCAGAATAGTCCTTTTGGGGGGGAGGGGGAGCAATTCTCCTCCTCCTCTTCATCTTCATCGTCTTCCTCCCCTGCCCCCTCCCTTTGTCAGTTTTGTTTCAGTTTTACAAGATCCCTGACAGTCATTGTCATTATTGTTGTTGTTGTTGTTGTTGTTGTTGTTGTTAGTTGAGATTTGGGGCCTTTGATTTCAGCCTTCATGAAAATTATTTTCATTAGATGAGGGAGAGAGAGAGAAAGAGAGAGAGACTCTGAAGTAGCCTCCAAACTGTAAAAGGGTGGCCTATTTGTGTGTGTGTGTGTGTGTGTGTGTGTGTGTAATTGTCAAGGCTCTCCAGAAAGTTGCCTGATTGAAATCAACCCTGTGTCAGAGGCTGTCATATCTCAGAAAAGACATAAAACACGCAGAAACATCAATAAGCAACACGATTCTGACAGCTCGGAGACATTCCAGCTGACTAGAAGAGAAAAGGGGGTAAGGTTAGGGCTCTGAGGGAATATTTAAAATGCCTAACAGCCCGTTGAAGTGTTGGCAGGCATCAGGGAAGACCAGAAAAGACAAGATAAAGTCTATCAGGTTATCACCTGGTTCAAGACAGATCCCTCACAGCACGACCATGAGAACGAGACAATGGCACCCGTTGCCCTCCCACTCCTTTGGCTGCCCTTCCCCTCCCGTCCCCTCCCTGTTTAGGCCACCGCGAGAAACAAAAATATGATTTTATTCTTTTATTTCCAAATGTAGCTAAGAAACCATCTGCGTTACACCAAGGTTACCCAGACAACATCGCACGGAAGAAGAGGGTTTTTTTTTTCTTTCCTTATTTTTATTTATTTATTTTTTATTTGTTTTGTTTTTGTTTTAAAGGATGTGGTGGAAAGGAGGGAAAATGTGACAGGGGACAGAACCAAATATAAGACAGAAAGAGCCGGAGAGAAAAAAAATCTGTGTGAATTCTGCTTCCAGCTAACATGTATAGAAATCAAAAGGAGGGTTTTTTCTCCTAATTTAATTTCCTGTACACCGCCAGTTTTTGTTAACAGATCAGAGATATTGCTATTTATTGAATTTTTAATATGATCTTTATTAAAAGGCGACGTGCATGTTTGAGGTTTTTTTCCTCCTCCTCCTGTCTCTCTCTCTTTAAATATATAGAGATATAACAATCAAAGCAAAGGAATGGACTATATTTATTCGCTATCATTCTCTTAGATTGTTATGATGATTCAAATACTCATTTTGGGTTTTTTTAAAAGATAACAATAAAAATAGCCTGCAGATAAATGATTGTTTGATCAATGCAAGTCTATTTTGTTGGATAAACAATGGAGCTTAAGCCTTGCGGCAGGCAAGTAAGAACCGTGGTTTCACAGGCTGATTGTAGCTCACATGTCACACCATTGCACCTTCTGGAAACTACAGGCAACCCATCTAGGTGAAGCTGCTGAGAGAGGAAGTTAGCCAAAGCTGTTCGCAGCTATGACATCTAATATAATTGTAATGACACATACATTGTTGTGAGAATCTGCAGTAGGTCTGACTAGTAAATTACAAGAAATAATGGAATGCAAACAGCCCTCTGTCACAATGAGTGAGATACCCGCTTTGAATGCAGAAGGTCCCAGTTAGGATTTCTGATCCCACCAAGGAGAATCCACCAATGAAATGGGGGAGAATTCCAAAGCTTCGGGGTGATGGATAGTGAAGCCAAGATCTGAACGAATCTGCAGGCATTTGTCAGATCAAAACTGTATTTGGCCCGAGTTTTTTTCCCCAAACCTGTGACATGTGTGGAAGTCCTGTCTTTGCCTTTGGTATCTAGAACATTCTTGGAGCACAACACCAGGGCTTCGGGTTGTTCTGCTGGCCCATCTTCACCTATAGTGAAAGTGTTGTGAAGTTGCTATTAAACCAGTGGTGGGATTCAATTTTTTTTACTACCAGTTCTGTGGGCGTGGCTTGGTGGGCGTGGCAGGGGAAGGTTACTGCAAAATCCCCATTCCCTGTTGATCAGCTGGGACTCGGGAGGCAGAGAATAGATGGGGGCAGGGCCAGCCACAGGTGGTATTTACCAGTTCTCCGAACTTCTCAAAATTTCCACTACCGGTTCTCCAGAACTGGTCAGAACCTGCTGAAGACCACCTCTGTCTTAAACCCAGTTTCCATCATACTTTAACATTTCTCCCCCCCCTCTTTCTCTCCCTCCCTCCCTCTCTCTCTCCCCTCCCTCCCCCTCTCTTCTCCTTGATTTTCTAGGTAAAGCACTGAGACCTGTATAGAAAAGTTTACTTTAGATATATTCACAAAGAAAATGTTTGCTCTTGGCATTTCACACCATCTGAACAATGAGCATTTGTGTTATAATAGAGGCCTCCAGTGTAAAGGTCCCACCTAAGTCCATCTATAATTACTATAATTCCTGTTCAAGGTCCCCCTTCTGCCTCCCTACAAGAACTGACTACCCCTCTGATTGTCTCACAGGATTCTGGCAAATCCAACTATATGAGTAGATTTGAGAATGATGAACAGCAAGTGGAACTGTTCTTTTACTGCAGTTAAGAAAAAATTGCTTAGAAAACAAATGGGCATATTTTTTTTTAAAAAAATAATAACAATGATTGCATCATTTCCGATTAAGACTTTTTATTGTGAGGATTGAGCTAAAGGACAGTTGATAGGTTCCAGTCTGTCTTCAACCATGCTGTCATTTTCACTGACCAAGGTTGATAGACCATTTGTAATCTCTACAAATGATGTCCAAGCTCCAGTTGAAGAACCTTTCAACTAGTTACACCAGCAGATAATAGGAATGCAGTGGCTCAGTCCCTAAGATGCTGAGCTTGTCGATCAGAAAGGTCGGCAGTTTGGCGGTTCAAATCCCTAGTGCTGCGTAACAGAGTGAGCTCCCGTTACTTGTCACACCTTCTGCCAACCTAGCAGTTTGAAAGCATGTAAAAATGCAAGTAGAAAAAAAGGAACCACCTTTGGTGGGAAAGTAACAGTGTTCCATGCACCTTGGCGTTGAGACATGCTGGTCACATGACCACGGAGATGTCTTCAGACAGCACTGGCTCTTCAGTTTTGAAATATAGATAAGCACTGCTCCGTAGAGTTGGGAAGTATGAAGGGAACCTTTACCTTTACCAGCAGATACAGCTACATCTTCAAACCAGCCAGATTCTCCATTAATTCATGTTCTAATTCTTTGCCTGCCTCAGTATATCATTACACCCTAAACTGTTAATTGACACAGCTCTGCTCATCATTTTGTGATTTTGCAATCTGGGAACTGCACTTCAACAAAGTAGAAGGGCATCAGTAGGTCTGATTCTATGTATTGGATTCCATTTTGCTTGTTCAATTTCAGGGTGTTGTGTGAAGAAAATAAGAGCTTTCAAAGCAACGTACAGAGAGCAAAGTTGCAAAAGGAAATGGAAAAATCAGAGGCAAATCCTTTTTTCTATTAGCTAATTTTGATTAATTTATTTTTTTTAATAATGATTAATTAATTAATTATCAGGGCAAACTTTTCCAGATCATTTTAATGCTAAGACTAGTTATGTATAAACTGTTGGGATTCCAAGTTTGTAGATGGAAAAATTGGTTGGAATGACTTCTCCAGATTTTTCCAGGAAAATGAAAACTTCCCCAAATATTTCTCAAGAATGGAATTCCTTTTTCTTGGCATCAGTAGACACACCATTTAAAGAAACCTGATGGAAAGAGATCTTTCTTGAAGTCTTCCCTTGGGATTTAATGAAGAAGTAGGGGAATTAGGGAAGGTGTGGCTGAAACAAAAGTTTAAATACAGTCCATGAACATTCATGCCTTGGACTACTTCTTACTAAGTGATTCTACTTTGGAAGCAATGACTGAAGCAAATGAGAAATGAAAAAGTGCAGAGAAGAGCATCTAGGACGATTAAAGCCCTGGTGACATATGAAGAATGGTTGCAGGAACTGGGTATGGTTACTCTAGAGAAAAGGAAGACTAGGGGAGGACATGATAGCAGTGTTCCAGTATTTGAGAGGCTGCTACAAAGAAGAGGAAGTCAACCTATTCTCCAAAGCATCAGAGGGCAGGACAAGAAACAAGGGTTGGAAACTAATCAAGGAGAGAAACAACCTGGAATTAAGGAGAAACTTCCTAACAGGAGAACAATTAATCAGAGGAACCGCTTGCGTGGGTGCTTCATCACTGGAGGTTTTTTTAGGAAGAGACTGGACAGCCCTGCTGTCAGGGTACCAATGGATGCCCAAATTAAACCTGAAATTGTATAGGGTTTCCTGCTTGAGCAGAGGGTTGGACTAGAAGACCTTCAAAGTCTCTTCCAGCTCTATTCTGATTGATTGACTTGGACTAGCTCTTACTAAATGAAGATCCATATTCTACCCATTAAAAGTTCACCAGATACCCTGTTTTCCCAAAAAATAAGACCTACCTCAAAAATAAACCCTAGCATGTTTTATGTGTGTGCATAATATAAGCCCCACCCCCAAAAGCACCTGGACATCTGGCCAGCCTCCCATTCCATCTGGTTCCTTGCAGTGCTGTAGCCATGAGGTGGGGAGGGATTGTGGTGGAGAGCAAGCAGAAGAAGTGGGTCAATGGCCACACAGGATCCTGCTGGATAAGGCTGCTGGAGCCGCCTTTGCAAGGTGAGGCAGGTGTCACAGCATGGGTGGCCTGGCTGCAGGGGCCCTGAGATAAGCTGGTGCAGGGTGCGTGAGGCAGCTCTACCCTCCCTCCCTCATGGCAGCAGCACTAGTGTACCACGTGGCTTCCCTCTCTTCCTTTCACAAGCAAGCAGAAGTGGGCCTCCTGTACATGGGGAAAAAAGACATACCTAAAAATAAGATATAGTGCTTATTTGGGAAGAAAAGAAAATAAGACCCAGACATATTTTGGGGGAAACATGGGGGGGAAATGTGGGAAGAGGGAGAGAAAGAAAGAAAGAAAGAAAGAAAGAAAGAAAGAAAGAAAGAAAGAAAGAAAGAAAGAGAGAGAGAGAGAGAGAGAGAGAGAGAGAGAGAGAGAGAGAGAGAGAGAGAGAGAGAGAGAGACTCCTAGCCATGAAAAAGTTCCCCATCTTGATCCACCTGGACCATCAACAACTCTCCATGTTGGGGAAACCTGCCCTGGAAGCCATCTTTATGGTTGGAGCTGCCACATTTAGTGCCTGGGAAAATGGAGGGGGGAAATATAAGGAGTGGTGGAGGATTAGCCATAATAACATTCCTCTCTCTGGACATCAAAGGCATTCAGCCTGCACCTGGATGGGAGTGACTGGGCGTTGTGTCCAGTTGGGATCGTGCATTGATTGGACCATGCAATGGACTTGTGGGTGCAAGGGATGGATGTTTAATGATCTTTTGGGTGGGGAAAACCTGGAAACTCTCAGATTTGGGTTTTCTCAGATGTGCCAGTATGATATCTCTAATAAATTGGAACTTTTTTTATTGAATTTTTTTTTTTAAAAGGCTTTTACAAATATTTACCTCCCCTCCCCCATCCTCCGCACCCAAACCCACCCACCCCCAACCTCCCCCCCCCTGATTTCCCAGAACAAATACAGGGTATAAATCTTTAACAAAGATGTTCTAAAATAAACTTTAAAAAAAAGTTAGTATCATCATTCATTTGAGCTTTAACTCCTCTTTTGTTAGGCTTACTTTATACAGATTATATCATTCCTCGCTTTTTCAGTCAAAAACTACCTGGAGTTGCTTAGTCCCGTATTTATTTTGAATATAGTCAATCCATCTTCTCCACTCCAGTTTATATTTTTCATTTGAGTGGTCCTTAAGATATGCTGATATTTTAGCCATCTCTGCTAAGTTTGTTACTTTTAATGTCCATTCTTGAATAGTAGGCAAATCTTCCTTTTTCCAGTATTGCGCCACCAACAGTTAGAATTTATTCTAATAAATTGGAACTTTGAGGAACTTCGAGCCTTGGAGTCTTCTTTCGTTGGGGGTATTACTTGGAACCCTGACATTCTCACTTAGCAACAGAAATTTTGGGCTCAGTTGTGGTCGAGGATTACTTGTAGATTTGGCTCATCTACTGAAGTCTCTTGGCTTCTTTACCTGAGAGGGCTGATCATCACTCTAACCCAGTGATTACCAACTGGTGGTTCGTGTAGAACTGATGGCCCACGAGAAAATTTTGGTGGTCCATAGAAAAATTATTTGCATTTTTATATTGCACTAAATACTAATCTTTTTAAAATTTCATATTAGTGGTCCATGGGATTTAAAAAGTATGAATCAAGTGATCCCTGAGGTCTGAAAGGTTGGTGACTCTGCTCTAACCCAATACCTAACAGGGTAAGATGAATTAGCAAATTGTCAACTTGTTGAGTGCTATCCAATCTCTCCGAAGATTTCCCAATTCCGCGGCCTAATTTTAGCTGGAAATGCCTGGGAGGTTGGTTCAAATGCCTAGAGTTCTTCTGAGCAAAAAAGACCCAGTTTTCTATTGCTGTTAATAAGAAGAGTCTATGGTCTCCCTTTCAAAATAACAGCAGGGAGAACAGCACGGAAATATATCCCTTGCATGTCGATTCTCTTCCTTCAAAGAAAAAGCTCAGAGCTCTGACAGCATAGCTGCTTAAAAATGAGGGGAGGAGAAAATAATTTCTCGAACCTTGACTTCCTGTCGTCCTACAGATAATGAGACAACTACTTAAATCACATTTTAAAAGTGCTGAGTAGCTGAAGCTGCCGCCTAATGATGTTACTCAGCTTGTTGGGGTGTGATTGACACTAAAAGTAATAAATTAGAACAGAAAATGATTTTACAAGATCCCCAGGATGACAGACAGGCTAACTGTAATATCCTCAATTACAGTTGTCACCGGATTTTATATCTGTTCACACTGAACTTGCCAAGGCAGGGAAACGGTACAATTTCATGGGCCATTGCCAGGTCCGCCAATGATGAGAAATTTCCACAGACTTGGAAAGCAAATGAGCTATGAATACTCAGGAAAACAGAGCGGGAAGCGAGCGGGAGAGAGAGAGGGAGATTTGAAGACTGGATCTCATCCTCTGTGAAGGGATGCATTCAAATGTTTGCACGTTAAAGCCTGGGTGAGGTTGATTGGGGTTGAAAATTAAATAATGGTATGAATTCCAGAAAACTAATGTAAGCAGAAGGTGAGTTCTTGCCCTCTGGGATCTTCCAAGTCTGAAATTTGAACAGATCCCCCCCCCTTCTCCCTCGCAATAACAACAGGTGGGTGTCTATAAGGAAGAAAGGATCATCGGTGATAGCACCCATAGAAGTTATGGAATTCGTTCCCAAGAGGAGCCTAACTGGAGCCCATGTTGGCATCTTTTCGGTGCCAGGAGAATGACTTTTTTTATTTCTCAAGCTACTTAATTGGTTTTTAATTGTATTTTTGGTTAAAAAGGATGAGAGTGAGTGGAAGGAGGAGGAGGAGAAGAAGAAGCAGCAGCAGAAGAAGAAAAATGAGAATAAGGAAAGTGATCTTTATGTGGATATTGAAGATCTGTCACCAACACAATGGCAAGGTGTGACATATTTTAAGTCCACAACAGGGAGATAATATTTGGAAGTGGCTCAAATCAACAAACTGAACTAGAGAGAGATACGGAACAATCAGACTTGCAAGCTTCCATTATTGTAAGCAATTTCAAAAAAAAAAAAGTTTTAGCCTTCCTAACCTTAAAAAGGGGAAGGATTGACAGCCTTGGAAATTCTCCAGTGAATTTGATGGCAGAGAAGTTGGATGGAGAATTTCCAATCCAGTGCTCAAGCAGGAGACCTTATACAATTTCCAACACATTCCAAAAATCTCTAGTGATGGAGCACCCATAACTCCTGTTCTGTTCTGTTCTGTTCTGTTCCGTTCCATTCCATTTCCTTTCCATCCCAATTCTATTCCTATTCCTATTCCTATTCCATTCCATTCCATTCCATTCCTTTCCTTTCCTTTCCATCCCAATTCTATTCCTATTCCTATTCCAGTCCATTTTCAATTTCAATTCCAACTCCAAATCCAACTCCATTCCTATTCCTATTCCTATTCCCTATTCTATTCTTGCTTTAGAAATTATCTCAAATAGCAAACAGAGGTTCTCGTGATTGGATTGTGAAACATCTGCATTTATTTAGTGAGGAGGTCAGGAAATGCATAGGCATATCTGTCTTGCAGAATATCAATTTATCTCCAGGAATTGAAGAATCGAAGCTAGGACCTCACCTTCATCAGAAGAGATTCTTCTGAGTGATGGAGAAATACTTAAGAGAAAATAGCATCACCTGTAGCTGTGAGCTCAAACTGATACCTTCATAGAGTAAGTAAGGCTATTCTGGGTATAGAATTCATACCATAATAGTTACCACATTTTAATGCAATACACTATTTCTGGTTTGTTTTTCTAGAGTATCAAATGCCAATTTATCTAATTTGGGAAGTGTTTAAGTTTTTTATTCATTTTTATGGGAAAGGAAGGGGCTAATATAGAATGATACAAATTAAAATATACTTTCCCTCCCCACAATGGAAGCCTTTAGTTCCCATTTTAAATTCTAATCCCCTTTGAGATTCCTGTCAACTTTAACTCTATTATATTTGAACTCTGAACAACATAGAAGTACGTCCATGGTAAGTTCTTGAACCAGGAGAAGGAATAGAAATCTAACTTCTAAAATACTCCTGCATGTCTCTTAGTTCTAGGACATTAGATTGTTCGTTTTTTTCTCTGAATATGAAAACAATCATGAAAGACACAGCAAATGTGGAAAATCACATAAATGAATTTTTCTTTGCTACCTACAGTTTTTAAACATATTTGCTTTGGAGTTTGTTTGTTTGTTTGTTTGTTTGTTTGTCTAGCCACTTGGTATCCTATGGTAAAAGAAGGGGAAATTTCAAACGGCTTCTTGCAGACTTTCTGAATCAATGCTGCCTGATAACTGATCTTCCGTCACTTTGTCAAGATTCTATAAATAATTTCTTCTGATAAACTATTGCCTCCTTTTTGGGTGTTCTTTTCTTTTTCTTCTTCTTTGTCTGTCTTTTCCAGATTGGTAGAGGGGAGAAATTGCTTCATCTACCACTCTATTTAAACATTTACCTTAGCCGTCTACTCTCGGAAACCGAAACACATATTTAATTTGGCTCTTTTGTTGCCATGGGTCTGAGGTTAGTTAATTTCAATTTTCGATTTCAAAAGCTATCAAATATGGCTGGGATAAGAAATAAATTTTTCTCAGCTGCTTCTGTTTTTATTCTTTCCTCCACCCCCACCGCCTGCATTCTCTTCCCTTTTTTTCTCCTATGCTCTGAAGAAGGTCTAAGATTGGCCCAGCCATACCACGTGGCAACGCCAGAGATTAGGTCACTGGACATTGTGTAGTAGCCACCTCAATTATGGGCAGCTTCTCATAATTTAGCCTTTATAACACCTAATTTCAGGATGGAACTCATATTTAATTCATGAAAGTTTCCACAAGAGTAATTGTGAAATAAATTGCCATGGGGAATATATATATATATATATATATATATATATATATATATATATATATATATATATATATATATATATATATATATATATATATATATATATATATATATATATATGTATATATATATATATATATATGTGTGTGTGTGTGTGTGTGTGTGTGTGTGTGTATGTGTATGTGTATGTATGTATGTATATGTATTATACATGTGTGTGTGTTTGTGCGTATGTGTGTGTATACACATACACACATATATACACACACAAACTTATTTTCATAGATACAATTACAAAATTAACACTTATTTTAATTCTTTATTTCTGTGCAAAGAACCCTCTTATTGCTTCTACTTATTTCCCATTTTAGCATATATGTATGTATGTATGTATGTATGTGTGTATGTGTGTGTGTATACACATACATACATACACATACACACATATATATGTGTTTGTGTGTATACACACACATACAGTATATACACACACACAAACCAATTACAAAATTAACACTTATTTCAATTCTTTATTTCTGTGCGAAGAACCCTCTTATTGCTTCTACTTATTCCCCATTTTAGCATATATATATATATATATATATATATATATATATATATATATATATATATATATATATATTATATATATATATATATATATATATATATATATATATATATCATATAACATATATATAATCTCCTTGACTTTTGCTATTGTGTGAAAACTCTGTTCTAAGAGGGTAAGAGAAATAGTTGTGGTAGCCACCCTCATCCCAGCCGTCAGCTCCATTGCTCAATAACCAGATGGGTAACATTTAACGGCGGGTGCAAAATCCCAGGAATTTATAATCTCCTAATTAATGAGTATGTTGCTGTGATCGACTCCTAACTTCCAGAGCCGCAGATAAAACGCCTGATAAAAGCGAGTTAAATGACACGGATCACTTGCAAGGCCAAAGCAGTGACGGTAGTTTAATTTCTGCACTGGGTTTTTAGACAAAGCCGTAACGTTTCATATTGCTTTATTGACAGACAATGATAACATCGGTAATGTGTGTAACACACACACACACACACATGCAAACACACACACACACAGCCCAATTCTCCCACCAAAATAACTGTTACACACGCATGCACAGAGAGAGGCACGCACACACGCGCACACATTTTGCCCTTTTTCCCCCATCTCCCTGTTTCCATGGTAACAAGGTGGGTGAGGCCTCCAACTGCCAACTCAGCTGTCATCCTTTCACCCTAAAAGCCTCATAATTGCTTTTATTTGCATACGACAATTAGGCAGGATGGCTCACAGCAAGGGAACCAACCCCTCTCTCTCCCAATACACACAACGCCAGCCTGCAATTTATAAAAGATACACACCATGTGGTAGAGTTCTGAAGTGGAATGATGTGCCCTTTCATGTGATTATAAGCCATTAACAAAAGAAAACATTCCCCCTTTCAGGCTATTAAAAAAATGCCTATCTGGTGTGAACCTGCAAAAGAAAAAAAAATGTATAAAAAATTTAAAAAATGAAGAGGGAGAGAATGAGAAAGGGGGGGGGGAATACTCCACAAAGTTTGGCCTCCCATATCTAGACCCTTCACATTGATTATCACATTGAACTGAGAGAAAGAGAGAGGGGGGGGGAGGAGAAGTCCCATAAAAAGAGTTACATTGCAGCATTTCTTTTTATGATTAATCAACAGAACAAGCAACAATGCCAGCTGACATGGAGCAGGGATTTTGGAGTGTATGTGGGGGGGGGGGTTCCCGTGATATTGTGGTCCCCGTCTGAGCCAGATGGGGGACAATCCCCAGGATCATTATTCTCTCTCTCAAGAGTAGTCCAGTACAATAAAGAATCCAGATTAATTTCCAAATTGGGATGATGAGATGCCCAGGGAAAATCTCCACATGTGTTAACGAGTTGAAGCCAATGAGAAATGTCCAACCTTCAAAATGCTATCCCCCCAAAATGGAAGTTCTAGAAGTCTGTAAACCATTTACAGCCTCTGGGGGGCTACCAGAGCCCGGGGAAGATGAAAACACCCACCCACCCCGCACCGTGGTGCAGGAGGTCAAGGTCACACCCACCCAGCAACTGGGCAGAGAAGCAGTTGCTAAAATTTTTGAATCCCACCCCTGTAGTCCAAGAGTTATCATTGTTTATTTAGAGAATGTCTATCTTTCCTATTCCCCCTCATTGCTGTTTAAAACAGTAATTAAACAGTGTTTCAATCTTCCAGCAAAACCAAGAATTCCACTTTCTCCCATCATAATTTTGCTGTCTTCTCTTTGATGCAAAACCTACATTCCGGAAACTCTTTGGATGGCACAGGTACCCCTGACAGTAATATCTACTCCAGCCTTAGAAACATAGATACACTTTCATGATACACTTGGTTTAGCTTTTACCAGCACCCTCCTGATGAACAGGAATATAAAATCAATTTTAGATGGACAGGTATATTAAACAACTTTACCCTGCCTGGGAAGGATTTAGGGCATCGTTTGGCAGATTTTGAAGCCACCAAATTAAGAAAACCTATCCTAAATCATTTTACAATGCTAAGACAAAGCATATTTTGTGTTGGTTTTTCAGTTGCGGTTGGATATCAAGATCTCAAAAGCTTTGGAAGAAATCTATTTTATTAACAGTGCAATTCTATTGTACAGAGGAAGAGGCAGTCTTGATTTTTTTGCCCAGCAAGGTAGAAAGCGAAGAGAGTTGCTATTTAAAGTTCTTGTGTTGGTTATTCTTAATTTATCTCCATGACTTCGAGATTTTTTTTCTCTTGCACATTCTTTTCTCTTTTCACCATTTCCTACCCATTGATTCTAGTAAAAGAAAAATAAAGTAGGCAAGCAACTTTTTGCTGCACTTTTTCCTCTTCCCAGATTGTGGTGGAAGTTTGGGGAAAGATGGCTTATTTTCAGTGCTGTCTAGTTTCAGATTTTCCCCTGTGAGGGAAAACATGGGGGGGAAAAGACTAGGAATGACATGATGGTACTGTACCAGTACTATCCAGAAGTCATGGATGGAAAATAATCAAGGAGAGAAGTAACTTGGAATTAAGGAGAAACTTCTTAACAGTGAGAACAATTAACCAGTTGAACAGCTGGCCTCCAGAAGTTGTGGGTACTCCGCATATAAAGAAAACTTGCACAAGATGTTTTATAGATGGCATTTTCCACTGGAGAGATTGGCAAGGATGTTTAAAGACATATCAGCTAAATGTTGGAAAGGCCACCATATGGTCATATTACCATATGTGGTGAACATGTGTACAAGCCAAAAAAATACTGGACAGAAATGCATACGTGGTTGGAGAAGATGATAGAACAGCACATTGATTTGAAACCCGAAATATTCTTGCTGGGGATTTTACCAGGAACTTACAGTAAAGACAATGTATATTTGATTATTCATGTATTGACTGCAGCTAGAATTGTATTTGCACAAAACTGGAAAAGTGAAGCGATTCCTATGGCTGAGAAGATGATTAGGAAAATATTAGAATATGGAAATGAATATGTTAACACTTGTCATTAATGAGAAGGAACAAACTGAATATTATATCATATGGCAACTATTCTATCGATGGCTAGAGAATAAATATGAAAGTTAGAAATAGAAGTAGATTAGTGAAGTATAGAAAATATATCAATAGAATTAAATGTTGAGATGAGGATTTTTATAGTATTAGATATACACTATATTGCCCAAAGTATTCGCTCACCTGCCTTTCCTCACATATGAACTTACTGTAAGTGACCTCCCATTCCTAATCCATAGGGTTCAATATGACGTCAGTCCACCCTTTGCAGCTATAACAGCTTCAACTCTTCTGGGAAGGCTGTCCACAAGGTTTAGGAGTGTGTTTATGGGAATTTTTGACCATTCTTCCAGAAGAACATTTGTGAGGTCACACACTGATGTTGGACGAGTTTACGTGGCATACCAATTCATGGCTGAGTTGCTGTAATTCCCAAACACTTCCATGTTCTTATAATACAGCTGACAGTTGACTGTGGAATATTTAGGAGCGAGGAAATTTCACTACTGGATTTGTTGCACAGGTGGCATCCTATCACAGTTCCACACTGGAATTCACTGAGCTCCTGAGAGCGACCCATCCTTTCACCAATGTTTGTAAAAACAGTCTGCATGCCTAGGTACTTGATTTTATACACCTGTGGCCATGGAAGTGATTGGAACACCTGATTCTGATTATTTGGATGGGTGAGCGAATACTTTTGGCAATATAGTGTATTATGTATATTAATATTAAGTTAAGAGTGGACAAATAATGAAAATGACTGTAAATTTAAATTGTTATTGCACAAGACCTTTCTACGCAGATAACCCACTGTTTAATGGAAGATGGATTGTTTGTATTAAAATAAATTAAAAATTAAAAAGAAGAAGTTGTAGGTGCTCCATCACTGGAGGTTTTTAAGAAGAGGCTGGATAGCCATTTGTCTGAAATGGTATAGGGTCTCCTTCTTGAGCAGGGGTTGGACTAGACGACCTCCAAGGTCCCTTCCAAGTTTATTATTCTATTCTGTTATTCTGGTTTTGGGTCTCTTGTGGCAATGTAATGATTCCAAACTGATATCACAGTATTATAATTTTGGAGCTTACATGAATCCATATCTTAGATACAATTCCATTTTTTCCCAGATATTAATTTCCTTATATGGTTGGTGAATCCATAGAAGATACAAAGAGAATTCCATTCAGTGACATTTCTAATTTAATATATATAGTCCTCAAAGTATAACAGTGATGGAGCCTGACCATTATGGTTATATTTCATAACGATTGTAAAATGGGTTAATAAATCAGCAAAAGATCCAGTTCGTGTAAAGCTTGCTGCTTGGTAATACATCTTAATAATGTCTACTAATAAAACATGAATGGTCTCACCAACTTTTCTTTTCTAAATTGAGAAGATTTGTTTCTTTTTAAATAATGTGCAAATTAGAGATCCAACCTAGAACTAAGGAGAAATTTCCTGGCAGTTAGAACAATTAACCAGTGGAACGACTTGCCTCCAGAAGTTGTGAAAGCCCCAATACTGGAAGCCTTTAAGAAGAGATTAGACAACCATTTGCCTGAAATGGTATAGGGTTTCCTGTCTGAGCAGGGAGCTGGAGTAGAAGACCTCCAATGTCCCTTCCAATTCTGTTATTCAAATGTGGAGCCCAAACCTTTATGGTCAGTAGTGGAGACGCAAATGGGATTTGGATTAATGAAATAAGAAAGACAAAGAAATAATTAGTGCTTCATTTCATTCACCATCACTGATCAAAATAGACATTACCAAAGGAATCATACTTTGCACCAACAAGTCAAAGAACTCATGTGTCCTATAAAGGCCTTTGCCTTTATTATTTCCCACAGGCCATTGCAACAACAAAATCTGATTTTTCCATTTATTGCATTCTTTTGTTCCGACCTGAGTCCAATACTAGTACGGATGATGTTGCCTAGTTGGGTAATGAAACCTCTGCAAGAAAATATGCAAGCTCAGAGAACACCAAAGACCCCAAAAGTATAACTATCAGTACAGAAAATGCTTTCAGAAAGGTATCACTATCTTCCTTGTGCTTTCACCAAACATACAAGAAAATCGTTTTCTTTTTTTTTCCTCAGGAATTTTTTTTTTTTGAAAAAGTATAAAAAAAGATGTTGAGACTCTAGAAAAAGTGCAGAGAAGAGCAACTAGGATGATTGGGGACAGGAGACTAAAACATATGAAGAACGGTTGCAGGAACTGGACATGGCTAGTCTAGTGAAAAGAAGGACCAGGGCAGACATGATAGCAGTGTTCCATTATTTGAGGGGCTGCCACAGAGAGGAAGTGGTCATGCTATTTTCCAAAGCACCTGAAGGCCAGACAAGGAATAATGGATGGAAACTGAGCAAGGAGAGATTCAAGATGGAGATAAAGAGAGATTTTCTGACAATAAGAACAATCAACCAATGAAACAGAAGTTGCCTTTGGAAGTTGTGGGAGCTTCATCACCGGAGGATTTCAGGAAGAGATTGTACTGCGATTTGTCAGGATTGATGTAGGGTCTTCTGCTTGGGTGAGGGTGGGGGGTTGGACTAAATGACCTACAAGGTCCCTGCCAACTCTGCTAATCTAATCTAAAAAGGATTTCCATTGGACATGCATTTAGTAAACTTTGGCACAAGGAACATGGCTACCATTTGGTAACTGAGCTTCCAAGCATTGTTTAGATGGGCTGAAGGGAGAAGGGAGCTAGAATTTGTCATAAATATAATAGCCCCAAATATGGACTCTTTTGGAACAAAATTTTGGATAGGTAGGAGGCAGAGGTGGGTTTCTACCAGTTTGCACCAGTTTGGTCAAACTGGTAGTGGTAATTTGGCCTGGGTCGCAGTGACCCAGGCTGGCCATGTCTCCAAACCATTTCCCCGGTCTCCGCTGCCATTGCCGTCATGTTTTTAATTAGTTTTTTATGGTCTCCGCACATGCACAGAAGAATCTACAGTGACCTGTGCATTTGCAAAGCATGCACAAAGTGAACTGGTACCAATGCCAGTAGGAACCCACCCCTGGTTGGAGGTGTGATAAAATGAAAACAAATGTCATATATTCCTCCGGAGAAAATGCCTCCTGAGATATTTTGGCTCAGTTCTATCCTTCATTTTCTTCAGGGTTTTTGTTTTCTGACTTCAACTTTCAGTAATATTTCTAGGGTACACTCATCCTAATAATCATCATTGGGGTGGGAAAACTGCTTGTCTTAGATCTTGCATGGCCACTAACTTTGATTCCCACTGAGTCAGTGTGCCTGCATCTCTCCTTCATCCACACACCCCCTCCAGAGGCGTTTATATCCATTGAAGTCTGACCCCACCTCTGTCACCACCTCATCAACCAGTCATTTCTGACTGTGAGATCAATCTTTCTTATTGGTCCACCTCTGAGCTGATTGTAGGCTTGGAACAGAAATTCACTTTTTTAACAGTATCATGTGTTCTAAGCAAAATGGATTCCTGGGAGAATGAGGGCCAATTTCTTACCACCTTCATTTTTGCTCAACTAGCAAGAAATGATTCCGGGGCTTTATTTTCTATTCTGTACTTATAACATTGTGTTCTGAAATGAAAATCCTTTTTTAAAATGGAAGAAAAAATGTGAAAAATGTAGAAAATGAGAGGAGATTGCTTAAAAGTTTTTCTTCTTGGACTGCTTTCACAAGAGATTACATCAGGTGTTGAGTGACTGGAAGCCCACTGCTGCAGTTAACTGATTTAAATCTTCTTATGTTTGGCAGAGTTAAATAATGCAACACTAGAGAATATATAAAATTAGATTATTACATCGCTAAACATTAGATAATACCTTCAATTTCCCCCCTTCCGATGTACCAAGCATCTATATTTCTTCATATCTTCATGAATTTCTGGGAATATAGCTCAAATGAAGGCTTATTGGTGAAGAGTAATTCAAAATGACGCTATAGGGCTCTGCACTCCAGAACAACAAGACATAAGGACAGTTTTTTTCCTTAATGCCATCACTCTGCTAAACAACTAATCCCCACAACACTGTCAAATTATCTAGTAAGGCTGTATTACTATTATTCTTATCTTCCTTCCTAGTACCGATCTCTTTCCACTTATGACTATAACCATGTTGCTTGTATCTTTACAATTTACATTATTTTATTTGTTTCCTAGTATAATTTGTGTTGTACAAACAAGAAATCATAAGATAGTTTTGTATCTTATGCTTCCTGATGAATGTATTCTATTTTATTTTTCTTTATGTACACTGAGAGTATATGCACCAAAGATTCCTTGTGTGTCCAATCACATTGGTCAATAAAGATTTCTATTCTATTCTGTTCTATTCTATTCTATTCTATTCTATTCTATTCTATTCTATTCTAAATAGTGTCATTTAAATAAATTTTTGGTCATGTGAATGTTTACAAAATATCTGCAAGTAATAGCCATATTGTAATTTAATATACAGATATTTTGTTCACACACTAGTCACATTGTCAGCCAAGTTAGCAATCATGTGTCCTCCAGAAATTTTGGATTGGACCCTCCTGTGTAACTCTGGTTGAAACTTTTGGTAGTATTTTTCAAACTATTCTTTCAAAATACTCTTTCCTACATTATTTTTATGCTCTTTGGATAGTGAAGAATCATTGAAGAACTCAGAAAGAGGAGGAGGAGGAGGAGGAGGAGGAGGAGGAGGAGGAGGAGGAGGAGGAAGAAGAAGAAGAAGAAGAAAAAGAAGAAGAAGAAGACGAAGAAGAAGAAGAAGAAGAAGAAGAAGAAGAAGAAGAAGAAAAGAACAAGAAGGATTTTCCAAAAGTTCTCATCGTGATCTATATTTGATTTAATATTTGTTTCAACACAATTGTTTACGTCACAAGGGAGAATGTATGGAAGGACACAATTTTGTGTCCTTGCATAAGACTGATATTAGAAGTCCCATCAAATGTGTACCTTAAACATGCCTTCCTCTTTAGAAAAAGAACAAAATGAGTATATACCAAGAGGAAAGATCTTCACAACTTTTGTAGAATGTGTGACATTAGGAAAAGAGTTCTCTGCACATTATCAGACCAGTTGTGTCTTGCAACATAACTGATTTTCACAATATAGCAGATAAAGTTTAAATGATGTCTAGTGCTTTAATGGGTTGTAGTAAGTGTCATAACCTGATTTATTTGTTTAAGCATAGTATGCCAAGCAAAAATAATGATTTGGGATTTAGCTTTATTTAAATATAATAAATAATTCTATAATGTTTTGTGAAGGCATAAAATTTACTTTTTAAAACTAATTCTAGGATTAATTTGCTTTGCTGTTACAGTAAACAGATATTACTTTTTTGAAGCTGCTGATAGCGGGATGGGTTCCGGCCACCATTAATACTGGTTCGGCACCTGAAAAATGGAACTTGAGGAACTTCAAACCTTGGAGTCTTCTTTCCTTAGGGGTGTTACTTGGAAACCTGACATCTAGCTTATTGAAAAGAAGGATTAAGGGGGAACAAATGTTCCAGTATTTGAGGGGCTGTCACAGAGAAGAGGAGAGTGACTTATTCTCCAAAGCACTTGAAGGAAGGATAAGAAGTAATAGGTGGAAGTTTGTCAAAGAGAGATACAACTTAGAAGTAAGGGGAGATTTTTTGATGGTGAAAGCAATTAATTAATGGAACAGCCTGCCTCCTACACTTGTGAGTGTTCAATCATTGGAGGTTTTCAAAAATAGACTGGACAACCGCTTGACTCAGATAGTATAAAGTCTCCTGCCTTAAACAGAGAGTTGGATTAGAAGACTTCCAAGGTCCCTTCCAACCCTATTAAAGGAAATAAATAATAAGTTACTATTTTATAAAAGCTATAAAGTTCTTCCTGTTGGAAATTAACTGCCAAATGTGCTCAGTAAAACAGTATGTGATGACTTGCTAAAACTAACTTCCTTTGAAAACAGAAATGTATGCCTGAGACAAGGCCACCATTTGGTGAGACAGGAACATCCACCGCCTAGGGCAAAGCCACAAGGAGACACAGATAAGATAACTGTGATTCTGCAGGAAGGGACATGCTGACCCTTTGTAGTGTAAAATGACTTAAAGAATGATTTAGAACAGTGGTTCTCAACCTGTGGGTGGGGACCCCTTTTGGAGGTCGAACGACTCTTTCATAGGGGTTGCCTAAGACCATTGGAAAACACATATTTTGATGGTCTTAGGAACTGAGACACCAATTTTATGGTTGGGGGTCACCACAACATGAGGAACTGTATTAAAGGGTCGTGGCATTGAGAAGGTTGAGAACCACTGATTTAGGAGAAGGGGAAGGTTTCTTCTTAGGCAGAGCATGCAATGTTTAGGGACTATAAATTGTGTAGCTTGAAAACTGTTTTTTGCTCTCCTTGTACTCAATTCACTTGGGAAGGGTCTAGAAGGCCACAGGTGCAACCACATTTTCATTTTTCTTAAATAAACCTTTGAATTGTTAACCAGATTTGTTTCTGCATTGTGAGCATTAAACTATTTGGATCTAACATCTCACACTATGATTCTACCTTCAGTGGTGGGGGAGTGGGGTGTATGGTCCAATGTGCACAAGAATACAGTGTCTGTTTTAAGATTCTATTAACCTATCTGAGGCCAGGATGCTAACACAGTTACCGTCCACTGCAGAGCTACAATCATCTCCCACTTTTTCCTGCTGAACCTATCCAGTCCAAATTCCCAGGAGAAATCTTCCAAGCCCTCTAGTATTTTCTCTAATGCAACTTTATTCTTGGAAGTAAGAGAGATGCGACTAAAGAACAGCATATGTCAAAACACATGAAATTATTGGCTTAGATAGAAAGTCTTTCCCACAAGTTTGATCTCCTTAGCACCAGAGAATGGATCTTAAACTGTGGGAAAGTGAGCAATTTGTAGTCATCTATCAATTCTAAGGCTTTTCATCTTATTTAGAGTTAATGGGTTTCAAGCAAGCAACCACAATGCTCAAGCCGTGCCTGTGTGATACAGAATGCCAAATCGATGTGGTCAGTGTCCTTCAGCTCTTCATGGCTGACAGTTTGTGATCAGGGCATCAAATGAATCACTTGGTCTGACCTAGGCTTCCCCAGCAGCATGAAGCTGAGTCCTCATCCTGATAAACCCCTTTTATTTCATTTACAGTGAGTTCCTCTCCAGCAAAGTCTTTCCACTCCCACAGACTTTCAAGATAGTTCATAATTACTGACCTTTATCAGGCTTGGAGAGTGGGCAGGCTGAGATATTTCAGATGCCTCAATACTTGGTAAAAATGCAGGAATGAACTAATTGTCTCCTACAAACACCCCTCCCCTTTCGCTCCTCTTTTATTTCCTCTGGGAGAGGACATTCATCTTCCACCTGTGGCCTTCCTCCCAAGTCGACCCCTGTTCTTTAGCTGTTCCCTTCATCTGGCAACTCTGCATATGCGCACATTGGGAACAGGGTCCAGCTGTGCCTCACTGATGACTGATTCTGAAGGCAGCTGATAACTGTCAGATGGCCCTGTCCCTATCTCTGCCTCCGACACAGAGCACTCATCAGAGCCTTCCCAGACTCCAGGACTGGCCCATGTTCCTCCCCAATCTCCTCACTGTCCGAATCTGCTGCCAGCTCTGCTGGCCACTGGCAGGCCACAACACAACTCATATAATGGAGATCCCAAACCAGAGAAGGACTTTTATCCCATCCCAATGCAATGCCCTCTCTCCTTCCTTTATCACTGCTAGAAAATTGACTGCTTTGATTAAAATAAAAGAATACAATTACCTTTATTTCTACTTGGAAACCGCTCCTGGACTTTGTGCTTGAGGTTGGGAGGGGGGGAGGGACTTTGATTTTTGGCTTTTGCTAATTAGATAGGTTTGTTGTTATAGAAATGGCTATTTTATACTATTATGCAAAAGGAAAGCGTTGAGGTTGGATGTTACTACCTTATTCTACTGTACCAAAAAGAATCAGAAGTCCTTGCTTTTCTCTTTTTTCCCTCCTTTTACTCTATACTTTTTCCTCTTTCCCTTCCCCTCTTCCACTTTCCCATTATTTTCATTTTTCTTTGTATTTTTGTATTTTATATGTTGATGAACTAACAATTAGTCATTCTGCATAATTTATTTTTATGTATTTATTTTATTTATTTATTTGTCAAGCATGTATAAGATAACAGATATAAGCATAAACATGAGTATGAATACAGGAAATGGATACCAATAAGTGGGGACAGGAAGACAGAGACAGTAGGCATGCTGGTGCGCTTATGCATGCCCCCTTAAAGACCTCTTAGGAATGGGGTGAGGTCAGCAGTAGACAGTGCATTCCAGGTATTGACCACTCTGTTGCTGAAGTTGTATTTTCCGCAATCAAGTTTGGAGGGGTTTACCTTAAGTTTGTATCTATTGCGCACTTGTGTATTGTTGTGGGTGAAGTTGAAGTAGCCATTGACAGGTAGGACATTGTAGCAGATAATTTTATTTACTACTTTCAGGTCAGACCAAAGGCAGCGTAGTTCTAAGTTGTCTAAGCCCAAAATTTCAAGCCTGGTGCCATAAGGTATTCTGTTGTGAGCAGAGGAGTGGAGGACTTTATTACTATTTATTCTTAGTATATTAATATATTAACAACACAGGATTTTAAAACATAAATTTCCCAAATAGTGTCTCTTTCTTTCTCGTGCGCTATCCAGTTCCCTCTTTCTCTCGGTATAATATATATATACACAACTTGTGGAAATCAGTGGGTTGGGGTTTTTTTTTTAAATGCATCTTTCACACAAGAAGGGATTATTTCTGCAGTTATCTGACTAAAGAAAGAAGCAATCTTTAGGATTTAGTTCTGCTTTGTCCTTGTATGGTAAGGCCAAACCATCATCCTGGTTCCTGAAGATCTGCTCCTGCAGGAATGTATGGTGTTTTTGTTTTTTTTTACATTTGTATTTAGTGTCTAAGGCATCCCTGACCTGTCCTGATAGGGGTTGAAGGGGTGTCATTCCCTTTACTGCAATGCTGCCTCAAATAAGCAGAATGTTTGCTCTTATCAAGCATTAGTGCCTGGGTCATTCTCTGGAGTCTACCCTAACAAGAATAAAAAAAAGCAATACATTCAATAGCTGTATAACCATTTTTTTCCTATTATTGTTTCCATACGAATACTTTCTCTCTAGCCTTTTCTTCCCCGCGAAAGGGGAGAGGGGTCATTTGCAGACAGAGACCTCCCAAATTTTAAATTAAATCTCCTCCATTTTCATACCAGGGAGGCACAAATAATAAAATTGAGAGGCACCAGCATCTTAATTGTATTTCTAGATAGATTCTGTACTACATTGCAAGGACATGAACCTTGAAGGGTTGACACTGGCTTTTTCCTTTCTCTCTCCCTCCCTCCCTCCCTCTCTCTCTCTCTCTTAAAAAGAACAAAATCTCCCTACTGCTACCTTCTTCCCACCTCCCCCACCATTCAAATCTCATCTGAGAAGGGCCAGAATGAAGCTGTCACTCAGATCTGCTCAGGGACCTGTCAGCAAAACACTGAGTCTTTTCATTTTGATGGGTCAGCTCACAATCCCTCTGGAAGAGAAGTTCGTGCCATGATGAGTTTTCTTTCCAAAGAAATCCTGAATTCTAATGAAAGTCAAAATCATTCAATAACAGCAGGGTTATGGATAAGTAATCCAAAGAAGATCAGAGCAAAATTTGTATTTTATCTTCAACGGTGGTTCCTACATTCAACTTTTCCCAATGTTCCAAACAAAGGGAGGAGGATGGTGAGGATGGAGAAAGAGGGGGGGCATGAGGGAAGGGAGGGAGGGAGGGAGGGTTGGAGAAAGAAAAAAAAGAAAGAAAGAAGGAGGAAGGAAAGAAGGAAAAGAAGAAAAAAGAAGAAAAAAGAAAAAGAAAGAAAGAGAAAGAGGGTAGGAGGCAGGGAGGAAAGAAGGAAAAGAGAAAGAGAAAGAAAAGAAAAAAGAAAAAGAAAGAAAAGGGAGGAAGGGAAAGAGAGAAAGAAAGAAAAAGAGAAAGAGAAAAGAAAAGTAAGACAGAAGGAAGGAAGGAAGGAAGGAAGGAAGGAAGGAAGGAAGGAAGGAAGGAGAGAGGAAAAGAGAAAGAAAAGAAAAAGAAAGAAAGAAAATGGAGGGAGGAAAAGAGAGAAAGAGAAAAGAAAAGTAAGAAGGAAGGAAGGAAGGAAGGAAGGAAGGAAGGAAGGAAGGAAGGAAGGAGACAGAAATCACATCATCCTTTGTCTTCATGTCATATTGTGATTAGGTAACAGTTTTCCAAAAAGAAAAAAGAAAGAAAAAAAGAAAGCTCATGGCATAAATCTTATGAGATAAATATTATACTCCTCTGCCTCCTCTTATTGGAATTTGTGCCTAGGATGTACTAGGCAAATGGGTGCCACCATAGGGAGAAATACCTGCATTAGCATGCTTGGAAACGTACCCCTTCATTAGTACAATATCAGCCCCGATGCTAAATTCTCCCTCTCTGCCAACTTGTATCCGAAGATTAGTTTCTACTTATGGGTGATTTAAGGCAGGGAAGAGGGAGCTGGTGGGAGAGATGGTGAATGAAGCAGTGTAATTTATAGCCAAAGCTGATGTCTGCTTTTAATGTGGCTTTATTAACACATGTGCTTTATGGGTTTAAAATATGTATGAATTCACAGGCCCTTTTATGTTGCCTGCCACAGAACACTTTGTTTATTTTAACAAGGGGATAATTGTATTTTGCTAACTGTTTTTTTTTCTCTCCCCTTCGTCCTGATGGGATCATTAAAGGAGTTATAAAGCATTTGGAACCAGAGCACAATTTCTGCCGTAAAACCGACACTTAAGATTGCCTTTTATTAGGAGGTGAACTTTAAATGGGTTAACTGGAAGGTGAACCAATGATTCTCTCTTCCCTTTTTTTGTATAGTGTCATAAATACAATCCTTGTTTGCAGAAATAAGGAGAACACTCATGCTTCAACATGGTTGTGTAGGAACTACGGGGGTTGAGATTTTTATTAGAGTTAGGGTTAGCCTCTTTTTTTTCTTTTTTTTTTCTCAACTGGTCTTGGTAATTGTATCATATTTTATCTTTGTTCACTACTTTATGCCATAGATAACAATATAAATTTGTTTAAATAACAATAATATGAGAAAGACAAAAAAAAGTCTGGATGGAAGATAAGCTTGTTGGCTGAAGCCTAATCCAAAGGCATGAATTGGACATTTGATTCCACAAGGTGATTCAGTTCATGTTGAGACGGGTGCCACTATCTCCCCATCCTACTCAGAAACCCCCATCCATCCATCCATCCATCCATCCATCCATCCATCCATCCTGTTCTGACCTAGGCTTCCCCAGCAGCACAAAGCCAAGTCCTCATCCCGATAAACCTCTTTTATTTAATTTACAGTCAATTCCTCTCCTGCAAACACCCCTCCCCTTTCACTCCCCTTTTATTCCCTATGGGACTATTCACTGTCCACCTGTGGCTTTACTCCCAAGTTGACCCTTGTTCCCTAGCTGTTCCCTTTGTCTGGCAACTCTGAGCATGTGACACTGGGAACAGGCTCCAGCTGTTCATCTGTCTCACTGATGTCTGACTCTGAAGGCAGCTGATAACTGTCAGGCGGCTCTGGCCCCCTCTCTGCCTCTGACACAGAGCCCTCATCCGAGCCTTCTCCAGACTCCAGGACTGGCCCATCTTCCTCCCCAACCTCCTCACTGTCCGAATCTGCTGCCAGCTCCACTGGCGGGTCACAACACATCCATTCATCATTTATCTATTTATCTATTCACCCATCTCACAATTGCAACTCTGTCTTTCTTCTTTTCTTCCTCCTCCCTCCCACCCTTCCACCCTCCCTTCTTTCCTTCCTTCCTTCCTCCATCCTTTCCTTCCTTCTTTTCTTTCTTCCTTCCTCCATCCTTCCCTTCCTTCTTTTTCTCCCTTCCTTCCTTCTTTTCTTCCTCCCTCCCTCCTTTCCTTCCCTTCCTCCCTCCCTCCTTCCCTTCCTTCTTTTCCTCCCTCCCCTCCTTCCTTTTTTTCTTTCTACAAAAGCTTTCTCTGAAGTTGAAGAGGAAATAAATATAAAAATATTTGTGCAATATGGGAAAGTGGGGTAGTGTCAGGGAAAAAGAGAAGAGACACAGAATGGTTGAGCGGTATGCTTCTAGTAAGGCTTTGCAGCTGCATCTCAACCTCAAAGGTCAAATTTCCTTGAATTAATCCTAAGGGATTGTTGATGGCTGTTTAGAAAACCCAGACTGTGGTTATCCCTCTCCATTACTTAGCACTGGAATAATACATACAGAAAGCAAAGATTAGATAAATCATGCTAAATATCAGAAACTAGTCAAAGGACTTTTGAGTTATCCATTTTTAAAGAGATCAAATTTAAATATATATATTTATTTTATCTGTGCCATAAATAAATAAATTCCCACGGAAAACATTTACGTTTACAGGAAGAATAGGCTATTATTAAAAGATGGGAGGAGTAGTAGAAATTAGTGGCTGAATTTTCCATGTTATTCCTCTTTACACTCTGTTTTGATACAAAGAGTGTCACCTTTTGTTTGCATTAAGAGAGAATGTACTGAAATTAGCACTGAAAATGATTGCTTTAAAAAAAAACCTGCTATGCTAGCACACGGCTGATGGCTAGAAAATGTCTTAACCAGTTTTAAGGTGGGTTATGGGTAAGAATAAGATGAGACAATCATTAGATAAAGATTCTGCATCAAATTTCCTCCACCCTTATTCCCAGGACACAGTGGCTGGGGATCCAATGGTAGCCTGCACGAGTCTCTTTGATTGGAGGGCAGATAAGGCATTAAAATCAATACTCTCCTCCTCTCTCCTGCACTAAAGCATTTGAATGTACTGGCAATCGTGTGTTTGTAGGGTCATTGGTGCTCCATAAGTAACATCATCAGTGTTAGAAGGGATAGTAAATAGAGAGCAAATTCTACTCCCTTCCAGCACTGCTAATGTGAGGGGCTGCTACAAAGAAGAGGGGGAGGGGCTTCACCCTATTTTCCAAAGCAACACCCATAGTATTTAGACTTATATACTACTCCACAGTACTTTGCAGTGCTCTCTAAGCAGTTTACAGAGTCAGCATATTGTCCCCCAACCATCTAGGTCCTCATTTTGCCAATCTCAGAAGGGTGGAAGGCTGAGTCAACCTGGAGCCTGGTGAGATTCAATCTGCTAAACTGCTGGCAGCTGGTGATCAGCAGAAGTAGCCTGCAGTACTGCACTCTAACCACTGCACCACCTGAAACCAAGACAAGAAGCAATGGATGGAAAGTAATCGAGCAGAGAAGCAATCTAGCACTAAGGAGAAATTTCCTGATAGAACAATTAACCACTGGAACAGCTTGACTTCAGAAGATGTGGGTGCCCCATCACTGGAGGTTTTTGGCAATAGCAATAGCACTTAGACTTATATACTGCTTTTCAGTGCTTTACAACCCTCTCTAAGTGGTTTACAGAGTCAGCATATGGCCCCCAACAATCTGGTACCTCATTTTACCCACCTCAGAAGGAGGGAAGGCTGAGTCAACCTTGAGCCTGAAGGGATTTGAACTGCCAAATTGCAGGCAGCTCGCAGTCAGCAGAAGTAACCTGCAATACTGCACTCTAACCACTGCGCCACCATGGCTCATTTTAAGAAGAGATTGGACAACCATTTATCTGAAATGGTGTAGAGTGTCTGGCTTGAGCAGGGGATTGGACTAGAAGACCTCCAAAGTCCCTTCCAATTCTGTTATTCTGTTGCCCTATGAAGGATTGTTCAAGAAATGCTTTCATTTGCACCAGAAACTGACCAATAATGCCAGGTACCAAGATATCAGATAATGTTACAGCAAATACACAACTATAATCAGTTGTCCAGCTGCATTCTGGACCAATTCCTCTGTCCTGAGATTTCAAAATGCCTTGAACTTGGGCAGCCCCATATAACAAAGCATTGCACTCATACAAGCACAATGTGGCCAAGATGTGAATATTTTGAAACTTAGCTTTATCCTTTTTTGGCTCCCTTTTCCTTTCTTCGTGCTGAATCTAAAATCATGAACCAGAGATAAGGCTTGATGGGGGATTTTTAACCAGGAGCATTTCTGACCTATCTTGACAAAGAGCCATTCTGGACTATATTCCATTACAATAAGGTGACCAGATTTTCAGATTGGTAAAGAGGGACACCTTTGACCGGGGCGGGGGTGGGGTGGGCTTGATTAAACATTTTATACGGAGCAACAAAATTTTTGATATAATGCAAAAATAGTATTGTAATTTTTTTTATTTCAACATAACTACAATTTACAAATATAAATTGTAACTCTTGCCAAACATCAACATTTTGATCACATGACCATGAGGATGCTGCAACGGTCGCTAAGTGTGAAAATGGTCGCTAAGTGTGAAAAATGGTCATCAGTCACTGTTTTCAATGCCATTGTAACTTTGGTCACTATACCACCTTTCTTGCCACAGTTCTTAAGTGAATAACTGCAGCTGATAAGTTAGTAACATAAGTGAATCTGGTTTCCCAAATTGCCTTTGTCAAATTGTTATAAATCGTGACTGTCCCGCTGAAATCGGGACGTCTGGTCACCTTACATTACAATCATGGTTTGGATTTGAGCTTAATACCAGTTGCTGTGAGAGGGATCTTGGAGACTTAGTGGACAACCAGTTAAATATGGGCCAGCAGTGTGCAGCAGCAGCCAAAAAAACCAATGCAATCCTAAATTGCATTAACGAAGGGATACAATCAAGATCAAGTAAGGTACTAATATCACTCTCTAAAGCCTTAGTAAATCCACACCTAGAGTACTGCATATAGTTTTGGTCACAACACTATAAAAAAGATGTTGAGACTGTAGAAAAAGTGCAGAGAAGAGCAACCAGGATGATTAGGGGACTGAAGACTAAAACATATGAAGAACGGTTGCAGGAACTGGGTATGGCTAGTCTGGTGAAGAGAAGGACCAGGGGAGACATGACAGCAGTCTTCCAATATTTGAGGGGCTCCAACAGAGAGGAGGGGGTCAAGCTATTTTCCAAGGGACCTGAAGGCCAGAGAAGAAATAATGGATGGAAACTGACCAAGGAGAGAGTCAACCTAGAAATAAGGCAGAACCTTCTCACAGTGAGAACAATCAACCCATGGAATGGAAGTTGCCTTTGGAAGTTGTGGGAGCTTCATCACTTGAGACTTTCAAGAAGAGACTGGACTGCCATTTGTCAGAAATAGTGTAGGGTCTCCTTCTTGAGCAGAGGGTTGGACTAGATGACCTATAAAATCCCTTCCAACTGTGCTAATTTGTTAAATCTGAGCTAAAGTGAGGGACAATCGTCCTTTAGCCAGAACAATATTTCAATTTTAGCAGAAGTAGTTGACTGAATCAGCAGGCCAAAGGGTTTTTCCTGAATTAGTAACAGACTGAACAACAATGGAGCAACAAAGCAGTGATTGTACTATAAATTAACAACTAATCAATGGAGCCCTTTAGCTGAGCAGCAGTGTAGATCACACCAGGCTTCTTAAGAAAACATGACATCAGATCATTTAGAATTTTTTTCCTTTTTATACACATGAAATACAGGCTAAGGAGCAACGTTGTCCATCTCTATCTCAACCTGCTCATTAGTTCTGCACCGTAATGACTCCCTACGATTACATGTTTAATCTTAAGGAGCAAATTAACCCCTTGCTTGAACCTGTTATGGGGAGCCCTCTGCCTCTGCTATTCCATCCCTGTTGCAAACAAAGCAGTTTTTTTATATCCATAATGGTTTTATGTTTTTCAAAGAAGCAGGATCCTAAGTAAAAAAAAACAGAGGAGTACTAAAAGCTTTCTCACAGAGCTAGCCCTTGAGTTATCCACAGAAAAAGGATGAGTATTTTGCTCTGTCTCTCATTATATTTGGGGTTGCAAACTTCTCGTCAATGGTAGGCAGATGAAACATTTCTATAGAACGGCGAGAGAGCCTTCACCAATTTGAGTCACGGCATGGCAAATAACAATGAATAAAATTCAAACCAATGGAAAGAAACCACATCTCTCACCCAATGATAGAATAAGATATATTTTCGTTCATGTGAAGTTGGGTAGTTGCATGAAATAAAAATGCAAATTTAATGCAACTGGACTCATTTGGTTTAAAGACAAGATAGATTATCTGGAAATAAAGATTCAGGAAACTGGAGTTTCCTGGAGTTTGAAGGAAAATCTCCTCCGGCTATCCAACTTGGCATCCATATTGGCAAGGAGGAACAAGCAATACCATACATATTATATTAACCTCTAACTGATTTTTTTTTTAGCATGAGCATTAGATTCCCCCATCCCATATAGTATATTGGGCAGCAAGGAATCTACAATATTTTCAGTTTGGGGTGAGTATATCAGCATCTTCCATGTGATGTTTAAAGTCTTTAAGTTGTCTATGAATGTTCTTCACTATGTATTTTTGACGGTGTCCTCTTATTTGGTATCAGGGGATGGACCTTGCTCATTGCCATCTTGGGAATTCAAATATTCTCCATACAGAGTATATGACTTGCAAGTTGGAATAATGTTACATAATTTGCAGAAGAAACTTTATTGGGGAGCACTTCTTCATTAGTAATATGGTCAAAATAATGATTCTTTAGGATTTGATGAAGGCATCTTTGTGGAAGATGTCGTCTCTTGTTAATTCTCACTTCCAAGTCTCACTGGCATAAATAGCTGATGTAAACACATAGATAGATGGATGGATGGATGGATGGGTGGGTGGGTGGGTGGGTAGGTAGGTAGGTAGGTAGGTAGGTAGGTAGGTAGGTAGGTAGGTAGGTAGATAGATAGATAGATAGATAGATAGATAGATAGATAGATAGATAGATAGATAGATAGATAGATAGATAGATAAAATGTGGGTCCTCATTTTACTGACCTTAGAAGGATGGAAGGCTGTGTCAACATTGAGCTGGTGAGGATTGAATTTCTGGCAGTGGGCAATGAGTTAGATATCTAACTTACTGCTCACTGCCAGGAATTCAATCCTGACCAGCTCAAGGTTGACTCAGCTTTCCATCCTTCCATGGTCAATAAAATGAGGACCCAGATTGCTGGGGCCAAGATGCTGACTCTGTAAACTGCTTAAAAAGAGATGTAAAGTCCTAGGAAGTTGTATATATGTCAGAGTGCTATTGCTATATTTTAACTGATATGAATTATATAATTCATGTGTGTCCTATGATCTAATGACAAATATTATGACCTCTGCCCAATGCCTATGCTTTTACTAACCTAGTGTCCCAGCTAAAACATACGTAAAATATATTTTGTATTTCATTAATATAAAACTAGTTGGTCTATCTTTGGCAAGAAATTAGTATGATTTGCCTAGCCCAACCAATTCCCCATCTTCTCATCAAGAATTGTCACTTTTAAAGCCGTCTTCTAAGCAACCAGTTTATCATCTCCTGCTTCTAACTCAGGCCTGAACACCTCCTAACCAACAATCTCTAGTGCTTTTCACTAAGGGAATTTTCTAACTGACATGCAAGTTGCCCATCATTCAGCCCTGTGTATTATTGTCGGTCAGCCTTTTGTTCTTTCATTTCTGCTATGATCTTGGGTTTAACTGGAGTCATAACTCTTCCAAACAGCATCCAGCTGAGCTTAGAAATGGTCTTTTTCATTTGATCTAGATAATAATGGATTTTCATGGAACAATCCGAGGGAGGAAAAAATGTTATCCTTTTAAAGTATTCCCCAGAATGTATTAAAAACAGTAATGTCAATCCTAATGGTTTAATTAAGTAATTAAAAATATGGCAGATAATCACCCCAAAACCATTTGATCGTCCAACACCCTAAGGCACCAAGTGCTTTGGTCTGCACAGCCTTTTTCTTCTCCTGGAGACCCTTTTCAAATTGAAATCAGACAGAAGGTCTGGAGAGACCAAATTGATGACAGCAGATTTTAATTAAGGTGAGAAGAATAAGACAGTATTAAGGAACAGAGATTTGGTAGGGAGCATGATTGATTGACCATATGAACCTCAAACCTTTTTTGCAAGGCAGCTGAGCTTCAAGGCATCTTCAGATATCAGACCCCTCCCTTCTGGTTACTTTCATGCATAGAGGATCTGAATGCAAATTAAATCCCTCAGTTGTACTAGTAGAAGACAACTAATCCATGCACCTTCCCACTTTCTTCTTCTGAAGGTCACTTCCTTCTACTGAAATCAAACAGGATGCCACTGATGTCTATCAAAACTCCCAGTGGACATTAGACCAGGATGGAGCTCTGTAGAGTAGTAGATATTGAGCCACACAAAACAGTATGCAGTGGCAGCCAAAAAAGCAAATGCAATCCTAAATTGCATTAACGAAGGGATACAATCAAGATCAAGTAAGGTACTAATACCACTCTATAAAGCCTTGGTAAGACCACACCTAGAATACGGCATTCAGTTTTGGTCATCACAATATAAAAAAGATGTTGAGACTGTGGAAAAAGTGCAAAGAAGAGCAACCAGGATGGTTAGGGAACTGCAGGCTAAAACATATGATGAACGGTTGCAGGAATTGGACATGGCTAGTCTAGTGAAGAGAAGGATCAGGGGGGACATGATAGCAGTCTTCCAATATTTGAGGGGCTTCCACAGAGGGAGGGGGTCAAGCTATTCTCCAAAGCACCAGAAGGGCAGAGAAGGAATAATGGATGGAAATTGAGCAAGAAGAGATTCAACCTAGAAATAAGGAGAAATTTTATGGCAATGAGAGCAATCAACCCATGGAACAGAATTCACCTTTGGAAGTTGTGGGAGCTTCACCACTGGAAGCTTTCAAGAAGTGACTGGAATGCCATCTATCAAAAATGGTGTAGGGTCTCCTGCTTGGATGTGGGATTGGACTAGAAGACCTACAAGTTCCCTTCCAACTCTGTTAATTTGTAATCTGTAAAAACAAACAAGTGTGTCATTTACCTATACAGTAATCTAGAATGTAACCTTGTAGTTGAAGGTAGCCCTAGCTCTGTTGTGGCTCAGTTGCCATAAAGGAGTTGTTGGAGTGTGAAATGGATGCTTGGAATAGCAACAGGTAACAGGCTTACCTGTTTAGTAGAGGTAACCCCTTTAGATAGAAAATAATATTGGTAGGTCAAGGTTGAACTGTGGGGTCCTTGGTGTTCTCTCAGCTTGGTTGTTTTCTTGCAGATATTTCATTACCCAACTAGGTAACATCATCAATGCTAGAAAGGAATGTGACTTGCAGAGCAAAAGGGGAGGAAGAGGAGGAGGAGGAAGAGCTCCTGAAGGGCAGAGTCCTTGGTGCTCTCTGAGCTTGGTTGTTTTCTTGCAGATATTTCATTACCCCACTAGGTAACATCATCAGTGCTACACTCTCAGCTCTGGTTTTACTCTTCGTAGGAGACCACTGCTTTGATAGTTCCAATTCACTGATGCCATCTACAGAGGTGAAGGTTGTAGGGCTATCATACCTGAGTTGTAAAAATCCAAGTGACTGCAGGAGGCAGCAGATTGACAGAAGAATTCATAATATTTGCTGTCCCAGCAATTATCTGGAATTTCTTAAGGATCTTAAATGCAAGGTTATTTACAACTTGTGTATTTTGCTTCTATCAATATACTCCATTTTCAGGGGTCTATCCATTACTGTATGAGTATACAGTAATACCCTGTATTACTCTACCCTGTATCTGTTCATTTTGTATCATATTGAGATTCTAAGATCATGAGGTCAGGAGTTTCTGCAGGACAAAAATGGACAAAATGTAAAGATGGCAGCCCCAAAAATATAACTAAAAATCAGGTAGAGATTTGATGGCATTGTTGTGGCTGCAAACTTGTTTTTTTTTCCCCTCATTCCTTGCAGCTCTACATCAGGAGGAACATCCCCTCCCAAACATATAGATCTGTGAGAAAATAATCCTCCAGTTTTTTCTTTCTTAGATTGGGGCCATTGATAAATGGATAATAGAATGAAACAGATGTTAGGATCAAAATAGGCCTAATGTTTTATGATGAGCAGAATTTGGTGTGAGAGAGACAGAAATAGGAGGAAAAAGACAAGGCGAAGCAAGGCATTTTATTCAAGGAAGGACACAAAAATTCAGTTTACTTATTGATTTTACCACTGTTGACTAGAAAAGAAGGGGGGGGAAATGCTCCAAATAATTTCCCTTTGAAATAGTAGAATTAATTTACATTGATGGGGAACAGGGCAATAGAGGCTGTTCTAATGTCTGTCTGTCTGTATGTTTGTATGTGTCTGTCTTTAAAGCTGTCTGTCTTTAAAACTACCATCTATCTATCTATCTATCTATCTATCTATCTATCTATCTATCTATCATCTATCATCTATCATCTATCATCTATCATCTATCTATCCATCTAAAATAATATATTATAGATTAAATTTAAATTTATCTTTAAATTTATCTTTATGTCTTTAAATTTATCAATCATTATCCTGTCTGTTTGTCTGTCTGTCTATCTATCTACAGTTGCAAGAAAAAGTATGTGAACCCCTTGGGATTATGTGGAGTTTTGCATGAATTGGTCATAAAATGTGCTCTGAACTTCATCTAAGTTACAACAATAGACAAACACAGTTTGCCGAAAATAATACTACACAAACATTAGATGTTGCCATGGTTTAATTGCACATAACATGTAAACATTCACAGTGCAGGGAGGAAAAAGTATATGAGCCCCTAGCCTAATGACGTCTCCAAGAGCTAATTGGAGCCAGGAGTGAGCCAACCTTGACTCCAATCAGTGTGATGATATTGGATGTGTTGCTGACAGCTGTTCTGCCCTTTAAAAACACACACCTGTTGTGGGTTTACTGGTTTCAAGAAGCACTGTCTGATGTGAACCATGCCTCACAGAAAAGAGCTCTCAGAAGACCTACGATCAAGAATTGTTGACTTGCATGAAGCTGGAAAGGGTTACAAAAGTATCTCCAAAAGCCTTGATGTTCATGTGTTTAGGGTAAGACAGACTGTTTACAAATAGAGAAAGTTTAGCACTCTTGCTACTCTCCCTAGGTGTGGTCGTCCTATAAAAATGACTGCAAGAGCACAGTGCAGAATGCTTCATGAGGTAAAGAAGAATCCTAGAGTGTCAGCTAAAGACCTACAGAAATCTCTGGCACAAGCTAACATTTTTGTTGACACATCTACAATAGGGAAAACATTAAACAATAATGAAGTACATTGGAGGACATCACGGAGGAAGCCATTGCTGTCCAATTGCTGTGTGGAGAAAAAAAGGCACAGCACACCAACATCAAAACCTCATCCCCACTGTAAAACATGGCGGAGGGAGCATCATGGTTTGGGGCTGCTTTGCTGCCTCAGGGCCTGGACAGATTGTTGTCATTGATGGGAAAATGAATTCCAGAATTTATCAAGACATCTTGCAGGAAAACGTACGACCATCTGTCTGCCAACTGAAGCTCCACAGGGGATGGGTGATGCAACAGGACAATAACCCAAAGCATACAAGTAAGTCAACACAAAAATGGCTTCAACAGCACAGAATGCGCCCTCTGGAGTGGCCCAGTCAGAGTCCTGACCTCGATGCGAATGAAATGTTGTGGCATGACCTTAAGAGAGCGATTCACACCAGACATCCCAAGAATATTGCTACACTGAAGCAGTTTTGTGAAGAGGAGTGGTCCACAATTACTCCAGATCGTTGTGCAGGTCTGATCTGCAACTACAAGAAACGTTTGGTTGAGGTTATTGCTGCCAAAGGAGGGTCAACCTGTTATTAAGTCCAAGGGTTCACATACTTTTTCCTCCCTGCACTGTGAATGTTTACATGTTATGTGCAATTAAACCATGGCAACATCTAATGTTTGTGTAGTATTATTTTCAGCAGACTGTGTTTTTCTATTGTTATGACTTAGATGAAGTTCAGAGCACATTTTATGACCAATTCATGCAAAACTCCACATAATCCCAAGGGGTTCACATACTTTTTCTTGCAACTGTATCTGTCATCATCTCTATCTAATCTATCATCTATGTCTGTCTAAATTTATCTATCAGTCATCTATCATCTATCATCTATCTATCTATCTATCTATCTATCTATCTATCTATCTATCTATCTATCTATCTATCTATCTATCTATCTATCTATCATCTATGTCCATCTGTCTTTAAATTTATCAAGCATCTATTATCTATCTGTCTGTTTTTCTGTTGGTCTATCTATCTATCTATCTATCTATCTATCTATCTATCTATCTATCTATCTATCTATTTTTCCTCCTCATCTCTATCTATCATCTACATCTGTCTGTCTGTCTGTCTGTCTGTCTGCCTGCCTGCCTGCCTGCCTGCCTGCCTACCTACCTACCTATCATCATTATCATCATTATCCTCTCTATCTAATCTATCATCTATGTCTGTCTGTCTTTAAATTTATCTGTCCATCATCTATCTATCTCTCCTCCATTTAACGGAGAGTGGAAATGTCTTAAATGCAGACTTGTCTTCTTCTCAGGTAGACTGTGTCCCAGGTGGAAGCTGGCCAGCAACTTGCATAGTTTAACTGTGCCCAAATCCTGGAGTTATTTCTAATCAAGGAACTTCATTTTTTTTAAATAAATAAAAAAATAAAAATAAAGGAATCCTTCCAGTTAGTTCTGAAATCACTGCAACCATTAGTCAGCTTCTCCTTCAGTACCCTTTTATAGAGATATAAGCCATGAGTTAATTTACTTCTTTTATTGCCTCTTCCTGGTCATTTTATATTACTTACCAGCTGTCAGCCTGGCAACCTGATTTCTCTTCCAAGGTAGTGAAGTGTTTACAAAACGCACTAGGAGATTATTAGAGATTTGCTTCTTATTTGCAAATGTATTACATCCTTTGTAGCAATACGTCTTGCAGATTATTGTCTTCCCAATCATGAACTCTTCTGAAGTTACTAGAGAGAGCTACCCTGATTTGCAACAGCCCCCAAATCTGGTGTCCCCCCCTTTTCAGAGAAAATTGGCTGATCCCTGTTTTACAAATAACATTTCCCAAGGGACACCTTCCGTCATCTTAATATCAATTAAACTCCACGACGTATCACCATCAGGAAGTAAAAACGTTATTCTTGGGTAGCCAAAGCAACTTCTCTTGATGTTTCCCCTCCTCTTCTAATTGGTGGGGTTGATATTTGATTGAAAGGAGGAACAGGTGGTCCGTCCTTGGCTGCTCACAGTAGGCTCAGCAAGAAGGAAAGGGTTAATTGGCATCCTAAGGAAAAATATAATTGTAAGAAAGAGCCAGGGGGTTATCCCTAGATCGGTGGGGGCTGGTGTGCAGGTCTCCCACCCACTGGAACTTTTCATACCTTGAAGAGCAAGCTGGAGACAAAAAGAGAGAGACCACTGCTGTTTCTTGATTTTCGCATTCAGTGAAATGGCTAACCTTCTTCTGTTCTGTGCCCATTCTCACGCTGGGTTCCGCTCCTCCGAGGTTCACAGTTTCAATCAAGAGAGTGTGTTTTGACTGTGAAATTATGTCGGCACCATAAGCAGGCCTATAAGTGTCTCTCTTTCTCTCTGTGGGTCTACGTGGGAGCCTGGGTTCTTCTGAATTATTTGTGCCAGGAAGTTAAACATTAATGAGAATAATGATCGCCATAAGTCACACCAAGCCTCCTTTAAATGCAATGCAGCTTTCCACATATTTCGCTACTAGCGTTAGGCGTGAAGGACCTTTCGTTTGGATTTTCTCCCATGCTACACTTCTTTTTTTAAAGAGCGCTTTGAAAAATAACAATTAAAAACATAGGTGAGGATGGGCCCTGTAGCTCGGAGGACAATCAAAAACATCAAACATGACAAATGCTGAATGAAGCATCACTCAGAGCGTGTTCCTGGAGCTGATTAAGGTGATTGGAAGCCCCCCTTTTCATGTAAGTAATAATAATTGACAAATGCACCATTACTCAATTTATACCAAGGCCAGGTATAAATCTAACTAAAAAAAAAATATGGATAGCATGAAAAATGCTGGGTGAAATTAATACCCAACAATGTATATTCCAAAACAACTGAGTTAAGAAAAAGTTTGGTGAAATACATATATACATTTTCATAAGGATCTAAAATATCTCCCTTACAAAGTAACATAGAAATGAGACAAGGTTCGTGATTTGAGGCTATTTGTTTCAACATTAATTTTGAAGAACAAAACTGTGAAATGTTTAGAACATCTGAAATAACAGTGAAATGTTTAGAATTCTAAAATAATTCAGTATAAAAAGGGGGAAAGGCGTGGAAGTAAAAGAAAAGAAGACCACTAGTATATTTCTTTCTTTCTTTCTTTGTTGAATTTATTTGCCAACCATCTAGCTGTGGAGTTACTGTGGAGAAAAAAAAAGATTAAAAAAATGTAAGCATAACAATAGCAAAGGAATAAAACAATAAACTAGGGAAGTACAATAATATGAAATTTTAAAAAATGGTGGAGGAAGATCTGGAAGTGCAGGAGGGAGGTGGGGTCAGCTAATTAGCCCAATAGACACCTCCAGTGATATACAGTATATACATATGGTATCTTAGATATGGATAAATGTTATAATTTCAATCTTTTGATGTAAAGATTCTGGTGTTTTGAGAAATAGATTCAGTATATAGGTCAATTTCATTGTACAACGTAATTGCTCTTTATAAAATTTGGGGGTCCTTGGTTAAAGCTGGATTTGCAATAAGAGCGGTGGTAGCGTTGTGGTATTTTTGGTGGCCAGATAGAGAGTTTTGGCTGGCAAAACTCTCCATCTGAGAGATCATGAGTTTGCTCACTTATACCCTGGATAGCTGCTCCTCGTGAGTAAACCGTAGGAACTGAGTTTCTGCATTCAGCTCAGAAATTGAGAACCTAGGAGTTGAAGGATATGGCATAGTACTTCCTAGCTGCTATTTGATCATAAGCTCAGGGGAGGGATTCAACGGATTCAGACTATTTCGGTGAGCAGTTGGCCTCGCCCACCCAACCCTGCTCTTTCCTGTCCTATATTTCCCTGCTTTTTGGCTCAGCTGATTCATGCACAGTGGATTGCCGTGTGTCAGATGTTTTACTCACCAGTGCTGACATAGAAGGTAGGTTTTTAAGCTTAAAATGGGTGGTTTTCGAACACTGTGCATGTGCGCAAAGTGTGCATTAGGCATGTGCATGTGCAAGGCGCACATGCGCACATTAACCGAACCAGTTGTTAAACCAGTTGCATCCCACCACTGCATAAGCTTCAACATTAATGGTTATATTAATCCATGAATTTATAGTCAGATGATGATCACAACATGAGAAAGGAACCTTTCATGAAATAATGATTGAAAACAAGGACAAGGGTGGGATGTTTCCGCACAGCCCTCAAGAACTGGCTAGCCCGTCAGGCCTGGGGATAAGTTTACTTTCGCCCCTCCCGAATGCCGAGTGAATGTTGAGTTTTACTGCTTAATTTACCTTTGTTCACATCTTTTTTTTGTATTGTCCTACACTCCCTTTCCCCTTTGATTGTAAGCCGCCCTGAGTCCCCTCAGGGAAAAGGGCGGCCTATAAATATGCAATAAATACAAATACAAATACAAATGTTTGAGGATGAAAGAGTGAGAATGAAGCTAAATTTGATTGGCGAGGTCTGCAATCACTCTTCCAAATGGGAACCCATGTGCAGCTAAAATACATCGTGAGAAATGGTTAGGAGTAGCAGGAACACATTGGATTCAGTAAAAATGAAGATTTGCAGTACCCATTAACAGAATTACAGAGTTGGAAGAGAACTTGGAGGTCTTCTAGTCCAATTCCCTGTTCAAGCAGGAAACCAGGGATCAGCAACTGGCGACTCTGGAGCCGTATGTGGCTCTTTCATCCCTCTGCTGCAGCTCCCTGTCACCAGTCAGCAGCCCAATTTTGAGAGGAGCTTCTCATTGGCGGGGGGAAGCAGGTGGCACCAAGAGGAGACTATGGCAAGGGGCAGGTTTTCCAGTCAACTCCACAATTGATGGGACTTTCAGTTGGAACAAGTAGAGAAAAAAAATGCCGTGCTATGAGGAGACTCTATGGTGGGGGAACTGGACTTCCAGTCAGTTCCATACTTCCATTCAGTAGGTAGAACTAATCCAGAAAAGGAGGGGACCTTTTTGTCCTTTAAAACACAGTCCCTAATTCAGCTCATTGATATGGAGATCTCTCATGTTTGGAATCTGTTATGGCTCGCCAGCAGCCAGCACAGCTGGCAGCAGATTTAGATAGTGAGGAGGTTGGGGAGGAACATGGGCCAGTCTTGGAGTCTGGGCAAGGCTCTGATGAGGGCTCTGTGTCGGAGGCACAGACAAAGGGAACAGCTAAAGAACAGGGGTTGACTTGGGTTTGAATTGAACTGGGGGCTTCTGGTTAGGACCTTTGTGGATCTTTGAGTATTTAAGATTGCTGACCCTGCCCTAAACCATTTCAGACCAATTGTCAGACCTGCCACAATCTGGTCTCCCAGGAAAGTAAAACTCTCAACTCCATTTGGTTGAAGATTAAAAGGCATTTTTACTAAGAGATACTGATTGCAGTGAAATCAAGTGGAATCTAAAGTTCCCATGTGCTAATACAGAACTAACCACTGGTTTCCCCCAGCCCTCCCCTGGTAGTCCATCTGTGTGCAGCCAATCCAGCACCGCCAAGATGTTTTGGGAAATGCTGAGGTGTTTGGGCTGGTGAAATTCCACTCTCAGGGCAAATAGTCTTGAAGTTTCCAAGCCATTTTGTTCTTCCTCAACTGTCACTCCCCCCCCCCTTCAGTTTCCCATCATAAAGATATACAGCTTCATTTCCCATCTGTTCCCCACTTCCTTCCCCAACTGATGATGGAACGCTGGCAAGACTCCAAACTGAATCTGGTAGATCTGACTCAAATGGTTGTCCAATCTCTTCTTAAAAACTTGCCGTGTTGGAGCACCTACAACTTCTGGAGGCAAGTCGCTCTACTGTTTAATTGTCCTCACTGTAAGGACATTTCTCCTTAGTTCTAGACTGGTTTTCTCCTTGATTAATTTCCATCCATTGCTTCTTCTCTTGCCTAAATTTTTTACTAAATTTACTAAAATCTTATTTTGATTTCGTTATAGATATTGTAATCTAATAATCGCAGGACTTGCCAAATTATCTATTTCTTGTTTATTATTTCAATTTGGATAGATGTGCCAAACATCTCTTCAAAGATAGGATGTTATTTTAAACATTGGAGCATATTTGCGTGGCTTGGTTAGCAAGAAGAAGAATAAGAATAATAAAGAAGTATCAAGAAAACTATCAACAGTCTCTCTCAGCCATGAAAAAGCACCAAGAGAACTCTGGTAATCCTATTTCAAGCATCCTACTGATATGTTAGATAAACAGAAGTTTCATCCACAACAACTGAGAAATTGTGAAGCTGGCATTCTCTTGGGCATAGGCAACCAGACCCACATATGAAGAATTTCAATTAGCTCTTTTATTGCTCAAGCGTAGACATGGGAATCTTCTCGGAAAGACAGTTGGCACATGGCATCTAAGATTCAATGGAATTCAATGCCACCAAGATTGAAATTTTGGGCTTGGACAATCTGGAACTGTGCCGCCTGTGGTATGAACTAAGCACAGTACACAAAATTGTATGCTACAATGTCTTACCTGTCAATGACAACTTCAGCTTCCACCTCAATTATACACAGGCAAACAATTGATACAAACTCAAAGTAAACCACTTCAAACTCAATTGCAGAAAATACGACTTCAGCAACAGAGGTGCCAATGCCTGGAATTCTCTACCTGACTCCATTGTTACAATTTCAAACACTCTCAGCTTCAATCTCAATCTACTGTGGACCTCACCCCATTCTTAAGAGGGGGTGTATAAGTGCACCAGCGTGCCTGCCATCCCTGTTTTACTGTCCCTATTTATCTGTATTTACTTCCTTTGTTCCTGTTTATCTTCATACCTTTACTTGTCATCTTGTACATGTTTGACAAACAAAAAATAAAATAAATAAATAAAAATAAATTCAAGGAGAGTCAGACTTTACCCACTTGTGCCCATGTAGGGATTCCAGACTAATTACCTCTTTGACCCCTCCTCCTGGCTTAACCAGTCTCTCCCCCAATAGATCTGTACTGTATTAAATTCAATACAGTAACTTGCTTGAATTCCCAGGTGGGTCAATAAATCTTCCAGGTGATGGAACAGGTCTGTTTCTTTTCAGCAGATCTTCTAGAACCACCAATTAAAAATAGTCTTGATTTGCAAGAGTTAAGGAGAAAGAGAACATTGGGTGCAAGGCTGGGCAATGTGCCTCCCCTCTCCCCTTCTCACTGTTAATCCTTGTACATGCTGAAGACTGTATGGTGAAAGGAAGATGGGAACATCTTTTCACACTTATAAAACTGGGCCCAATTTTATTGGGAGGGGGGAAACAACCCACAAATCACAGCTAAGGCTGTGCCATTTAGGGCACAAATGGAATTCTTATGCTATTATCCATTTTATTGTCCTTGTCATGAAGAATCTTTCAAACTCTCCTTTCATGGGCTTTACCCCCCTCTTCCTTTGGGAGGGGAGGTTCCAGCAAAAAAGAAAAAAAATAACACTATTGCTAAGAAAGTCCCATCAAGATTCTCTCCCCTTTTCACTCAACATTCTTACTTTCCCTGCAAGGAGAGCTTTAATGCATTATAATTGAACGATTTTATTGTCTCAAACCCTCATTGTAATGTTTCAATGATGGAAAGAGACTGGTTCGATTTGACAACTTAATGTGACATTTGTGGTCATTTGAACTCTTTAATGCTGTTGGGCACAACAATTGCTCATCATTGCACCTTGCTCCTCCACAGATCTCTACAAGGGGAGGCCAGTAAATAAGACCTGAAAAAGGACAGGGAAGGCCATTCTCCGAGCAAGTGGAGGGTGGCTTCTATTGAAATATTTTCCCTTCCTGAGGCTAAATGCAAGTTAAAATAATTGATAAAATGCCTGAAATGCCTGAAAAGAAATGAGGAGATCTAGGTAATGGCGGTGTCAGATATGTATTTGTGAAGTGGAATCAAGAGTTGGCCTAGCAAAATGGACCAAAACTTGATTTTGAAAAATGAGAGTCGGGAAACCTTATAGGTTTAGTTAGAAGGGACCATAAGGATCATCTAGACCATCCCTATAGAATGTGCATAACAACCAGCTCAGCCTCTTCCTAAATTCCTGCAGTGATGGAGAACCTATACTTCCATAGTTAGATTGTTCTATTGTTGTATGGATCTTACCATTAGGAAGTTCTTTTGTCCTTATAGTTAAATGAAACATAGGTAGCTGCAACATTATTTTTAACAGATTAACAGAGTGGGAAGGGACCTTGTTGGTCATCTTGTCTAACCCCCCACTCAAGCAGGAGACCCTACACCATTTCTGACAGATGGTAGCCCAGTCTTTTCTTGAAAGTTTCCAGTGATGAAGCTCTCACAACTTCTGAAGGCAACTTCTGTTCCATGGGTTGATTGTTCACTATTTCTGATCTAGGTTCTGCGGACATGGTCATTTTTTCCTGTCTATTTTTGCTCTGACACCCTTTTATAGATCTGAACCCAAACTACCATGTCTCTTCTCAGTCTTCCCTGATCCACATTGAAAATCCTAAGATCCTTCACCCTCTTCTCTCTTCCTAATCTTTGTCCTCTAATTCCTGTATATTCTCTCTCTCTCTCACTCTCTCTCTCTCTCTCTCTCTCCCTCCCTCCCTCTCTCCCTCCCTCTCCCTCTCCCTCTCCCTCTCTCCCCTCTTTTGAATCCTACAATGAACCAATATCCTTCTGGAAATTTGGTGCTCACATCCTTCACCAACCCCAACCCCTTCAGACTATCACTTGCAAAGTGGCCTTCTTTCTTTTTTTTTCTTTCTTTCTTTTTTCTTTTTTCTTTTTTCTTTATTTCTTTCTCTTTCTTGTTCTTTCTTGTTCTTTCTTTTTCTTTCTTTTTCTTTCTTTCCTTCCTTCTTGAAAAGAGATTCAGGAAAGTATTACAAATATATAGCTCAGGCAACTTACCATTTCTTTCCAGGCAAATTAGTAAACCCAGTAATGAAAGAAGATATACAACATCTAGAGGAATGTGCATGGGTTCTGCAAATGTCAGCTGCACTCAGCAAAGTTAAACCCCTCCTCATCAAACTTCTGGATCTTTTTGACAGTGTCAACAGACACATGGATGGAGGTGACCTTGTCAACCTTCTGTATTTGGGCTTTCAAAAAGCCTTTGACCAAATTCCTTATCAAAGGCTATTGAGTGAACTTAGTGGTCATGGGATAATAGGACCTGTCCTTTTATGGATTACTAACTAGTTAAAAAGACTAACAGAAAAGAAAAAGAGAATAGGAATAAATAGGCAATGTTCTCAAAGGAGAGAAATAAGATGTGGGGGTCCTTCAAAGATCAGTGATTTTTTTTAGTGGGATCACAAATTATTCTAATGGAGTGGTTTGATGACAGCAGACCAGGTTTGTAAAGGATACCGAATTATTAAGGCTAATGAGAAGCAGAAATGATTCCAGCAGAGCTATTTTTATGTTTCTAAGGATGAATCCAGGAAATTACATTTATCGCAAGCTAAGGACCTCATCATGATGATTAATGCAATAACAGCCACATTAGAATAACTGCAACAATTGTACTAGGAGTTATTCCTGAAGACAATATGAAAGCTGTGGCTGATGTGAAGTGTATCTCCCTAGGTATTACATGGAACCAGTTTGGTGTAGGCACAGGGCTAGAAAGCAAAAGACCAGCATTCTAATCCCACGTTGGGTGCAAAGCCAACTGGATGGCCGTGGGCCAGTCATAGTCTCTCAGCCCTAGGAAGCAAACAATGGCAAGCCACTTCTGAAATCTTACCAAGAAAACTTCAAGGACTGGTCTCAGCAGTTACCAAGAGTCAACATTGATTTAAAGGCACAAAGACACACACAGGTTAAGTGAGATGGCTAAATGGTATGGTATGATGGTAGTTCTTAAGGTAGCAATAGCACTTAGACTTATATACTGTTTTGTAGTGTTTTACAGCCCACTTTAAGTAGTTTACAGAGTCAGCATATTGCCCCTAACAATGTGGGTCCTCATTTTACCAACATCGGAAGGATGAAAGCCTGATTCAACCTTCAGTCTAGTGAGATTCAATCTGTCAAATTGCAGGCAGCCGGCAGGCAGTAGAAGTAGCCTGCAGTACTCCATTCTAACCACTGTGCCACCACGGTTCTATCTAAGATAGTATTCTGCTGCCTGTTTTCTACATCAATACTTAGGGCTAATATCAATCTGTAATGCCCTACAGTACTTAGGACACAAGCATTACAACAGTTTTCCCACCATAGAACCCAGCCTCTACTTTAACACCTCCTTAGAAGATACTTCTCACAATTCTGTCTTTGGATCTGACTTACAGAGCAGTGAGTTAGCATAGGAAGTTCTCAATGGCAGAACTGTGGGATTTTCCATGGGATAACCATGGGATTAGGGATCCTTGGTGCTCCCTGAGTTTTGTTCTTTTCTTGCAGATGTTTCATTACCCAAACTAGGTAACATCATCAGTCCTAGTAAGGAACCATGGCATTACCAAAACAGTCTCCTTAATTGCGGCCACGGATTCTGTGGCAGAGAACATATGGCAGATCCCATGTGATTTAGACTCAGAGCCTCTGGCTTTCCCAAGTATTTCTGGAATAACTATTCCTACAGAACATGAGAGAAGTGATCATTTTGTTTTTCTCGAGGATTATTTTATTGGACTGTTTTTATTGCTTTTCTTCAGCAGATCATGGGTTTTCTTGGAGGAAAAGCAATGTACAAATTGTGGAAGGAAGGAAGAAGAAGGAAGGAAGGAAAGTAGGAAGGAAGAAGGAGGAGAAGGAAGGAAGGGGAAGGAAGGAAAAGAAGGAGAAGGAAGGAAGGAAGGAAGACAGTAAGAAGGAAGGAAGGAATGAGAAGGAAGGGAGAAAGTGACCAAACCAGGAATATTCTGAAGCAAGAACATTATTCAATTGTTTTTTTTTTAATGTTCACTTGGCAGTCTCCTTCATTTTTTGCTCTTCACACAGGACTGGCCAGATGCCTCTGAGAAACCCACAAACTAGATATGAGGTCTTTCTAGAGACACTCTTCTTCTGTGGTTGCCTAGCAACTGTCATTTAAAAGCATTCTACTTCTACTTTTGGAGCCCCGCTCATAGCCATCCTCCTAACCAATGGTTCATAAGAGCCTTTTCCTCCTTGTATTTGTATAATTCCCTCTTGAAACAAAACTAGTGGCCATAACTACATCTTACGGCACTGAATTCCACCACTTATGGAAGAGCTGCATTATGAAGAACCTCTTTATCAAACCTAAATCTCTTAGCATTCAGTTTCAATGGAGGAGCTGAAGTTCTACTCTTCATAAGGAGGAAAGTGATCATTTAACCAAGATCTTTGTGCTGCTGAAAAATATGGTAATTGTTTTCTCCTGCGCCCACTCACTCGCTCTAACAATTCTCAGTGCTTGGCTTCATCTCGAGTTCCTATCTCCACTTAAAGTTGATGATCTATCAGCAAAAAAAGCCAATGCAATCCTAAATTGCATTAACAGAGAGCTTCAATCAAGATCAAGTGAGGTACTAATACCACTCTATAAAGCCTTAGTAAGACCACACTTAGAATACTGCATCCAGTTTTGGTCACCACACTATAAAAAAGATGCTGAGACTCTAGAAAGGGTGCAGAGAAGAGCAACCAGGATGATTAGGGGACTGGAGGCTAAAACATATGCAGGAACTGGGCATGGCTGGTCTAGTGAAGAGAAGGACCAGGGGAGACATGACAGCAGTCTTCCAATATTTGAGGGGCTGCCACAGAGAGGAGGGGGGTCAACCTATTTTCCAAGATACCGGAAGGCCAGACAAGGAATAATGGATGGAAACTGATCAAGGAGAGAGTCAACCTGGAAATAAGGGAAACAATTCTGACGGTGATAGCAATCAACCCATGGAACAGAAGTTACCTTTGGAAGTTGTGGGAGCTTCATCACTAGAAGCTTTCAAGAAGAGACTTGACTGCCATTTGTCAGGAATGGTGTAGGGTCTCCTACGTGGGAGAGGGGGTTGGATTAGATGACCTCCCAAGTCCCTTCCAACTCTGTTAATCTGTTAAAGTATATGGATAGTCATTAGTGTAATAACTCTTCTATTTGGGGGGCGGGGGAGATTAAATGATTAGGAAGACCAAAGTGGGTAAAATATTACAATTTCAATTCTGTAGTTTGTGTGTGATTTTTAGCAGGTCTAGGTTGACTTGACTAAGCCTGTTGAAATTTAATCCAATAATATCACAAGACCTTTTAATCTGAAGCTAAAGACAAGCAGCCCTCAATGTATAACCACAATAGAGCCCAAGCTCTCCACTGCTAAGTGAGCTGTTAAGTGGGTTTTTATCCCATTTTAAAACCTTTCTTGCCACAGTTGTTCAGGGAATCCCTGCAGTTGTGAAGTCAGTCACACGGTTGTTAAGTGAATCTGGCTTTGCTTGTCATAAGGGGATCACATGACCCTGGGACATTGCAACCGTCATAAGTATGAGCCAGTTGCCCAGCAGCTGAATTTTGATCAGGTGACCAAAGGGAAGCTGCAATAGTCATAAGCATGAAAAAAGTCATAAATTACATTTTTCAATGTCGTTGTTACGTTAAAAGATCACTAAATGAATTGTTGTAAGTCGAGGATTACCTGTATTTCTTTAAGGAAAAGGCCTAATTATTAAACCTCCTTAGACCCCACTCCTGTTTCCCTAGAATTGAAAGGACCTATGAAATCTCTACCATATTCAGGATAAGCACCAGTGTATTAATGGAAATGATATCCTTTTCCTTAGAAAGAAAAGAGCAAAGAAGGAAATGTGAGGAAAGACAGGAAGGAAGAAGAAAGGAGAATGAAGAGGGAAGGAAAAAGAAGAAAAGGAAGGAAGGAAAGAAGGAAGGAAGGAGATTATACTGAGAGGGAGGGAGGATCTCAGGGAAGTCCTGCCTTAGCACTTGGCCACCACAGGCGCCCCTGACATGAGTACTGTGTCATGCCACCATGGCCACGCCCACTCCCAGCCACGCCCATTATGGCCATGCCCCCTGGCCATGTGCCCCTTTTGCTCTCCAAGGTCAAACACAATTCTGATATGGCCCTCAATGAAATCGAGTTTCAAACAACTTTCCTAGATTTGCTTGGAAAATGAAAATGAGAGTGACACCCACCCACGCATTTTATATAAATATAAATTTAAATATTGCCCAGAGTTGTTGGGAGTCAGGTAGCATATAAATTTAAATAAATACATAATTTATGGAACAAATCATGTTACCTGCATTCTATACTTGACTCTCTGAAAGCTTACAGATTATAAATGTCCCCTTTTCATGCTTGATAAGACCAATTTGAGTTCCAAAATGTGGTTCAATGGTTCATTGAAGAAAGTTGTGCAAGAACTGAGAATATTTTTCCCCCTGCGGAGATGGATGCTGCCACTGGTTTGATCAGTGCTATATTATAGAACAGTCAGGCAAGGACCTGTAAATTCTGAATTTTGGGTGCAGGAGGTATCCAGCTTATTTTCTTCTGGAAATGTAAAGGTAAACTAGCACATATGTGCTAGTCATTCCCGACTCAAGGGGGTGCTGCTCATTTCCGTTTCAAAACTGAAGAGCCAGCACTGTCCAAAGACATCTCCGTGGTCATGTGGCCGGGATGACTAAATCCCAAAGGTTCTCTTCCCACCAAAGGTGGTTCCTATTTTTTCTACTTGCATTTTTTACATGCTTTCGAACTGCTAGGTTGGCAGAAGTTGTAACAGGTCAGTAACAAGAGCTCACTCCGTTATGCAATGCTAGGGATCCAAATCACCTAACTGCTGATCTTTCTGATCGACAAGCTCAACATCTTAGCCTCTGAGCCACCACATCCCTTCGTTTGGAAATATATTTAATTTAAAAGGAAAAAATGAGACTTGCTTTAATGATTTTCATATATTTTCAAGACTATTATTCAAACGCTGACTGGCATATGCCTGCCTGCCTGCCTGCCTTTTTGATTAAAAACCAGGATATCTATCATTGTGAATAGATATAGAGTTCTGAAAGTCAGTATTGGTACTGCTGGGCAGATAAACTGAAATCTACTTCCAAGGAGAAGAGAGTTTTAGTAGATAAATTTTTAGATGAAATTCTACTATGTGGGAAGAGATGTACTATATGCAGAAATGTTCTATTTGCCCTTATGCAGGTCTTTCTCCATGGATCCACAACCTCCTTTTCTTCTCATACTTCCATTTAATTCCAAAAGTGGCTGCCAGGACAGGACACCATCCATGGTGGCAGCAAGGATGGTCTCAGGAGGATGGGAAACCAGGTAACAGAAATAAAAGAACCAATAAAACCATTCCAAAGGTGCTTTTTCAAGAACTGGACTTTCTTTGTTATTCCTTGAAGACGTTTCCCCTTCTCATCCAAGAAGCTTCTTCAGTTCTGAAGAAGAACTGAAGAAGCTTCTTGGATGAGAAGGGAAACATCTTCAAGGAAAAAACAAAGAAAGTCCATTTGCCTCTTGAAAAAATATCTTTGGGGCAATCATGACTTGGATGACTGAGAATCTCTATAGACAATAAAATCATCCTCTGCTGTCTACAACTACAAGTATAAAAAGTGCTGAATTTTATCATGCAATCTTCTCTACAGTTGTCATCCCTTGATTCCTCGATGCTTCTTCCATGGGGCTGTCATGCCAGCAGCACTGTTGAGAAATTCCAAGAGCAAATACATCCATTTCTTCTGAGCCACACCCTTGGTATTCCAAACGTCTTATTTGATTACTTACCACATTAATAGTGAGGTCCATCTCTCAGACACAAAGGAACAGGACCACACATTAAGTTCCAGTTAAGAAGATTTATTCCTCAAGCCTATACTGTACACATAATTTAGTTTACTTTATTGTCAAGGCACATCATGCAAGGAAATTAAATACGATCTTCAATGTACATTATAACTATAAAAATAAACACACACACACACACACAAACACACACACATCCTTCACATGCTGTATAATTGAAATTGAAAACCCAATATTGCATTAATATTGCACTATATACAGTATTATTCAATATAGCTACTGCTCTGGGATAGAAGCTGTTTTTCAGCCTATTTGTCCTTGTTTTTATTGTCCTGTACCGTCTGCCAGACGGTAATAGTTAAAAAAAGGGGGGGGGTGCCCAGGATGAGATGGGTCTTTAAGAATCTTTGGAGAATCTTAAGGCAGTGGGAGGTATAAAGCTCTCCCAAAGAGGGGAGAGGACAACCAATGTCCCTCTGGGCAATGGCGTTGATCCTCTGGAGCGCTCTCCTATCAGCCACTGTGCAATTGGCAAACCAGACACAGGTGCAGTAAGTTAAAACATTCTCCATAGTGCAGCAGTAGAAGGTCACCAGCAGTTTTTCATTCAGTTGTTGTTTCCTGAGAAGTCTCAGGTAGTCTAATCTCTGCTGGGCCCTTTTGACCAGTGCTGCAAGGTGAGTGTCCCAGGTCTGGTCTAGTGAAGAATCTCGTCAACTCACAATCAGCACTAAATTGACGCTAGATAAGAGTTAACAGAATTCAAAAGGGGTTAGATTTAGACCGCTTGTGGGAATGGAATGACTCCAGACTGATTGCTTTCTTGACTCCACCCCTGGGCTCTGCGTCTTCTTCTCTTATGCCATCTAACCATGGAATTCTGGATGGCAAACAGGACCATATGAACCCTCCATCACTGGAGGCTTTTAAGAACAGACCGAACAGCCATTGGCCTGGAGTCTTCTGCTAGAGCAAGGGGTTGGACTAGAAGACCTCTGAGGTCCCTTCCAACTCTGTTATTCTCCTATCATTCTATTATAACTCAACTATATAAGCAAGCTGGCTCAAAGGTCTCCTACAGACTACTGAAAACCATGTAGATTTTTGCTTCCACTTCTTCAATTTATTCTTTTCTTATATAAGCCAGGATACCTTATCTGTCAAACCATTGAAGCACATTGGCCAAATTGCAAGGAGGGAAAAAACAGGCCACCTGAGGCCAAGGCCTCATTTTAGGATGTTATCTCCAGTTATTTTAGATACAGAACAGTTAGGACATGATGTCTATCCCAGAAAGTCACAGCTCCTTGGACATATTCCCATCCATCCCACTTTATGTCTGCTGCCCTAACATTGTAGAGACTCAGCTGTGGTTTCCTCATGGTGAGTAAAGAATAGAATAACAGAGTTGGAAGGTACCTTGGAGGTCTTCTAGTCCAACCCCCTGCTTAGGTAGGAAACCCTACACCACTTCAAACAAATTGTTATCCAACATCATCTTAAAAGCTTTCAGTGTTGGGGCATTCACAACTCCTGGAGGCAAGTTGTCCCACTAGTTAATTTTTCTAACTGTCAGGAAATTTCTCCTTAGTTCTAGGTTGCTTCTCTCCTTGATTAGTTTCCACCCATTGCTTCTTGTCCTGCCTTCAGGTGCTTTGGAGAATAGCTGGACTCCCTCTTCTTTGTGGCAGTCCCTGAGATATCGGAACAATGCTATCATATCTTCCCTAGTCCTTCTTTTCATTAACTAGACATACCCAGTTCCTGCAACCGTTAGCCTCCAGTCCCCTAATCCATCTTTGTTGCTCTTCTCTGCACTCTTTCCAGACTCTTTCTCAACAACTTTTCTACATTTTGGCGATCAAAACTGGATGCAGTATTCCAAGTGTGTCCTTACCAAGGCCTTATAAAGTGGTATTAACACTTCACAGGATCTTGATTCTATCCCTCTGTTTATGCAGCCTAGAACTGTGTTGGCTTTTTTGGCAGCTACCGCACACGGTTGGCTCATATTTAAGTGGTTGTCCACTAGGACTCCAAGATCCCCCTCACAGTTACTACTAAAGCTGCAGCAGATGCCTTCAGATGGGGGAAATGTATGGGGAGGGGGAAGAGGAAGAGCAGAGAGGCATATGTCAATAATGTAAACATTATAATTTATACTGTACAGTTTCGCATTTTGTGGCTTCTTCGTGAAGTTTAATCTGTGTTGTAATTTAGCGACTCCTAATCCCACTCGTTCAGAGTAATGCTATCAAATCTTCCTGCCAAGATATATTGTTTTCCCTTGGCTTTCTTTAAAGCTGAGATGGGGCCAATTTATTTCTATTGGCAGCTCAACCCCACAAGTAGTTGCTAGGGTCCATACACTGTGTGTGTACAGAAGCCCCAGATATTAGCAACTACTTCAATTGCTGGATAGATGGGTGGCCCCTTCACTTCATGGGGCTTCAGACAAATTTTAAAAAATGTATAAAAAGTGATAAAAGAAATCACTAGAAGCAAAACGCTATACAGATTGGGAGCCTAGATACGTATTCAAACATCAGCATACAGATACTCATATCCTTTACTCCTCCCCCCTCCCCCTCCCTCTCCTTCTCCCTCTCCTCTTTCTCCATTCTCCTTCTCCCTCTCCTTCTCCCTCTCCTTCTCCTCTTTCTCCTCCTCCTTCTCTCTCTCCTTCTCCCTCTCCTTCTCCCTCTCCTTCTCCTCTTTCTCCTCTTATCCTTTACTCCTCCTCCCCCTCCCTCTCCCTCTCCTCTTTCTCCATTCTCCTTCTTCTCCTCTTTCTCCTCTTTCTCCTCTTTCTCCTCTTTCTCCTCCTCCTCCTCCCTCTCCTTCTCCCTCTCCTTCTCCTCTTTCTCCTCATATCCTTTACTCCTCCTCCCCTCCCTCTCCCTCTCCTCTTTCTCCATTCTCCTTCTTCTCCTCTTTCTCCTCTTTCTCCTCTTTCTCCTCCTCCTCCCCTCCGTCTCCCTCTCCTTCTCCTTCTCCTTCTCCTCTTTCTCCATTCTCCTTCTTCTCCTCTTTCTCCTCCTCCTCTTCCCTCTCCTTCTCCCTCTCCTTCTCCTCTTTCTCCTCTTATCCTTTACTCCTCCTCCCCCTCCCCCTCCCTTTCCCCCTCTCTCTCCTCTTTCTCCATTCTCCTTCTTCTCCTTTTTCTCCTCTTTTTCCATTCTCCCTCTTCTCCTCTTTCTCCTCCTCCTCTCTCTCCCTCTCCTCCTCCTTCTCCTTCTCCTTCTTCCCTTCCAGTACAAAATACAGGAAAGGGCAAAAGACAGCGTCCTGGGAGGTGCAATTTATAAAGTAACCCCTCTATAGGCACAGGTTCCTTTCTTGTCTTTGTGAATGTGATTGAAACAGGTACACTAGCAGAATGAATTCCACAAGCAAGCAAGTACGCGCACACACACGCACACACATGCACACAAACACACACGCACACACCAGCAATACTATTATGCAAAAAGGGCATTGTATTTTTAAAGTGGCACCAGACTCCTGCCTTAAACATTTGGGCTGCCTGAGGTCAAGCTCAAATGAAAATGAGAGAACTTTCTCCACGCCTCTGTGATGTTTATTCTTCAGAACCAAAGAATCATAGTTGGGGGATTCTTAGTGGGGGGGGGGGGCTGGGGGAGGAATAAGAAAGAAGGATGAGGCAGGAGGTGGCCTTCTTCTTTTAAAATGAGCTCACCCCTTTCATTAATATGCAATAGGAGCTGCCAATTGACCAGGCAACCAGGATGCCCCTCTTCCAATCTTCCTCTTCACTTCTCATTAGGAATACATTCAGAGCATATATGTGTGGGCGATCAGGGTGTGGGTTTTGTGTGTGTTGCACCATTTGGGCTTGCAACAAAGGCATGCCGCCACACAACTCGCCTCCCCCCCTCTCTCACTGGGCTTTCCTCTCCGCACCTCCCTCCATTCTCTTTTTTGTAGGGTGTCATTAAAAAACCTGATGCCAAGAGTAGGGACTTGGCAAGGGTTGTGATATAATTTGCAATCTGCAGTGTTTGCTGGCTATCTCTCAGCCCCCTCCCTTCTCCTCCCCACACAGACACACATTCCCCTTCTTTCCCTCCCTCCTTCTCTCTCTCTCTCTCTCTCTCTCTCCCTCTCTCTCTCCCCCTCTCTCTTTTAACCAGCCTGCCTTTTAGTGTCAATAGGGGGCATTCCTGAACTGTCTAAAAGAAAAATAGGAGAATACTAATTAGAATTCTATTGCTAAGAGTCTCCCAGTTGCTGTGCTTATAGATTTCAAGCTCCTTTTGTTTGAATTAAATTGCCAACTTTCTCTTCCCATCCTCCCTTCCACCCTCCCCTTCAAAAAAAAATCCTCTCCTTCTCTGCAAAGAGTGGGCATGCATGAGAGAGAGAAAGAGAGAAGGGGGGGAACCTGGGTGTTTTATTTGATTGAAAGAGAAATAAAAGGAGGGGGAGGTGGGATGTTCTGTAGAAGAAGGGAGGAATTTAAAAAATAAATAAAAGGCCTGAGCTGCAGGGGGAGAAGAAAAAAAATCATAATACCAAAATAAAATAAAATGAAATCCCTACTAGGAAATGTCAGGGCTGTGTTTAAAAACTCGTGGTCTGTTTTGCAGTGTCAGGCTGCTGTCGTATTGGAGGAGGAGGAGGAGAAGGAGAGAAGGGGGGGTTAGAAGGAAGGGAGAAAAGATTGGCATAAGGCAAAGACCCAGTGCCCCTTTGCCCTGACACTGAAATTCTGTGGAATAGCCAGCATGGTTTTCGCCAGCTCGGAGCCAGATGGTTCAAGCTTGTCTGAAACCTTGGGATGAGATCACAAGTTTTGTTCATGGCAGAACACACAACATCTACTGTTATTCTGTTAATACCTCCCTTTGTGAGCCATTGTGAGAGGCAGAGAGGCTGGGGACGCAGAGAGAGAGGGGGGCAAGAGAGGAGAGGCGGGCGAGTGACAGAGATGTCATCGACGCAAAAGAGAAAATATATTTAACATTAATTTGTTTTCATCAGCAATCCAAAGAAGAAGAAAAAGAACTTGACATATTCTCCGATTAAAATATCACCATGGAAAGGAAAGTTTTGCAAGGAATAGGGTTTGTGTGGGTGAGTGGGTGGCTTACAAGTTGACAAATGCAATACGCAACTGAAAAAAAGTTTGACCATATGTGGATAATTTATCTTTTGGAGAAGCAAGGAAGAAAGACATCCAGGATTGGGTGCCATTCAGAATAAAAGCCCTTTTCTTAAAAGTAAACTAAACTAAGTAAGAATGATATAAAATTAACAGGGAGAACAACACTGATTTATATGTGAGGGGTTCGGTTCACCTAAAAAAGACAACCCTTATTTTTTCCCCTAAACCTTGAATCTACCTACCTTGATAGATTCCCCACCCCACCCCTCTGACACTCATGGTATTTGCTGCCTATAAATAGTGCAGTTTCTGATTAATTTGATCCCTTCTTTTGAGACTTATTTGTAAAGTACATCTTAGGACCTTTTTCTCTCAAATCAATTCTACTCTTACTAAAATCTTGATGGTGGTGGTTGTTTTTCTATCTCCAAATCTACATTTTTATGTAAAAGGGGAGGGGGGCAGAACTAAGCATAATTCTCCTGATTTGGGAGGATTAATTCAACCACCTTACATCCATCATAAATGAATGAATTTTGCAATCCTTAAATGTAGAACAAGCATATAGGCAAAATAGCCAAGGAATATCAGCCACCAAGAGCTGATATGTACATGAACCACACTGAAATGAAAACAACATCATTTGTTCAGCCATAAACCACCATTTAACCATGTTCTTTTCAGGGCTGCTTAAATTCTGGTTTATGGATGCGGCTTTAAACCTTAGAAGCTTAGAAGCTATGAGTTCTTTGATGGACAATTTGATAAAGGGTTTAATCTATAAACCCATTGTGTGTGTGTGTGTGTGTGTGTGTGTGTGTGTGTGTGTGTGTGTGTAAAAACCTTCCCCCTTCTTCTTCCTCATAAAGTTATCCTTTCTATATCATGCTTCCTTTTTTATTATTATTAGACTGGAGTTTTTAGTAAATAATATTCCTTTTAGCTGGGTCTAAACCGCCAGGTTGTTTTGGTTTGATTTGCCTTTTCCCCCCTTCCCCCGTCTGAGGTAAAATCTTCTCCAAACGGGGAATCGATAGGGTGGCAAGAGACACGAAAAAGTCTCCTTCCCCTTCTACCTCTTGTGGGGGCCTGTTGTGTGTTTTAATTAACAGTCTGCCATCTTCTAACCCTTCCCCAGCCTAGGTGCCCCATGAATATTTCATCCGCCTTAGTATAAAGTCCAGAAATAATCTGATTATCACACAAAGTATTTATGATTGCACATTTGGAGGGAAGCACTTCAGGGCTTGCTTTTTTTCCCCATGCCTTCGGCAGCCTCCACCTCTACAGCAAGCCATACCTTGATATCTCACACGGAAACTAGGATGCCTCCCATCGTTTTGCATGACATTCCCTGTTCTAGCCTCTGCGAAAACCCTCCCTCCTTTCTCTGTCCTTGTTATAGAAAGTGTCAGGAGGCAGAGTGGTAGAGTGACCCACAAGATGGCACCTGTCACCAATCTGATTTCTCCTGCCTCCAGCAGGCCAAATTTTGTTTGAACCTGCAGTGGCCTCTGTCATAATCCTCAATTTCCCTTCCACTCTTGGCTTTTCTCCTTAATCCCGTTTCTGCAGGCTGAGAGGATGTGTTGATGCAGCGACCAAACCTTTCTCCTTCCCCCACCTTTTCGTTTTCTCTCCTGGCTGGGAAACGTCAAAGTAAAATTCACTGGAAAGCACTGGAAAATTAGCTTTCGCAGCTGTATATAATGCAAACACACAGGCACACAAACACAGATGCAGACGTATTTCCTTCTTTTCTTCCAAATCACAATGGTGGTTTGGAAAAAATGGGTATGAAATGCAACATTTTGAAAAGAAATGGGAGTGAAATGCAACATGTTTTGTAAGTTTCCATGGAAAGCTCATTTACGAGTTCTCTAGTGAAGGCTTTTGGTTATCACTTAAAGGAACTGATGCAAGGAATCTACAATAAACAAGATGATAAATCTGGCTTCTTGTAGGTTTAATCCTTGTCACTTCTCTACAACCATGAGAGCTGAGTTCGAACCCATGAATATTAAGTGGCCTTTTTCTGCTTTTGTTACAGACAAGACCTATTTTGACCACTGATGTACCATTCAAGCACTGGCAAAAAGATATGTCTACATTTGTATGGCAAGGGCGGGGGGAAGCATGAGTTAAGTATAAAAAGGTACAAGATGCAAGGGAAAACTAGGTTTATCCAATTTGAAATTGTATTTTGCAGTTTGTGATTTGATCTGGATGAAAGAATGGGTGTTGTCGAGAAACAAGAAACTTTTAGAGTTAGAAGATCATGATCTGAGATGTGGCTGGCATGGATAACGTGTGATGCCACCGAGTTCAAATGAATGGGGATTTTAAAAACAATTTTATCAGACATGCCATATTGAGAATATGGTATAAAAATAAACACAGGTTGCACCCAAAAATGACTGTGGATCTCAGCTCAAAAAGCACTCCGTAGAAGAGAAACAGCAAGCAAAGAAAAATGGTTGAGATACCAGGAATTATTGGAAAATTGTCAAGGCAAATTTGAGATTAAATCAAGAGAGCAACTAATAGCAAAAAAAAAAGTCAATGTTTTTTTTCCCATTTACAGTTATCAGAAATTTTCAAAATGGACAAAAAGACTTAGGATGTGAAACAAAGTAAGACAGGATTTGAAGTACAATTGTGCACTGATTGTGAACACATAATTGCTAAAATGTATAAAAAAAATTATTAGAGGAAGAACAGGTCAAAAAATGCTTGATATTGGGCTAAAGATTCTGGTTATAATGTAGAGATGACCCAATGGGAAAGTATGTGGTTAAAAGGCTTGAAATTTACATTGTTAGTATTATCTTAAAGGTTTTTTAAAAAAAAATAAAGTGACGTATTATTGGTACATAATGCCAGAAAAATTAACTAGAATGTATAAAGGCACTTCAAATGTACATTGAAAATATGAATGGCATGAAGGGACATTCTATCACATTTGGTGGACATATAAAAAAGCTTTAAAAAAATCTTTGGATTCACCTACGTACTTTAAGACAGAGGATTTTAACAATTAATAATCAGCTGAATCTTGAACTCTTCCTTTTAGGAGTGATAGATACACAGTTGGATAAGAGTCGTGGAAGATTATTTCAAAATATAATTAATGAGGTGAGATTATTATATTCAGAGAGATAGAAAAAATCGGCATTGACCACTATGGAGAAATGTCTAGTGAAATTGAAATATCTTGCTCAAATGGATAGACTAACCTCTTTGATTAAAGACAATATATGTGATTATTTATCTGTATTTATAGATAAATATTTATTTATCTATATGTATAGATAAATTTACCTTATAGGGCAGAGGGGCAGCATAAAAATTTAATAAATAAAATCAATAAAATCCTGCATTGACTTTTTGCATAAAAATGAAGAAACACAACTTGCAATTTGGATGATTAGACAGAATAGATTATAGAAAGAAGAGAGTCACGATGTAACTTTAGAGAGAGAGAGATTAAAATATAATTGTACCTATAAATTGCTGTGAAGAATATTGGAAACTACTTTTGACATCTTTAAATCTTAAAGATATATAAGAGATATGTATGTGTGTGTGTGTGTATATATATATGTATGTATGCACGCACGCACGCGCGCACACACACACAAACAAACACATACAGTGTTTTCCCCCAAATAAGACAGGGTCTTATTTTCTTTTGACCCTAGAAATAAGCACTTGGCCTTATTTTTGGGGAGGCCTTTTTATTTTTGAGGTGCAGGAAGTGGCAAGTGTAGTCACCTCATGGATGCTACCGTGTTGCAATATTTTCGGGGAAGGCCTTATTTTAGCACATGCACTCAAAAGCCTGATTGGGCTTATTATCTGGGGAGGTCTTATTTTCAGGGAAACAGAAGGTGTGTCTCCTTCTCTTAGATACAGAATCTTGACTCTGGGACAAGATTCAGCTGCCCAGGAACATCAAGTAGCTTACACAAATCTTTTGGAAATGATGGTTTATTTGGAAATAGCCCCATAGATTAATTTTAGCCGTCATTACTGATCAGTGTCCCTTGTTCTTGGGTGCATTTGGAGATTTTCCAGTATAAAAATACACACCCCCCTTAGACCAGTCAAATGCTGGGGGCAACCTTTACAATACTTCCTTTGTATCTTGATTTTAAGCCTTACCAGAGTGTGTGGAAATCCCAAACTTGGGGATTTCTACCTGCCTGGACTTGATTGTGTGCTCCTGCTCTGTCTATTGAATCTTGACTGTTGTTACAAAACACTAGATACAAAAGTGAAGCGCCCAAGTTCTACATATGAGTACCCTAGGAGAATACACTCAGTTTGGTTTTTAATCATCATTAGTCCGTGGTTAGATTTTCAATCTGTTGAAAAAAATGAAGGTAAAATTCCCTTGGTCTTGATGTTTTACTCCTGGGGAATTTCTTTACAGCAACAGTGAAATCTATTCCCCCACCACCACTTCACCACCCAATGTAAAGACCTAAAAATTTCCTGGTGGTCTTCCATCCAACCATTAAGTAGGACAAACTCTTCTTAGGTAAGATCAGCCCATTGCTGCCACCTGACTGGGCTAATAGACTGTTTGAGATTTTGCGGGTGGGGTGGGTAGCATTCGGGACGGGGGGGAGGAAAAAGAAAAGGGAAAGGGGAAAAGAGGGAAGGGAAGGGAAGAGGAGAGGAGAAAGAGGAGGAGAAATAAGAATAAAGGAAAGAAAGAAAGAAAGAAAGAAAGAAAGAAAGAAAAGAAAAGAAAAGAAAAGAAAGAAGGAAAGAAAGAAAGACCAATTGCCTTTGGAAAAGCACCTTTGGCTTGACAAGATTCTTCCTGAAGTTTAATCATAATAAATATGCCATTGTTGGCCTGACCTTGGGTTGAAAGTTGAAGTTGACTTTCTAAGATCTTGGGATCTTAGAAGGGCCACCATATTTGTTCTTCTTGCCTGTACCCCAACATCTCCTCCTAAGTATTCTGTACTTCCCACTGGGTGGCAAGCAAACATGATATCCTTTCTCTTCTGCAAAGAAATAGATGGGGGTGGGAGTTTTTTCCACTGTAACAAACTCTTCTGGATTGTGTGAGCCATCTATTCATACTCTTACCCTCTTTTTTCTTCTGACAAGCATGTACAATTAAGCTCATCTACAGCGAAGCCAGTGTAATGAAACAAGCAACAGAAAAAGATCTCACATGTCAGGGATAGCTATATCATTTCAGGTGTATGTCAGTGGCACACACACCTACGTATGGCTGATCTTACACAACGTTTCCAGAGCATTGTGTAAGAATGCTGGAGAGTCACATTTCAGTTCACCCGCGCGACAGTGATTCTACCCAAAGCATTTTTTTAAAAAAATTCGCACATTAGAAGAAACAAATGTATAATGCAGCACATAGAGAATAAAAGCAGAAAGAAGAAGAGAGGAAGAGAGAGAAAGAAACTTGCGTAAATTTAAGAAGCTTCTTTATCTTTCTGTGTGTTTCATTGGATCCTCTCTGAAAGCCTCTTCTGTTTGTTTCTAGATGTCAATTTCTTTTGAAGAAAACTGAGAATTGCCCTAATATCATTGAAACGATAGGCTTCGTTTGTGATCCATAGTTACTTATTTAAATTACTTTCCCTCCTACTCTGTGTTTGTAGGAAATATTGAAAATGTCTCTTTTAGAAGTCTTTCTTTTTCTTTCTTTCTTCCTTCCTTTCTCTCTTCTTTCTTTTTCTTTCTTTCTTTGTCTCTCTCTTCTCTCTCTCTTCTTCCTTCTTTCTTTCTTAAATTTCTTTCTCTCTCTCTTCTTTCTTTCTTCTTTTTGTTTCTTCTCTCTCTTCTTTCTTTCTTCTTTCTTCTCTTAGACACAGAACAATGTTACTTCATAAGTTCTTAGGTGTCTTCCAAGTGTTCAACCAGTTACTTTGTAAAATTAAATATTGGATTAACACAAGTGGTCTTTCCTATAATGAATGCACATCAGACTTGACAACGTGTAGGTTACATTAGTGAGGAAGACTTACATCCACCTCACTCTTCCAAACTCAATTGGTTTTAACTCTTCCTCCAACCCTGCAGTTTAATGGCATTGGTTATTCTCCCTTGCTGATTGACAGGGGAAGGAGAACCTATAGTCTAAAAAGTCATTGGAGGATGATAAGATTAATACGACTGAATTGTACTTGCTTTTCAATCCTAAAGGAAATCAACCCTGACTGTTCTTTGGAAGGACAGATATTGAAGCTCAAATACTTTTGAGGTGGGTAAAATGAGGACCCAGATTGTTGGGGGCAAGAGGCTGACTCTGTTAACTGTTTAGAGAGAGCTGTAAAGCACTGTGAAGCAGTATAGAAGTCTAAATTCTATTGCTATTGGACTACAAGATCTTCAAGGTCTCTTCCAGTCCTATGATTTTATGTTCTATTTCAATCATTGACCAACAAAATTACATTCGATAAAATGAACAACACAAAACTATCCCCTAACCTCAACTATTATTGCCAAATCTTTGTGGGTGAAGTTTATACATAATAAAGCAAAATTTTGCTACTTTAAAGAAAGAATAATTGATTGCAGGTAATCTTTGATTTATGACCACAATTGAGCGCAAAATATCCATTGCTAAGTGTGACATTTGTTAAGTGAGTGTTGTTCATTTTACGACCTTCCTTGCCACAGTTATTAAGTGAACCGCTACGCTTTGTTAAAATTGTAACACGGTTGTTAAGTGAATCTGGCTTCCCATTGACTTTGCTTCTAAGAAGATCACAAAAGGGGATCCTGTGATGGAGAGACACTGTGACCATCATAAATATGAGCCAGTTGCCGAGTGTCCAAAGTTTGATCACGTAACAGTTGTGTGAAAAACGGTCCTAAGTAACTTTTTTGAGTGATGTGGTAACTTCAAACGGTCACTAACTGAAGTGATCCAGAAATTTAAACAAAAGAAGGATGAGCCATAAGGGTGGAGAATGTTTCTGTAGAACTGGTGAGGCAGAAGAACATGAGCAGGGGTTTCTATGGGGTTTTCCTATATAGGAGTCAGTGGTGGGTTGCAGACGGTATGCCCCGGTACAGGCATACCAGTGCCTGCTGGGAGTACCAGGTACCATTTCAGTACAGTGCCCTGGAGGGCCCACCCGCCTGCCCGAGCTCCTTACCTGTATTTGAGCTCTTTGGCACTTCCGTACACGCGCATGGAGCGTACAGAGGTGTTGCAGAGGCGTCCCGGAGGCAAGGACCGGTTGCAATGGGATCAGGAACACACCACTGATAGGAGTGGAATAATCTGTCTGTCTGTCTGTCTGTCTGTCTGTCTGTCTGTCTGTCTGTCTGTCTGTCTGTCTGTCTGTCTATCTATCTATCTATCTATCTATCTATCTAAAAGGCGGTGTGTGTGTGTGTGTCTGTGTGTGTGTGTCTGTGTGTGTGTCTGTGTGTGTGTCTGTGTGTGTGTGTCTGTGTGTGTGTACCAAACTTGGTACACAGATGACTTTCTGGAAAAAAATACCATGGGAGTAGGACACCCCTAACACCCCTGGGGGAGAGTGTTCTGTTAAGATACAGCCTGTTGTGCCTTAAAATAGCCTCAACTGTAGTACCTTAAAATGGCTTCTACTGTGCAGCGCAGTGGAGTTGCCATGGCAATGGCTTCACAAAGGGGCTCCCCCTGTTAAAGAGGGGAAATCCAACATTGGAAATTACGTTTGGTCCGAACATTCCCCCCTATAAATAAATACCTGGGCAATGCCAGCTTATCAGCTAGTTAGATATATTTATAAGATCCATTAGAGACAGAACCTTTATGAGAAAGCAGTACTGGGCAGACTTTTGCAAGGGAGTGGGGGAATGTAAGCCATGTATGTGAGGTGAAGAATTAATAATATGGAAATATGGATGCTCTCATGTTCTCTTTCAGAGCTTCCTGGAAGCAGCTGCTTATTGTGGGAATTTCAAACAGAATGCTAGCCCTGCAGCCTGAGCCAAGAGATCTTCTCTTATGTTGGCATGTTCCTCTTTAAATGTCAGAGAAAAGTCCATATGGTGCAAAAAGTCCATCTTCTGGTTTCTATCATGCGATTAATAATTTGCATTCGCATATACCAATCCTCGCCCCCAAAGGATCAGTCCTTCTTCCTCCTATGGAGATAAAAGGGTATGTATGTGTTGTCCTTCAATGGGTGTGGGGGGAGAATAGAAGCAGTTCCCCTCCTTTTCAGAAGAACAAAAGCTAGGTAAGGTAAAGGTAAAGGTTCCCATCGCAAATATGTGCTAGTCATTCCCAACTCTAGGGGGCGGTGCTCATCTCTGTTTCAAAGCTGAAAAGCCAGCACTGTCCGAAGACATCTCCATGGTCATGTGGCTGACATGACTCAACACCGAACGTGGACAGAATGCTGTTCCCTTCCCACCAAAGGTGGTTCTATTTTTCTACTTGCATTTTTTACATGCTTTCGAACTGCTAGGTTGGCAGAAGCTGGGACAAGTAACGGGAGCTCACTCTGTTCTGTGGTACTAGGGATTTGAACTGCTGAACTGCCAACCTTTCTGATCAACAAGCTCAGCATCTTAGCCACTGAGCCACCCTTATAAAAGCTAGATAGAAATCTCCCCAAAAGTCATCAGAATAAGAAAAATCAGAAGCAGCCATTTAGGCCACCGAGACCCACCCTCAAATGAAGATATATTTACAATATTACTGTTGGAAATGTAATGAAAATGTAAATTGCACTGAAAAATAGAAATGGCACAGCGGAGGAAGCTGTGAGCAGGTCAACGCGATTGCTTCCAAAGGATTCAGCCGACCAGGTAAAGAGGGGACTTCAAGAATGTTCCCTTCTCCCTGCTTCCTTTTGATGTTCAGACAAAAGGTCTTTTGAACGACTGTCCTTCACGCAGAAGATACTTTGGAGTGAAAGGCTGGCCTTCAAAAGAAGAAAGCGGAATACAAGAGATTCTCTAATTAGATGGGGGGTGGGGGTTGAGTGAAAGTCTTCACATTCAAATTTCTAAGACTAGAACAAAGCTCGTCCTGTGACATGTGAAGAAGATTCTTCAACATTGTCCTAACAAAGAAGATGTAATAAGAGAAGTAAACAAAATCTAAGCTGGGTTGGAGTTCTTTTCAGATCTTTACAGTAAGTTCTGGGAATCCATTGTCTTCAGGCTTATTTACTATGAACCACATGTGCATAGACTTGAACTTATGGCCATGATTATGGCTTTAAAGAACTACTTTGGGCGGTGGGGGGAACAGGATTATTATTGCATTTGTGTGTGTGCCTTCTCTGAGGGGCGCGGTGGCTCAGTGGCTAAGACACTGAACTTGTCGATCAGAAGGTTGGCAGTTCAGCGGTTCGAATCCCTAGCGCCGCGTAATGGAGTTAGCTCCCATGACTTGTCCCAGCTTCTGCCAATCTAGCAGTTCGAAAGCATGTAAAAATGCAAGTAGAAAAATAGGAACCACGTTTGGTGGGAACGTAACAGGGTTCCCAATGGCATTTAGTCATGCCGGCTACATGACCACGGAGACGTCTTCGGACAGCGCTGGCTCTTCGGCTTTGAAATGGAGATGAGCCCCGCCCCCTAGAGTCGGGAACAAGAAGCACATATGTGTGAGGGGAACCTTTGCCTATGCCTTCTAGAATTCATAAGAGTTTTGATTCTTCCCCCTTTTTTACAATTATGAATATTATTAATAATAATAATAATTCTGCATTCTGCAGTTGGATAACATCAAGCATGGAGAAGTAAAAACTATTGTCAGGGGAGAGTACACCAACAGAGTTAGGAAAATTTTGAAATCTAAATTGAATGGTGGAAATACAATCAAGGCCATAAATACCTGGGCAATACCAGTTATACGATACACAGCTGGTATAGTTAACTGGACACAAGCTGATTTGGACATTTTGGACCAAAAAACCAGGAAACTAATGACAATGCACTACAGTTTACATCCACGTGGTGATACTGATAGACTTTACCTGCCCCGAAAATCAGGTGGCAGAGGATTATTACAAGTGACGCAAACAGTTGAAGAAGAAAAACATGCACTGGCTGATTATTTAAAAGAAAGTCAAGAACATCTATTAATCGAAGTAAAGAACAAAAATCTACTGAAGGCCCAACAGACGAAACAAGAATACAGAAAATATGTGATAAAATCAAGAATGGAGAGTTGGCAGAACAAAGCACTGCATGGCAAACTTGGTTATGGTTAATAACAGGTACATTAAAGAAAGAAACAGAGTCACTAATCCTGGCTGCGCAAGAACAAGCTATCCGCACAAATGCCATTAAGGCCAAAATCGAAAAATCCTCTGATGATGCCAAATGCAGACTTTGCAAAGAAGCTGATGAAACTGTTGATCACATACTCAGCTGCTGTAAAAAAATCGTGCAGACTGATTATAAATTGTGGCACAATTCAGTAGCACAAATGATCCATTGGAATTTGTGCAAAAATTATAATATTAAAACAGCAACAAACTGGTGGGAACATCAGCCTGAAAAAGTCACCAAAAATCAGATGGTCAAGATCTTGTGGGATTTCCGTATACAAACCGACAAAATACTGGCGCATAATACACCAGACATCACACTGGTTTAGAAAAATAAGATCACAATCATAGACATCGCAATACCAGGTGATAGCAGGGTCGCCGAGAAGGAACATGAAAAAAATCACAAAATACCAGGACTTAAAAATTGAAATTCAACTACTCTGGCACAAACCAGCAGTGGTAATTTCAGTGGTAATTGGCACACTGGGTGCTATTATAAAAGCTCTGGAATTACATTTAAAACAGTTAAAAATTGACAAAATCACCATCAGTCAAATGCAAAAAGCCGCACTGCTTGGATCTGCACGCATATTACGAAAATACGTTACGACGTCCTAGGCCCCTGGATGGGGCCCGACTAGTAACCAATGCCAAATCCGGCGAAACAACTGGCCGCTGTGATACAATTGCATAACAACAACAACAACAACAACAGTGTATTCAATTTATAAGGTCACTTAAGAAAAAAATAGCTTCCTTGTTAGCCATGCTAATTAAAAAAAAAAAAAAACCAGTAACACCAAATCAGATTGATGGTGGAGCTAATTTAATTTTTTTTAAAAAGGTCATAAAATTGGTGCAGCTCACTTAATAACTGCCTTGCTTACCAATTGACATTCTTGTTCCAAATGTGATCAAAAGTCAAGGACTACATATATACCATAAAAGAAACACACATCTTCCAAATGTCAAAATTATATGATTTAAATGTTTCTTTTAATGGGATGAGTTTACATTTGTGGGCTACAGTCAGCCTAAATACAGGTAGTCCTCAATTTACAACACATCATTTAGTGACCTTTCAAAGTTACAATGTCACTGAAAAAAGTGAATTGTGCCCATTTGTCACACTGATGACCATTGCAGCACTTAACAACCGTGTTACTAACTTAACACCTGCAGTGATTAACTTAACAACCCTGGCAAGAAAGATTGTAAAATAAGGCAATACTCACTTAAGTAATGTCTCACTTAGCAACAGAAATTTTGGGCTCAATTGTGGTCCTAAGTCAAGGACTACCTTTAGTTTTTTTCTCCCTCTTTTTCTTGTCCTTGCTTTTATGATATATTTTCATCTTGCGCTAAATTCTAGCAATGCAATCCCTGCAGACTCTGATTTGTGAAAGAAAAGCCTGATTAGGGTTAGATTTGCCCCCAAGTTAGAGTTTTCTCTATCTTGATTCTTTTGGCTTCAGGGAGATAATATATTTGGGTAAAACATTTAAGTTTTCAATCGAAAAAAGTGTGTGCGGCTCAATGGATGAAAATATGTAAGACAGGGAAGTCAGCCACTTTACAAGAGTTAGAATTTGTGCTAATATTATCTTCATAATCCTTTCTGAAATTCACTAATTTATTTATGCAACAACAGAATGGGACATGTTGAACAGTATTGATCTTGATGATTGTTTCCCCTCCTGTCAGAGTGATGATTTGATGATCCCGTAAGATGATCCCATCAAAGACAAGAAGCAATAGACGGAAACCTATCAAGGAGAAAACGAACCTAAAAAGGAGAAATTTCCTGACAGTGAGAACAATTAACCAATGGAAAAGCTTGCCTCCAGAGGTTGTGGGTGCTTCATCACTGGAGGTTTTTAAGAAGAGACTGAACAGCCACTGGTCTGGTATGGTATAAAGTCTCCTGCCTTGAACAGGGTTGTGGACTAGAAGACCTCCAAGGTATCTCCCATTATTCTGTTAATTCTGTTAATTTGAAATAGATACATCTGAATGGGTCTTCTACTGATGATGTAAGATTATCGTTCTTGACAGCAATTGTCCCATTTTTCCAACAAGAGATAGCAATGTCAGAAACTGAATCTGCCAACATCTCCGATGTGTCTAGTACTCACTCGTATAGACTGTAGGACTTTGTTATTAAATCAAAGAGCATTTCTCTTGGGACAGGAATGTGTTAGATAGGAAATTTTGCAAGCAAAGTCTTTACCCGCTCTTTATGTGTTGGTTGGGCTGACTAAAGCCTGGAGTTTTATGCCTAAAATTTGTGATGTTTAATGAATGTTGATCTAATGAGCTTCACTCAACACCTTTTCAAAGATGAGGCTTCCAATGGGACAACACCGGGACTGATTCTTCCTAATGATTGGTCTGTTGATTTTAGAACTCCTTGCAAGTGGTGCTGGGCCAGAAAATAGCTGTTGGGTTTTTTAAATTCAGTTCTCATTAAATTTGATAAACTGGAGGCTAAACGACATGATGAATGATTGCAGCAACTGGGTATGTCTAATCTCATGAAGCACTAGGATGACATGATAGCAATGTTCCAATATTTGAAGGGCTGTCACAGAGTAGATCTACCATATTTTTGGAGTATAAGACGCACCCTTTTCCCCTCAAAAGAAGGTGAAAATCTGAGTGTGTCTTATACACTGAATACAGCATTTTTGGCCTACTGAAACCTCACCCCCTTTGCCAAAATGGACATGCAGAGTGTTTGGGAGGCTTGCAAAGTTCTTCTAGGGGCTGGGGGGGGGGCAAAAATGAACAAAAAGGGCTCATTTTGCCCCCCAGCCCCCAGGAGCACTCCAGAAACCTCCCAAAGTTCTGCATGCTCTTTTTTTTCAAAAAATGAGGCTTGCAGAGGTTTGGGAGGCCTGCAAAGTGCAAAAACGTTTTTTAAAAATTTACCTCTTCAAAATCGGTGCGTCTTATAATCCAAAAAATACGGTATCCTCTAAAGCACCTAAGGGCAGGACAAAAAGCAATTGGTGAAAGATTAAGAGACATTCAACCTAGAACTAACAAGAAATTTCCTGACAGTTAGAACAATGGCATGACTTACCTCCAGAGCAGGGGTGGGTTCCTTCCGGTTCGCACCGGTTCGCACGAATCGGTTCGTCGGTGAACCCAGAAGTAATTAACCAGTCCTGGCCCCTGTACCGGTCCGGTACCGGTCCTGGCCCCTGTCGCTGCAAAGCGCCCTTTTGCCAGCGCGTTACAGCTCACTTGCTCATTCCCCTGCCCATCCGCAGCTCGCTCCCTCGCTCCCCCACCCACCCGCACTAAGCCCAACCTGCCACTCACTGATTGGCTGGAGTCCAGCCAATCAGTGAGCGGGCTGGAGGCGAAGCGAAGCTTTTTTCGCACTTGACCTCCATTTGAAAATTCCCTTCGGCCTTCGCTTGCTGCTTCCCCCTCAGGTAAGCAACAAAGCCCAAGCAGTGGGACTCGAGAGGCTTCGGGTGGGTGGCGGGCAGCGGCCCAACTTTCGTGAGGGAAGGCCTCCAGGCCTTCGCTCACGGAAGCTGCGGGCTCGCGTGCACTACGCAGCCAAAGCTGGGTGGGGGGGCGGCGGTAGTGGTGGCGGTGTTAGTGGCGGTGGCGTTAGCGGCGGCAGTGGCAGCGGTAGCGGCAGTAGCGGCTGAAGTGGGGGGCGGCGGCTTACCTTTTGCAAAAGCCGCGGGCTCGCGTGCACTACGCGGCCGAAGGCGGGGGGGCGTTAGCGGTGGCGGCGGCATTAGCAAGCCACTCCCATCCGGTCACATGGCTGGCAAGCCACGCCCACAAAGGAGGCCATGCCCACCGAGTAGGTTCGAACAAATTTTGAAATCCACCCCTGCTCCAAAGGTTGTGGGTGCTCCAACACTGGAGGTTTTTAAGAAGAGATTGGATAATCATTAGTCCAGAATGGTATAGGATCTTTTGCTTGGGTGGAGCAGGATTAGACTAGAAGCCTCCAAAGTCCCTTCCAATTCTGTTACTCTGTTATTCTATCCAGTTTTGGTCACCACACTATAAAAAAAGATGTTGAGAGTCTAGAAAGAGTGCAGAGAAGAGCAACCAAGATGATTAGGGAACTGGAGGCTAAAACATACAATGAATGGACTACCCATGCAGGAACTGGGCCTGGCTAGTCTAGTGAAGAGAAGGACCAGGAGAGACATGATAGCAGTCTTCAAATATTTGAGGGGCTGCCACAGAGAGGAGGGGGTCAACCTATTTTCCTAAACACACAAAGGCCAGACAAGGAATAATGGATGGAAACTGGTCAAGGAGAGGTTCAACCTAGAAGTAAGGATAAATTTTCTGACAGTGAGAACAATCAACCAATGGAACTTAAATTGCCTTTGGAAGTTGTGGGAGCTTCATCATTGGAGACTTTCAAAAAGAGATTGGGCTGCCTTCAGTCAGAAATGGTGTGGAGCAGTGGTTCTCAACCTGTGGGTCGGGACCCTTTGAGGGTAGAAAGGTCCTTTCACGGGGATCGCCTAAGACCATCAGAAACACATATTTTACAAAAAAAATACGGAAAATATAAAATAATTTTATGGTTGGGGGTCACCAAAACATGAGGAACTGTATTAAAGGGTCACGGCATTAGGAAGGTTAAGACCCACTGGTGTGGAGTCTCTTGCTTGGCCAGGGTGGTTGTGGACTAGATGACCTACAAGGACTGCATTCTAGTCCAATCTGAATGCAAAGCATCATCAATTGTCTTCTTCTGCAAGATTCCATAAATGTGGCACCATCAGAAAGAGAATTCTGCTGGCCAGATAGACGTTTGCTGGTTTATTCTTCAGGAAAACGTCTTCAATCTTCATTCCACTGTGTTTCAAAGGTAGAATTTATGTTCAGCTTATAGCTCAATTCTCCTGCACATGCTTTATTTGCCAATGTCATTTTGCAGTTCTCAAATGTGTTAGTGAAAATACCAGTAATAATGGTTGGTGATAGGGGTGGGTCATGTTTGCTTTTTGCTTTTGTTATTTTAGTATCTAATCTCACCCCAAATCTTTTCCCTAAATCACACATACCCATCATTTAATTCCCTTTCTGGGCAAGCAACATTATGCATGAAACCTATAATATATATAACTAAAGGTACAGGTTCCCCTTATGCCAGTCATTCCCGACTCTAGGGGGTGGTGCTCATCTCTGTTTCAAAGCTGAAGAACCAGTGCTGTCCAAAGATGCCTCCGTGGTCATGTGGCCTGCATGACTAAACACCAAAGTCGCATGGAACGCTGTTACCTTCCCACCAAAGGTGGTTCCTATTTTTCTACTTGCATTTTTACGTGCTTTCATACTGCTAGGTTGGCAGAAGCTGGGACAAGTAACGGGAGCTCACTCTGTTATGCGGCGCTAGGAATTCGAACCGCCAAACTACCAACCTTTCCAATCGACAAATTCAGTGTCTTAGCCATTGAGCCACTGCGCCCCATAAAACCACATATAACCATATAAATGTATGTATATAAACTATATAAATACATATAAACCATATAAACACATGTAAACCACATAAAGTATAAACCACACATACCCATCATTTAATTCTCTTTCCAAGCAAGCAACATTATGCAACATTATGCATGAAATATATCTATCTATCTATCTATCTATCTATCTATCTATCTATCTATCTATCTATCTATCTCTATCTATCTATCTATCTATCTATCTATCTATCTATCTATCTATCTATCTATCTATCTATCTATCTGAATATATATATATATATTTCACAACCCCTGGTAAGCCCCAATTATGGGAGGAAGCTAACTGCTTCCATCATCTGTCAATCGGCTCATCACAAGAGTCCATCACGACAGAAACCCAATATTTTTACTGTTGCCTTTGTTATATTTGTGTTTTTTTTTATCAGCACAAATAAAAAACATTATATATATAATATATAACATATATATATATATATATATATATATATATATATATATATATATATATACATATATATATATATATATATACATATATATATATATACATATATATATATATATATATATATACATATATATATATACATATATATATATATATATATATACATACATACACACACACACACACACACACATACATACACACACATACTGTGCGTACATACATACATACATACATACATACATACATACAGTATATATGTATATTCATTCATTAATTCCTGAAAAGTATCCCATCAAGAATTCCCTCCCTCCCTCCCCTTCTCCAAAATTCAAAATAGAACCCAATTTGATTTAGCTTGAGCTTCCTGGAGTCACATCTTTAAAAAAAAAAAAACCCGCATGATTCACACATAAGATCACAGCTATTCTTCATCCTCCCACCAAGGAATAAATCCATGGATAAGATTTGTTCCCTTTTCTTTTCTTTCCCTCCCTCCCGCCCTCCCTCCCTAGACTGCCTTAGTTGGAGAATTAGGAAAGTGAGATCAAATGGAGTAAGAAAATGGAGAGAGTGCAAACTTTGCCCATTGCTCAGGGACAATCATGCTGAAAGATTAATCCACCCTCTCAATTAACACCTCACATGAAAATCCTAACAAGGTCATGGGATCTTTACTGCCGCTCGGTCAATCAACGGTTGCCTGCTTCCATACAAACCCAGATCGAATGCAGAATTAACACTGTTCCCCAAGCCCTCGCTCACCGTCTCGCCTCAAATTAAGCCCTTGCATGGAGCAGATATGAAAAGCATTTCTAATTAGGGTCTTGGGTTACTGGTTAAAATGCGGTCGAGCCGTCTCTCAGCCATTCTTCGACGTGCGTGTGGGATTTTTTTTAATATATCATTTTAATTAAACTCAGATACTATTTAATTCCTACCTGCATATATTTAATGCTACTTGAATGTGGACCTGATAAAGTCTATTACTGATCCTCGCTTAGCTGCCACAAGGACTTATTAAAGAGAGGGCGGCTGTCTTCTAGATCTTCCTTGTGCCTCCTTGCAATAATTACTTCTCCCACCCCCACCCCTCCATCAAATGAAAAGCATAATATTTTTCCTCTCTCCGTCTCACTCTGTAAATAGATTTTCTCCCCCCCCCCTTGTGAAACCTTGGCTTCACTACTCTTTTCACAAAATTATAATTAGAATGCCATCGTTGCCTGTCAATTGCCTATTAAAACTCACTTCGCATACTTGTTACTTTCTTAAAATCTGCAGGCCTTGGCAGAACTCTTGAGATCAACCCTTGAAAAGGTGTCGCCCCTCCTCTGCAACGTACTGCCCCCCCACGCATTTTGTCCCACACTGACCATCAATGAGGATGCATGGAAAGTTCATGCATGACTCAAGAATGATCCAGTATGTGTGACCATCAATTATGACATCAAGTGTCTGGCTGTTTGGCTCTAATAGGAGATTATTTAGCAAGAGGGACCCTTTCTGTGTTTTTAGCATCTCCTTGATATCTCCAAATCATCTTTCATGCTACTATCTAGCATGGTTATTCCCAAATTCTGTTGCAACAGAATTATTTGAGAATATCGCCTCCAGAAATGTACTTCAGAGCAACTGAATCTCATAAGTCAGGTAGAGGATGATTAATTTTTATGTTGGCTATATGTAAGACATGGTGAGAAGCCTCGACCTAATTTGAAAAGTCTTTGTAAGCAATTTCTCCATCAAGAAGGATCTGTCTTTTTTTAACAGTCCATTGGAGGGAGAAAGAGGAGGAGGAGGAGGAGGAGGAGGAGGAGGAGGAGGAAGAGGAGGAGGAGGAGGAGGAGGAGGAGGAGGAGGAGGAGGAGGAAGAAGAAGAAGAAGAAGAAGAAGAAGAAGAAGAAGAAGAAGAAGAAGAAGAAGAAGAAGAAGAAGAAGAAGAAGAAGAAAGCATTCATCTATGCAAGCTAAGATAAATTTCACAGTGTGGAAAAGTTAGAAAATCTCCTATGATTTTTTTTAAATGGAGTGTTTAACTGTAGATTAAAATGAGCATGCTTAATTTGATTACTGTATTAATCCATTTTCTCACTTTGCACAACACACTATATTATTAACTAACCCAGAGGTTAAGTATTCCCAGTGCATATAGGCATAACTACAGTACATATACACCAGTGGTGGGTTTCAAATTTTTTTAGAACCTCTTCTGCTTTGTGGGACTGGCTTGCTGGCCATGTGACTGTGTGGGCATGGCCAACTTGTAAAATGTGATGAAACTCACTTAACAACACTCTTGCTTAGTAACCAAAATGTCAGAAACTCTAGCATTTGAAGCCCGCAAGTCTTAAAGCTGTCAAGTTACAAGACCCTTGAACCCCTAACCCTTTAGAAAAAAACCCAGGAGTGATCAAACTTGACAGCTTTAAGACTTGTGGACTTCAACTCCCAGAGTTCCTCCTCTCGCTCTTCATCTTGATGATGTGTGGACGGGCGGGGGGGGGGGGAGCTGGAACCGGTTCTAAACAACACTGTAGATTTGTGGAACCTCTTCTATAGAAGAGGTTAGAACTGGCAGGAACCCACCCCGATATACACACAGACACTACAAATATTATAACAAATCAAAAAAGGGAACATGAATATTTCACAGGCAGTGGTAGCAAAAATAGTCAAACATTGGCACCCTAGCAGCAGGCTGCAAATAAAAGATGACTTTCCTGGGCCATTGCTAAGGGGGCCTCTGGGATATGTTCCAGCAGTCTATGAGTGGAATTTGAGAAGATGGTAGCAACTAGCAAAGCCTAGGATCAAGAGGCAGCAGAGGACCATGGGTAGGTTAAAAATACTCCTTCCTCTCAATTTGAGCAGCAAGAATGTTATCCAATTGGCAAAATTAAAAAAAGGTTTCCAATCTCTGATTACAAAATCTATCTATCTATCTATCTATCTATCTATCTATCTATCTATCTATCTATTTATCTATCTATCTATATCTATCTATATATCTATCATCATCATCTATATCATTTCTATCTATCTATCTATCTATCTATCTATCTATCTATCTATCTATCTATCTATCTATCTATCTATCTCTATCTATATATCATCTATATCATATCATATCTATCTATCTAACTATCTATCTGTCTATCTATATCTATCATCATCTATATCATTTCTATCTATCTATATCTATCAATCAATCAATCTATCTATCTATCTATCTATCTATCTATCTTTCATCTATATCATTTCTATCTATCTATCTATCATCAGCTATATCATTTTTATCTATCTATCTATCTACCTACCTACCTATCATCATCATCTATATAATTTCAGAACAGCAACATTGACTTGCTCAGGAAAAAAAACCCAACCATCGACTGCCATAGTGAAATTATGCATTTGGGGCATTTATTTTTTACAGCCAAAATGGGCCCATTTTTATCAAAAGTTTTTTTCCTATTAATCCAAGCATGGCTTCCTGCTGTAGCAACAGGGATATAACAGTTGAGGTGTTAGTGATTTGAATGGTTTTGTTTAACCTACATTCGGAGGTGCCCAACCAAAGGCTCAGGAGAACTTATGCTCCACAAATGTTTGCAGCATGCCCACAAACACAAAGTTATCTTTGAATTCGAAACGCTACAGTGAAGTAAATGAGAAATAGTTAAATCCATAGGGTAACCATATTAGCCTCAGCAGGTGGCAGTATTTAGCCAACCCTGGCTGATTTCAAAAAGTTTAGGAGAGTCAACCCTGGTTAGTACTTGGATGGGGGAATCTATCATCTCAGGACCGTAGGCTGAATGGGAAAATAAAATCTATCAATTTATCTATCTATCTATCTATCTATCTATCTATCTATCTATCTATCTATCTATCTATCTATCTATCATCTATCTATCTATCTATCTATCTATCTATCATCTATCATCTATCAAATCTATCAATCAAATCTATCTATCTATCTATCTATCTATCTATCTATCTATCTATCTATCTATTGTTATCATGTATCATATCTATCTATCTATCTATCTATCTATCTATCTATCTATCTATCTATCTATCCATACATCCATGCATCCACCCACCCATTCATCCCTCTATAGTATCTAGACTTCAACTCTCATCATCCCCAAGCAAGGCTAGGGAGGCTTACCTATGTTAATGAATGCAAGTAAAGTCAACATGGGCTTTGGGAAGAAGAGATAATACTAATAATAACAACAGCAAACATCTTCCCTAATATTGCAAGGAAAGTTGAATTCATTCAGACACCAGGAGTCTATGTTCACTGGAGGACATTTTTTTTTACTTTTGAATCATATTAATTGAATTCAACTTATTGGCAGTAAACATCAGCATCTCCAGAGAACTTTCTTTCTCGGCAATCTACCTGGGATTGGATGTGCAGACATCATAATTGCCTCTGAACAGAGATCACAACAATTTTGTAGTTAGCCCAGCATTGTCTTTGCAAAGAGAGTGACGTCTATGCCAGTGTCCATGTTTCCTGTGCCAATGTTACCACTTACTCCAACTGAAGCAGAGACTGAATGGAAGATGTTCTAAGTAGCTGTCAGACCTTGAAGCAATCTTTTACTTTTTGAATTTCAGGCCTGCCACATTTTCTACTGTGGGAAAATGGGAGGGGGGATTATACAGAGTGTGGGTGATATGTAGCCATAACAACATTCTTTCTCAGAAAGTCAAGGTCAACTGGGCCTGCAGCTGCAATGGTGTGGACTGGGAGACTCTCTCCAGTTTGGATGGTGCCTGATTGGACCATGTGATGGACATGTGGGTGCTGGGCAGGGACTTGAACTTTTGTTTGGGTGGGGAAAACCTGGAAACTTTCAGATTTGGGTTTTCCCAGATTTGCCAATATGACATCTCTCATAAAGTGGAACTTGAGGAAACTCAAGCCTCAGAATCTTCTTTGTTTGGGGTGTTACGTAGAACCCTGACAGTAGCTAGTATATGTTTCCACCCCTCCATCACCAAACTGTAGGACAGAGATTGCTCTGGAATTAAGAACCCAAATTTCTGTTTCATTTTCAGATGGAAAATGGATTTTTCCAAAATTTCCTCTCTGTGATGATCTCTCCTTTGATCTTGCAGATTTTTTTTGCAACAATGCATCCTTGAAATTATGCAAAGAGGGAGGACAAATAAAATTGATCCTTTTTGCATCCATGAGTGTGCAGGTGGACAGTGCATCCATTTTGTATCAGTGGAGGCCTCTTTCTTTCCATCCAATGGACTTTCAGAGCACCTGATAGTCTCCAATAAAATGTAAATAATGTAAAAGCTAATGGGAAGAGCTAAAACCTCAGTTTGTACAACTGACTTTATTGGCAGCATTGTACTATAAATATTGCACAGTTATTGTGTCACAAAGATCTCTTTAGAGCAAAAGGATTTTGGAGCTCTCCAAGGTACTGCATCAAAATTGTTGCTACCACTGAATGTTGGGTTTGCAGGACACTCTTAGCATTAACTAAGATGCCAATGATGCAAGACGTTCTGAGAATCCCAGGAGTCACATGAATGATTTATTTGGGCATAGCATGACATGTGAGCATGGCATCCTTAGCTATGTTAACCTTTTGTTAGCTTAGCTTTTTTTGGTGCTTTGAACTCACTCAGGGACAAAGTATCCATATTGGTCTATGTTTGTATGTGTGTGTGTTTATGTGTCTACACACACACACACACACACACACACACAAACACACACACTCTTGTAGGTGTCAGGAAGGACATCTAACGCTCATTGAGAGAGCAAACGCTCAGCTCTATTCAGTTGCCCCAATTCTACCCCAGGACAAGGGATTACAGGGATAAATAGATGATAGATAGAGATAGATAGATGGATGGATGGATGGATGGATGGATGGATGGATGGATGGATGGATGGATGGATAGATAGCTAGATAGATAGATAGATAGATAGATAGATAGATAGATAGATAGATAGATAGATGACAGAAGTTTATGTGTGTGTGTGTACATACATAATCATAAACACACATATATGTACATTGAAAATTTTAATAATGGTAAAAGAAAATAAAAACTAATGTAGAAAAATAGAAAGAAAAAAGAAAAATGAATAAAAGATGCAAATAATGAAAAGGAAGAAAAGAGAAAGAAGAAAATAAGAAAATGATTGAATTGTTATGTAATGAAGTGACTTCCAAACTTATCCCACAAATACAAAATTAACAATTCTTTACTTTCTATGTGGTTACATGCAAGTATCTCATCTTCCCAAAGTGATAGATAGATAAATAGATAGATAGATAGATAGATAGATAGATAGATAGATAGATAGAGATAGATAGATAGATAGATAGATAGATAGATAGATAGATAGATAGATAGACAGACAGACAGACAGACAGTCAGACAGATAGATGATCGACAGACAAAGAGATAAATAAGAAAGAGGGAGAGGGAGTGGGTATGACAGATAGAGAGAATGAACAAGAAATAACTGAATTATATATATAATTTTTTTAGAGTAGGGGATTATTTGTCACTTTGATTTTATGACTTTTCTCTAGCACTGTACGTATGATTTATGAAGCAGAATCAATACCAAAATAAATACATAAATAGTACTTGCCAACAAATATGGGCAAAATTCCTCCCATAAATGTAATTCTACTGTCAGTTATACAGATTACCCAAGAAATACATCAGTTTAAAACAAATAAGAAAGCAAGAGTGGATTGTATTACTGTCCCTCTTCAATATTCTGAAATCAGCTGTTAAGGACGAAGGCTTTTTGTGCGTAAAGAATTGGATAAGAAATATGAGATATACATGAGCTATACATTTAGGTGAAGACACACGGTGGCTTAGTGGCTAAGATGCTGAGCATGTTGATCAGAAAGGTCGGCAGTTTGGTGATTCGAATCCCTAGCGCCGCATAACGGAGTGAGCTCCCATTACTTGTCCCAGCTTCTGCCAACCTAGCAGTTCGAAAGCATGTAAAAATACAAGTAGAAAAAGAGGGACCACCTTTGGTGGAAGGTAACAGCATTTGGCATTGAGTCATGCCGGCCACATAACCAAGAAGACATCTTCAGAAAGTGCTAGCACTTTGGCTTTGAAATGGAGATGAGCACCGTCCCCTAGAGTCAGGAACGACTAGCACATATGTGCGAGTTACCTTTTATACAGATCTATACCTTTTATACTATCTATACCTTTAGGTACAGATAGTCCTCGACTTATAACAGTTCATTTAGTGACCATTCAAAGTTGCAACGGCTCTGAAAAAAGCGACATTACCATTTTTCACACTCATGACTGTTGCAGCATCCCAATGGTCACACGATCCAAATTCAGAAGCTTGGCAAGTGGTTCATATTTATGATGACTGCAGTGTCCCTGGGTCACATGATCCCCTTTTGTGATCTTCTGACAAGCAAAGTCAATAGGGAAGCCAGGTTCATTTAACAACCATGTTACTAACTTAACAAATGCAATGACTCACTTAATAACTGTGGCAAGAAAACAGGTTTTTTTAAAGACATTTCACTTCTCATCCAAGAAGCTTCTTCAGCTGTGGCTGAAGATAAATATCTATCCCCACCATCCAGTCAGAGCTGAAGAAGCTTCTTGATGAGAAGTGAAATGTCTTCAAAGAAAATAAGGAAGTCCAGTTGTCTCTTGAAAAAGCACCTTTGGTACAACCGTGACCCGGATGACGGAGAATCTCTACAGACTTTTAGCTACGCAATTTGGGATGACGTCCCTTTGAATGATGTGGGAGTTAGGAATGGATTTCCAGAGAAAAAAAATTGCACATTATAGGAACCATTTGCACCACTCAGGTGACCCTGAGGACACAGAGAAGCCTCCAAGTGCTTCAAGGACCCTCTAAAAGGATGCAAATGACCAGCTGTCTGCAAGGAATATAAATCCTTCCATTCCCACTGGCCTGTTCAGAAGCTGAAGAAGCTTCCTAGATGAGACGTGAAATGTCTTCAAAGAAAAAAAAACAAGAAAGTCCAGTTGCCTTCTGAAAATGCACTTTTGGGACAGGTGAGAATCTCTACAGACTTCTGGTTAGTTTTAAGTCAAGGACTACTTGCATAATATGCAGATCTACAAAGCACAGAGGGAAGGAACTAATGAATGGTTATGTTGTTTGAAAGGGGAGGAAGGTACTCAAGTCCAGCTTTGTAATGTGGGGATCCACCACACCAATTTTTTTTCTATCCCAAAGCTCAGTGATAGCATAAGAGTCATCGTAACACCTCCATTTCTTCAGTGTAATGGAAACAGTGCCCAATCTCTAGTGGGAATCAAGTAAGACATTCTCCAGACCTGAGGAAACTAGGCCTCTATTTGGCCTGGTTCATAGGACATGCTCCGTGAGGGATCTAATGTCAATGTGGGCTAATCATGCCTAATTTCAACTTAACTAACTCATTGTAACTTTGGTGGAGTGGTTCTGGGGTGTAATCTGTCATGTAGATCCAATTCCATTTGGCAATTAGGATTTTTATTGTACACTGCCCAGAAGCACCTCTTGAAATGAGATGGGCAATGCAGAAATATGATAGATGATAGATAGATAGATAGATAGATAGATAGATAGATAGATAGATGGATGGATGGATGGATGGATGGATGGATGGATGGATGGATGGATGGATGGATATAGAAATAGATAGATCAATAGAAAATAGATAGATCAATAGAAGATAGATAGATAGATAGATAGATAGATAGATAGATAGGTAGGTAGGTAGGTAGGTAGGTAGGTAGGTAGGTAGGTAGGTAGGTAGGTAGGTAGATAGGATAGATAGATAGATAGATAGATAGATAGATAGATAGATAGATAGATAGATAGATAGATAGATAGATAGAAGATAGATGGATAGATAGATAGAAGATAGATGGATGGATGGATGGATGGATGGATGGATGGATGGATGGATGGAGATAGACATAGATTGATAGAAGATAGATAGATAGATAGATAGATAGATAGATAGATAGATAGATAGATGGATGGAGAGAGGGGGGAGGGAGGGAGGGATGGAGATAGACATAGATCTATAGATGATAGATAGATAGATAGATAGATAGATAGATAGATAGATAGATGGATGGATGGATGGATGGATGGATGGATGGATGGAGGAGGGAGGGAGGGAGGGAGATAGACATAGATGTATAGAAGATAGATAGATGGATGGATGGATGGATGGATGGATGGATGGATGGAGGAGGGAGGGAGGGAGGGAGATAGACATAGATGTATAGAAGATAGATAGATAGATAGATAGATAGATAGATGGATGGATGGATGGATGGATGGATGGATGGATGGATGGATGGATGGATGGATGGATGGATGGATGGATGGAGATAGACATAGATTGATAGAAGATAGATAGATAGATAGATAGATAGATAGATAGATAGATAGATAGATAGATGGATGGATGGATGGATGGATGGATGGATGGATGGATGGACGGACGGACGGACGGATGGATGGAGATAGACATAGATCAATAGAAGATAGATAGATAGATAGATAGATAGATAGATAGATAGATAGATAGATGTTTCCAAAAGCTCAGAAAATGAACCTTCACCGTCATTCTACATCCACACTAGATATTCACCACTATTGCAAACAAACAAACAAACAAACAAATCTGACACAACACCCCTCACCCTTGTGTCATAAATAAATGACAGAACATCCTTCACACCCTTTTAGCAAATTTGCTCCTAAGGCAATGGGTTACTAGACAAATTTCTTAGGGATGAAGCTCACCAAGGCTAAATCTAGCCACGCTGATGGGATACACAAAACATAGATAATAGGGTTGGAAGGGACCTTGGAGGTCATCTAGTCAACCCCATGCTCAAGCAGGGGACCCTGTACATTCCGGACAAGGGCTACCCAGTCTCTTCTTGGAAACCCCACATAAATACAAAACAGGTCACCTGCTTAAAGCCCGAGTGTTTAGTGATCCTGAAACAGATTAACTTCTCCTACTAAAGCAGCCACTGCAGAGATGGATTCTGTGGGCACCCTCTCCTTTAGTGCCGATTTATTTTCCCTCGTGTCATCTTTGAGGAGCAATCTTCTAATAGGAAGGATAGAGCACTGCGTGGTGAGTAGACCACTTCTTCGCAATTTACATGCTCTGGCTGTTTTGCTCAGAGGTCTGCATTACACAGCTTGCCACACAGCCAGGCAGCAGTTTATAAATCTGTACTCACCCCTTCCCCAATCTGCCATCACTGCTGCCACCTCTCCCTCCCCTCCCCCTTCTCCCTGCCCGGTAAGTCTCCGGCTTCTAAAATTATCTGCCTTTTGCTTTCTTTTTCATGTTCAAAGCATAGCAAATGTTTTTGACATGTTCTGAATGCACAAAACTCGGCAGCAGCCTCTATCAGAAACCAGGCAGCAGTAGCGAAGCAACCCAGAAGTAACCCAAATTGCTGTAAGATTGCACTCTGATGATCCTTCTTTCGGGGGAAGAAGAAGGAGCTGGAGGGGAGGGGGAGAGATCTTGACAAGCCAACTTTGATCAGCGCATCAAAGATCAGCAGGGATAAAATGGTGGCAGATATAGGACGCAGGCCCTGCTCTCTCAACTCTCCCGTTTTGAATATTAGTTCAGCTGTTGTGCAAATGCCTCGTTACTGCAGGGCGGGGGGGGGAGAACATTGGTTTTGTGTAATTTGATCAAGCACATTTATATCATTTCATCAGGGGTGAAGCAGAACAGCCAAACATGGGGAGCCAAGCAAGGAGGAAGCCTCAGTCCCAGGCTGCTTCCAGAACAAAGAGTAGGTGAGAAGGATAACCTTGGGTAATTACTCATGCCCTCAAAAAACACAGCAAAATCATAAATACATGGAGCCAGGCACAACCTCTCTAAACGTGTATCTGTTTTGTTTGCTAGCAATGTCAACTTAGATCTCTGGAATACTTACCATGAAGTATGTTGAAAACAGCAGGCGTCTTTTGGCAGTGTGCTTTCTGATGACTTGTTAAGTCCAGAAGGAAATAAGGGTACAGGCTTTAATTCGCGCCTATTGCTATATATATATATATATATATATTGCTAGTTGTTCCCAACTCTAGGGGGTAGTACTCATCTCTGTCTCAAAGCCGAAGAGCCAGCATTGTCCGAAGATGTCTCCGTGGTCATATGGCTGGCATGACATGAACGGAGCACTGTTCCCTTCCCACCAAAGGTGGTCCCTGTTTTTCTACTTGCATTTTTTATCTGCTTTCAAACTGCTAGGTTGGCAGAAGCTGGGACAAGTAACAGGATCTCACTCCGTTGCGGCGCTAGGAATTCAAACCGCCAACATTTCTGATCAACAAGCTCAGTGTCTTAGCCACTAAGCCACTGAAAATATGGCTAGTGATTCAGCTATGCCACTGGAGAAAGGGGACCTATACACACACGCACGCACACACACATGTGTGTATGTGTGTGTGTATGTGTAGGTCTCCTTTCTCCAGTGGCACAGCTGAATCATTAGCCATATTTTCAGAGTTCCTCCATAAATTTTGCAACTCCCAGCAATAAAACAAATAGGCCTATCTCTCTTTTCCTCAACATCTACTTACCACAAGGAAGATGGATATACCCCTTCAGTGTTTCCATGCATTCTAGCTTCCTTTTCTTTGAGCTAATGCTCAGAAAATGCTTAACCAAATCTGGTTGAAAATCAATCAATCAAATCAATCAGAATAGAGCTGCAATGGATCCTGGAGATCTTCTAGTCCAACCCCTTGCTCAAGCAGGAGACCTTACTCAATTTCAGATAAGTGCTTGTCCAGTATCATCTTTCAATTGTATTTATAATATAAATAGCATTCAGATTTGGTTAGATTAACCTTGGTTAATGTGTGTGTTTCTGTGTCTGTTTGTCTGTCCATCCGTCAGCCCCACTAAGTAGACCAACCAGGAGATCCACAGGAAGGCTAAAACTAGTTTTATTGAGATCAGCTATACGAACAGAATCTTGCAAGTCTGATTATGCTATACCACCTTCCCCCTCTTATACGCCAGTGAATCAGGGAGATGTCTGCCTGATCTTCTTCCAACTATTATCTCCTTCCCCTGGACTTAAAACTTGTTTCTCTTGAGGTCATCTTCCTTAGCCTCTATAATGTGGGATAAAATAACCATAGGAATATCAGGATTGAATATTGATTGAAATCATGATACTGTCAGGACTGCAGCCATCTTTTCTTTTGGGTCTTTGGCCTGTCACACTTTCTATTATTCTGCTATGCATTTTCTATTGTGGGGAAATGGGAGGGGGGGTTGTAAGGAGTCACATACTATGTAACCACAACAAAATTCTTTCTAGAAAGCCAAGGTCATCCTTTGTCTTTGTACCTCTGCACCTGACCGGAACTGGATGGGTGGAAGCTGCCGGCATGGCAGTGGGAGATTGGACCATGTGATAGACTGGTGGGTGTGGGTGCAGGATCTTGAACTTTCAACTAGGTGGGGAAAACCAGGAAGCTTTCAGATTTGGGTTTTCCCAGATGTGCCAACATGGCTCTCTTAATAAATTGGAAATTTTAGCAATATTTTGCCTTGGACTCTGATTTATTTTTGGATGCTATTTGGAACCCTGATAGCCAAACATTTTTTGACAGCTAGGGATTCTATGAGTTTGGGGCTCTCTTCTCCAACCAACATTGCCAGTGCCCTCCAGACTAGTTGGAAGTATGTTGTCAGACTCCTCTTGCCATCGTGCTGAATGGCCATATGCAAGAGATGATTAGTGTCGTAAATCCGACCCCTCTGGGGGGCACCAGGCTGTTCCAATCCAGCATTCTTTTCATTGTTCCACACTGTCTCCCTTCAGCTTTAAATGCCTTGAGCCATCCTGAGACAACTGTAATCTGTGCATTGATGCTACATCAAGTCTGTCGACCTCTTCAAGAAAGGCAGGACAATCAACATTACAGAAATAGGAATTTGGCCTCTCTCTCTCTCTCTTTCTGCCTTCCTCCCTCAAGCAGCAGATGGCCCCTACCTCATTTTTATTCTTTCCACTGTCAAATGGAGCCTGTCACATCAATGCCAGCTTCGACAGGTTTCAAATGTGTCTTATGTACCTAGGAACTTAGTGATCAGTAAATCCACTCAATTTAACTGCGTGGCTTTGAAAAGACAATTTGTCCCCCAGACCTGGATTGAAAATGCACATGACCGGCACATGGAACAATCAGCTTCTCTCCATCTGTTATGCAAAAAGAGAGAGAGAGAGAAGAAAAAGAGATTAATCGTGGTGCTGGGGAAATCATTTATGCAACCCCTTCCAAGATATACATCGCAGACAGAGGAGGGCACCCACCAAACAATCTGGAAACAAACAAATGTCTATTGAAGAGATTGATGGGAATTAATGGAAGCTTTCTTCAGATCAGGAAAATAAAGGCAGATTCTCACCAACGTTTTAATACACTGGAAGGAAAAAAAGGAATCTCTCCATGTTACCAAAGTGGAAGATGAGTTGACATGTTTTATTCAACAGGTCCTAGAAAGACGAGGGTGAATCCAGAATTTTCTCATGCCCAGAGGAAATTCCCCATGCATTATAAGTTGTCCAACAATGGCTGGCTATTCCATTTGGAAAGTACCAAATGGAAAAATTCTGAGGAAAAATTCTGAGGAAAATTTACTTCTGAGGTAAGGTGAAGATTACAACTTAAGTCATCATCAGATTTCATAATTTCCCAGCGACTCTTCTGGGCAATTTAAACATTTCAATATGCATTGAAATTCTATAAAACACTAAAACATGTGGGGGAGAAGACACAGGGATACCGTCAGTTTGAGTGTCCATCTATAAATATATTTTAACTTAAGATAGTGGGGGGAAAGGCAAATGAAATATGTATTTTAAAAATAATTTTGCAATCAGCAACCAGGACTAGATAATAAAAGTAACAAGAGGAGTTTTTCCCCCACTTTAAGTGAAGTACAAACATTATAAGGATTGTATTTCAAATGATGCACTCCTAGATTTCCACCCCTCTATTTTCTCCCCAATTTCTCTCACTTCAAATTAACCATTTTGGGTTTCAGTTACTGGGAAGCCTTTCAAATTAGTAAATAACAATAAGACTTAAGTATGATTTACTGTTAATGAAGAAATAACATAAATAACAAAACAGTTATAAGTTAACAGCCTTCAGTATCACCAAATGGAAATAAATGGACTGATTTTGAATATATGTACATCTGATAAAAATCAGTATTATTGTACAATTGAAAGACATTAATTGAAATTCTTTCGTACATGTGGTTGGGGAGTTATTTTTTCCCCCTTTATCTAAGCCTGATTGTTTAAACTATGTAACTTAAACTCTTTGATAATGTATTTGAGTGGCATGACACTCAATTAAAAATAAAAGATTGGACATGATTGTCTATAGTCCAATTGTCATTCACCCTGTGTTTGCTATTAGAGGGATTTAAAAAAATAATATGAGTTAACTGCCCATAGAAAGTGCACCCTTTCTTTCTTTAACTCAACTATGAACTCTCAGAATGTTGAGATTACACCTCATTCTTTTCTTAACATCTGAATGGAAAACATTGAAATTAACAACGGTCCATTTCACCTGAACCTCTGCTGAAAACAGAAAGAAAAAAAATGAATGTATATAAAGTCAGTAATCCCCTTTTGAACAATAGCCAAAGGACATACGTTTGTAGCATAGTCATATGAACTAATTTGAATTAATTGAACTGAATAAACCCTAATGAGCTTTCCTATTTATCCCTATTCCTGTCTATGTTTTGTCTTGCTCAGAAAAAGTGGTGGCACCTTGTTTTACCAAAGAGTAAAAATGGTGAAAGAATATTGCCCTGAGCTAATTCTTTTTAGAATATTAGAAAGATTCTCCTAACAGTGAGGTTCAGTTTCTAATCAACCTCCAGAGATGTTGCTTTTGATCATTTAAAATCATTTGGAGGCAACAAAAGAAAAATAATATTTCCATAAAAATTATTGGTGAAACAAAGGTTTTTTAAAGGGTTTGTTTTGTAATATACATTTTGAATTGTGAGCTGTTCAGAGTTGTTTGCTCAGATGAGTGACTATAGAAACCAAATAATCAATAAATCACTTTTCCATCATTCTTGGTGTCCGTCTATAATACATTTCAACTTAAAATAGTGGGGGGAAAGACAAATGAATACGCATTTTAAAAATAATTCTTGCAGTCGTCAATCAGGACTAAAGAAAGATAATAAAAGTAAGAAGAGGACTTTCCTCTCTTTGTTGGTTTGTTTACAAACAATATTTAATACTTCTAATATTTAAACAAACAAACCAACAATATTAATACTTTCTAACATTTAAATCTTATTGTTATTTACTAATTTGGCAGGTTTTTTCAGTAATTGAAACCCAAAATGGTCAGTTTGAGATTACAGAAATTGGGGGGAAAATAGAAGTGGAAATCTATGAATGCATCAGTTGAAACTATATCCTTTATAATATCTGTACTTCACTTAAAGAGGGAAAAAGTCCTTTTCTTACTTTTATTATCTTTCTTTAGTCTGGTTGATGACTGCAAGAATTCTTTTTAAAATGTGTATTTCATATTGTCTTCCCCCCACCACTATTTTAAATTGAAATATATTATAGACGGACACCAAGAATGATGGAAAAGTGATTTATTAATTTATTTGGTTTTTAATAGCCACCAGATATATAGCTATTCGCTCTCCGAAGCAATTCCCGGCAGCAAGTTTGTCTATTTCTAAAGAAATAGTTTAAAATTTATCTAATTTAAATTAAAGCAAAATAAGAAGCTATAACAAACCCACAACCTACAACATATCTTAACCCTTATACAGGTAGTCCCGACCTTACAACCACAATTGACCCCAAAATTTCTGTTGCTAAGTGAGACATTTGTTGAACAAGTTTTTCCCCATTATATGACATTTCCTGCCATCCGTTGCTGTAAGTGAATCATTGCAGTTGTTAAGTTAGTAACACTGTTGTTAGTGAATCTGGCTTCCTCCCCAATGACTTTTGCTTGTCCGAGGGTCGCAAAAGGGGATCACGTGACCCCAGGATGCTACGACCTTCATGAATATGAGTCAGTTGCCAAGTGTCTGAATTTGGTCATGTCTCCATGGGGATGCTGCAAACATCGTAAGTGTGAGAAATGGTCATCCTCATTTTTTTTTCAGGGGCTAACTGTAACCTTGAATTAAATGAACTGTTGTAAGTCGAGGACTACCTGTATTTAAGGGATGTTGGTGACCTCAGTGGCTAAGATGCTGATCTTGTTGATCAGAAAGGTCAGCAGTTCGATGGTTCGAATCCCTAGTGCCTAGTAATGGAGTGAGCTCCCGTTACTTGTCCCAGCTTCTGCCAACCTAGCAGTTCAAAAAGCATGCAAAAAAAAAAAGGAAGTAGAAAAAAAGCAGAAAAATGGGAACCACCTTTCGTGGGAAGGGAACAGCGTTCCATGCGCCTTTGCATTGAGCCATGCTGGCCACATGACCACGGAGGCATCTTCAGACAGAGCTGGCTCTTCGGCTTAGAAACAGAGATGAGCACCGCCCCCTAGAGTCTGGATTAAAATCCATATTAATGTACTTTGCATGGATTGCAGCATTTGTCTCTTGCAATTCTTGTTAAAAAAAAATCCTAAGAAAAGTATTACTATATCCATGTTCTGGACCAAGAAGGAAACAATATTGATACTGCTAGTTGACTTTGTGGGAGTGAAAATTTTGAGTGAAGCACTTCTAAAGTTATCCTCCTCTTGCAAGCATGATACCACCAAGGTATATCCTTTTTGGGGGAGGGGGAGAAGCAAAGATAAATAGGGATAAGAATAAATAAAGCTCACTTGGCTTTAATTCATTTTCAGTTTAATTCCAATTAAATATAGTTCCTATGACTGCCTTCCAGTAGTCACGTATTTAATATTTGTACTAATCGACCACATTAAATTGATAACCTTTTCGTTACCTTGACATATAAAAGATAAATGTTATCATATCCTGACAAAATCCAAGTGATTACTAGATGGAAGTCAGGAAATGCAGAAAAATCTAACTTCTTGTTACTATTGGCATCTGGATTTTGGCAGCCCAGAAATGACTGTTTATGTAAATAAAGACTGAGACTAGCATAGAAATTAGTCCTCTCCTACTTTTGTCAAATTACTTATGATAAAAACTCTACTATTTAATGTGTGTGGGGGGTGAGGGGTGGAGGTGGAAGTGCATCCATAAAATACTTGCATATTCTGTCTTCTGTCTTCTGTTTTTTTCTTTTTTTCTTTTTTTTTTTCTTTTTTTCTTTTTTTTTTTTTTTTTTTTTTTTTTTTTTTTTTTTTTTTCTTTCTTTTTTTTTTCTTTTTTCTTTTTTCTTTCTTTTTCTCTTTCTCTTTTCTCTCTTCTTCCTTTGTTCTTTTTTTCATCTATCTATCATCTATCCTCTATCTATCTATCTAATTTATCTATCTATCATCTATCTCTTTGTGTGCCTGTCTGTCTGTCTATCTATCTATCATCTATATAGATCTATCCATCCATCCATCCATCCTTTAAATATTTTGCATTTCTTTTCTTTCATATGGTCATCTAGCATATGGTAAAATAATCATGGGTGGCTTACAAAACAACCAATTAGGAGAAAAGAAATAAAATGTGGACCTACCATAGACAAAAACCAGCTTGCTCTCACCATGCTACCATAACCCCACCTTACCAACTACATGTTCCAAGGCGCACACACCCTTCTGATACCCTGACCCCTCCCAAAACAGAGATGATCATCACCATCACAGGTTAACTTTGATATGTGATAGACAAATGAGCCCCCCTTGACATGAAGCCCATATGGAACACAGAAGTACTGCAATATCATCCTTGATAGCCAAATATATTCTTTGTTTGAGAGTTGTGTTAGTCTGTCGTGGCAGAAAAACAGGAATCTGGTAGCACATTTTATTAAACTGTGTAAGCTTTTTTGAGATTGATGTAGTTGATAAAATGCTTTATGCTTTAGGCTGGTGAAGTATTTTTCTTTCTTTTCTGTTTTGGTTTAATGGGAAGGCTTGATATTGCTAAGGGACTTTGGGAGACAGAGCAGAGCCACCAAGCTGCCCTAGTTTATGACACACCACATTGTTTCTTTGTGATGAAGTCCTAGTGTTTCTCCCTTTAACTCTAACCCATACTCAGTTCTGCCAGAGTTCTGATCAGGGGTTGGAGTCATGTAAGCCCAGTCTTTGCACTTCTTCCACGTAGCTAAGCAATGCTTGAGGTTGACCTAGCCTCTCTTTTAAACACCTTTGCTCATCTCCATCCATTCTGTGTTTGAATGTTGGGGATTGCAGTTTAATTCAAATGAGCCACCAAGGCAAAAGATAGATTCAAGGATGAGGAAAGAAAGAAAGAAAGAAAGAAAGAAAGAAAGAAAGAAAAGAAAGAAGAAGAAAGAAAGAAAAGAAAGAAAGAAGGCAGAAATCACATTATCCTTTGCCTTCATGCCATATTGTGATTAGGTAACAGTTTTCAAAAATATGAAAGGTAATGGCACAAATTTCTGATATAAACTTCTCCACCTCTGTCTACGTTTATCAGATTTGTGCCTAGGATGGTAATAGGCAACTGTGCTGCCATAAGAACAAATACCTGCATTAGCATGCTTGAAAATATACCCCTTCATTAGTAAAATATCAGCCCAAATGCTAAATCTCTAGAAAGAAAGAAAGAAAGAAAGAAAGAAAGAAAGAAAGAAAGAAAGAAAGAAAGAAAGAAAGACAGAAAGAAAGAATGAAGGGGGGAGGGGGGGAGAGAGGGAGAAAGAAAGAAAGAAAAACAAACAAACCCAAGCCTCATCTCTTCCCCAGAGGAAACATTTTGACAGCTCAGAGCAAAAAATAATGTGTAGCTCTTTGCTTCTAACTGTCGAAAATGCAAAGAAGCAGCCAAGTTAAAGAGCACTAATGCATTCCACATATTCAAAGTACATCAAAGGAAAGAAGACGCCAATGATGGGGAGGAAACTTTTCAAAGCAAAAGACTTTCACATTTTCTCCCCAACTATTTTTTCTTCTCTTCCCCCACCTCTATGAATGGAAATGGGTGTCATTTAATGCATTGATTGCTGTGATTCAATAAGAGAGAGAAAAAGAGAGTGGTGGGCTCCCACATGTGGGAATCCCACACCAATGGCTTCCACTGATGCTTTTCATTTCATGATCATGTGCATAGAACAAGGATAGGGAGCCTGATGTTCTCACCCACTCTGTAACTTTGCCCCATCCTTGTGGCCCTCAAGCTTTCCCCGAGGTATTAAATGTTCCCTTAGCAATCAAGTATCTTCCTTCCCTGGTCTAAGTTTTTGCTTAGAAAGGCATGTTCAAGAGCAAAGAAGGGATTGAGCCAATATCTTTCAAACCTTAGTGCTAGAGTTTTTCTGTGCACCACTACATCAGAGCTAGATGCATTAATAAATTGGACTCCCCTATCCACAACTGAAGGTGGCTCAATGGCTAAGACGTTGAGCTTGTTGATCAGAAAGGTTGACAGTTCAGCAGTTCGAATCCTCAGTACTGCATAACAAAAGTGAGTTCCGATTAGTTATCCCAGCTTCTGCCAACCTAGCAGTTCAAAAGCACATAAAAATGAAGGCGGGGCTTGAGGTCGCTACGACATGACATGCAATCTTGGTGCTCCAGGATTGCTGTCGATATCTGTGTTGCTGGACTATCCTTTTTGGATCTAAACCATTCTGAAGGAATGGTGATAGTGAAGGGCATGTCCTGCTGATCTCAGGGGCATCGCAAAGCCCCTGATTGATCCAGGAAAAAGCTCTTTTTGCTGGATACAAGAGAATCAGCCAATATGGCTGCAGAAGATTGGAACAAAACCCCTGGAACAAAAGCAGCACAGGAGAGACAGTGTGTCAAAATAAAATTGAAGATATAAGGAAATAAGCAGCGAATTTACCCTGGTTAAAACTATCGTGTTATCTTTTTCACTTTAATTTTGTTTTTGTTTTTTTATGGACGGACTTTTTACAAATGCCTCTTACTTTTAAACTGGACTGGTCTTTTTTTTCCCCCTTCTTCCTCTATACTTTTCCCATTTTTTTGTGTTTGTGGATTAAAAGCCTCTTTCCTCACAAGGCTCAGCCGGATCGTAATCTTTAAACAATTTTTTTTCTCTTTCCAGAGAAAAACCCTTTCTGGAGTTCGGAGTTTAGAAAAGAGAGCTTCTTTGGCTTGTACTAGATGACTTCCCTATCCTCTGAAAATATTCTCCATGACCATCCATTCTTGATTCAACTCACCCCTTCCATCTTGATACACCACATGTCATTTCAGGACATCAAAGAAAGACCGACACTTTTCATTAATTGAAAGATTGGCCTTGTCTTAAAACTTAGAATAATAGGGTTGGATGGGACTTTGGAGGTCTTCTAGTCCAACCCCCTGCACAATCAGGTTATCCAATCCCTTCTTAAAAGCCTCCAGTGATGGAGCACCCACAATTTCTGGAGGCATTAGCCATTCCACTGATTCATTGTTCTCAGTGACAAGAAATTTCTTCTTACTTTTAGATTGGATCTCTCTGAAATAATTTTCCATCCATTACTTCTTTTCTGCCCATAACTGGTTTGGAGATTATCCAATTCCATCTCTGTTAGCCCCTCAAATATTGGAAGACTGCTATCAAGTCACCCCTAGTCCTTCCCTTCATTAGATCAAACATACCCAGTTCCCTCAACCACTCATCATATGATTTCACTTCCTGGCGCTTTATCCTCTTTGTTGTTCTTCTCTGCACTCTTCCTAAGTTCTCAATGCCTTTTTTGCATTGTGGTGACTAGAATTGGATATAGTATTCAAAGTGTGGTCTCACCAGTGAAGTACTGCTTCCAGGAGTCTGAAAAATCACCGCCTGTGAGAGATTTCAAGCGATGGAGAGCCAAGAAATCAGCTCTCTTTCACAGGGGCATTTGTCCCTGTTGCAATGAATTGTCTTGGATGGTGTATGAAGCTGGCCCAAACCCATAATTACAAGAAAGAAAACAAATGGATTCACAAGATGTCAAACCAGGTTCAATCATCACTTCAAACAAGGGCTGGATAACCTTGTGAATGTCATTCATTGAGTGACTAAACCACAATTAGTTGGGTTCATGTAATACATTAGATATAAACCACTGTTTGCAAACCAGAATGATTGGGTTCATTCATTCTACCAAACCAAACTATATTAAACCTATTTTTAAGACTTGCAGGACAATTACTATTTATTTTTATCTTCAAATGATGGTCCCTGATTTCCAGCAATCATGGTATAAACCAAGGGGGGCTTTTTATATCACTTATATAGATGAACTCAGCTAAGAGGGTCACAGTCTGGGCAATCTGTTTTGGTGGGCAATCAAAATTTAGGTTAACTTTGGGAATCCAGTTCTGTATAAAGTTCAAAAGCTTAATTTAACTCGGTCTTCAAAATTCAATTAACGCTGGATGAAAATGCACCAAATTAAAGCAGGGCTCTTAAAAATAATTAGAATATACCAAGTGGTCTATGAAACGATGTGCCCTTCTATTTACGAGAGGTAACTCAGGGAAGGATATTTTTAAGAGATAACAGCCTTGTATAAATTTAGAGGGACAAGACCCATTTAATTTCAATCATCTCTCTCTCCCTTCCATGACACATGTAAATGCATATGGCATGGAAATCTGTCGTAATCTAGCACTTTACACCTTGGTATGTACCTGCTCCAAATTCATTTTGTCTATAAATTAACTGCACATGGTGATTGTCACTTTAGATCACTTTGTCATGTGTTAGAAAGGGACTGCAGGAGGATGGGAGTTTTGCTGTCATTTGTAAATGACTTTGGAGAATTTTAATAGCAAACCTGCTGCTCTATCATAAAGAGGAAGAACGGGCCAATTGCTTTCCAGTCAGTTCAAATATTGTGGTTATTGTTGAAATAAGAGTATTGAAGCTGTCTTATGCTGAGTCAATGATTTGTTCATCTAACTCAATTAGGTACAGATGCAGATTAACAGAGTTGGAAGGGGCCTTGTCAGTCATCTAGTCCAACCCTCTGGCCAAATAGGAGACCCTACACCATTTCTGACAAATGGCAGTCCAGTGTCTTCTTGAAATCCTCCAGTAATGAAGCTCTCACAACTACCGAAGGCAAGCTGTTCAATGGGTTGATTGTTCTCACTATCAAATTTTTTCCCCTTATTTCCAGGTTGAATCTCTCCTTGTTCAGTTTCCATCCATTATTCCTTGTCTGGCCTTCAGGTGCCTTGGAAACAGTTTGACCTCCCTCCTCTCTCTGGCAGCCCCTCAAATATTGGAAGACTGCTATCCTGTCTCCCCTGGTCCTTCTCTTCACTAGATTAGCCATGCCCAGTTCCTGTAACCATTAATCACACAAACATAAACAACAGAAAACAAGAACAAGGAAAGGTGAAAATGTCCACGTCAATTCAGATCATGGCTTCCGAGAGTCCAAAATCTCCTTTACCTCAAAATGTTGCTCTCCCTCAATGAGAAAAGGGGCAGGTGGTGCAGGCAGAGGAACTCACAGAGAGGAAGTGTGTTCCAGCTTCAAAAGGTTGACGTGAAACACTGGGTAAACACATTTAAGGTATTTTGGCAGTTCCAGTCGCACCAATACAGGGTTAATAATCTTTAAAATTGGAAATGGACCAATGTACTTAGGACCCAGTTTCTTAGACTTCTGGGTGGTTTGGAGAAATTTGGTAGACAAAAACACACGATCTCCAACCTTATATTCTTGTCAGCCTGTTTCTTGTGTGCTTGATGAGCAGCATCCAATGCCTTGTATGCCAAAGACCAGATTTTGTGGAGTTGGTCACTCCATTCTGAAGGGATAGGACTTGTGGCTTTTCTCATGGCACCTCCAGAATAGGTACAAAATCATGGCTAAACACTACTTTAAACGGTGTAAAACCCATGCTGCTGTGCACCGAATTGTTGTAGGCCACTTCAGCATGAGATAACAACTCAACCCAATTATCTTGCTAATAATTAATGAAACATCGGAGGTACTGTTCCAAAACAGAATTAGTCCTTTCACAAGCTCCATTAGTTTGCGGATGGTGGGCGGAGCTTAGCCCCTGGGCAGAGCTAATCAATTTCAAAAACTTCCAAAATAAGGAGGTGAATTGGACCCCCCTATCGGAGATAATGTGGTCTGGTACACCATGCAGGTGATATACATGTGTAATAAACAATGTAGCCAAGGATTTAGCCTATGGAATTTTGGAGCATGGAACAAAATGAACCTGCTTAGAAAATAAGTCCGTAACGACCCAAATCACACTATTTCCTTGACTTTTTGGTAATTCCACAATGAAATCCATAGATATTTCCTTCCACGGTGCCTCCGGATGGGCTACGCTTTGGAGCAGGCCCTGGGGTTTCCCTGGTGGGTGCTTCGCAGCAGCACATGTGGGGCAACTGGCCACAAGGACTCAATGTCCTTCTTCAATGACGGCCACCAAAATTGCCTTTTAATGAGATGCAGAGTTTTCACAAATCCAAAATGGCCTGCCATGCGTGAATCATGGGCCTGTTGTAGAACCAAAGTTCTAATGGCAGCAGGAACTTACAATTTAGCCCCTATCCAAGGTAGACCGTTTTTCATAGTACACTCATTGGAATGCTGTTTAAATCACTCATCGGACTCAAGGTTTTCCTTGAGTTTGGAGACGAGGTCCTTTGTGACCTCAAAATTAGAGCTGTTCTGGCTTCTGGTGGCCACCGGAACAGCGAGATTCTTTGCTGCGATGACTGGGTGAACCATGCTAAGCTTTGAGCTGTTGTATTGAGGGAGTCTAGATAGAGCATCTGCCATAAAGTTCTTCCTCCCTGGGATATACTTTAAAGTGAAATCGAACCTGTTTAAATGCTGTGCCCAGCAATGAGGTGGCGCAGTGGTTAAATGCAGCACTGCAGGTTCTTCAGCTGACTGCAGTTCTGCAGTTCAGCTGTTCAAATCTCACCGGCTCAGGGTTGACTCAGCCTTCCATCCTTCCGAGGTGGGTAAAATGAGGACCCAGATTGTTGTTGGGGGCAATATGCTGACTCTGTAAACTGCTTAGAGAGGGCTGAAAGCCCTATGAAGCAGTATATAAGTCTAACTGCTATTGCTAGCTGTTTGGGGATAATTTTGGGGGAGTCTTTAAATTCTTATGGTCAGTCCACACCTCAAAAGGGGGTTTTGCTCCCTCCAAGAAATGTCGCTAGGTCATTAAAGCCCACCTGACTGCAAAAGCCTCTTTTTCCCATATAGCCCATCATCTCTCTGTCTCAGTCAGCTTTCGAGAGGTGTAAGCGCAAGGTTGTAGCTTTCCATCAGCATTGGCTTGTAGCAATACTGCCCCCACTGCAATGTCACTTGCATCCGCCTGGACCACAAATGGCGAATCCATGTCTGGGTGTTTCAAAACAGTTTCAGCTGCAAATAGTCTTTTAAGTTTTTCAAATGTGGCTTGACACTCCATAGTCCAATTTAAGGGCTTTTCTGGTCTAGGTTTGGCCTCCCCTTTTGATTTCAGGAGGTTCGTAATAGGGAGGGCGATGCTGGCGAACGAGGGAATAAATTGATGATAAAAATTCACAAATCCCAAAAAACTTTGCAACTGTTTGTGGGTGCGGGGGGGTGCCCACTCAGTGACAGCTTGGACCTTTGCTGGGTCCATCTCAATGCCATCATGGGAGATGCGATACCCAAGGTAGTCAATTTTTTCCCAATGAAATTCACACTTAGACAATTTCGCATATAGCTCTGCTGCCCGGAGTTTTTTAAGCACTGAGCGGACCAGTTTCACATGTTCTTCACGTGTTTCTGTGTAAATAAGGATGTCATCAAGATAGACCATCACACCTTTGTAGAGGTGGTCATGCAAAACATCATTAATTAATTGCATGAAAACAGCTGGCGCCCCTGTAGGCCAAATGGCAGTACTCGGAATTGAAAACAACCAAGAGGGCAGTTGAACGCAGTCTTCCACTCGTCACCCTCCTTAATTCTGATTTTGTAATAGGTCAGATTTTGTGAAAATTCTTCCTTTACCCAACTGGGCTAGCATGTCCTTCATTAACAGCAACGGGTAGAGATTCTGAATAGAGATAGCGTTCAGATTTTTATAATTCACCACCAAGTGGAAGGAGCCATCTTTCTTTTCTCTGAACATAACAGGGGCAGCCACCCGGGGCCTAGCAGGCTCAATGAAACCTCTCTGCAAATTTTTGTCAATAAACTTTCTTAACTCATGCATTTCACGAGGGGTCATTGAATAAATCTGAGGTTTCAGAAGTTCCGGGAAGGATATCAATGCTGCAATCAGTGGCATGGTGTGAGGGCAATTTATCAGATGACTTTTCACTGAAAACATCTTTCAGGTCCCAATATTCTTTTGGGATTTTCTCCTCCCCCTCAATTTTTTCTTGCCCCCTGGCTGCTAGTTTGGGGTCAACGTTACACCGTTTGGGAGCCTCCCCCTCTCCTTTAGAGGGTGTAGCAGATCAGATGCGTATCCACCCTTTCCTCCAATTGATGTGTGGATTCCATTTACGCAACCAGGGTAAGCCTAATATAAGAGGCCGATCCATTCCTGGGGCCACAATAAAACTTATTGACTCTTGGTGAGTTCCCATCCACATGTCTATTGGCTCAGTCACAAAATGGGCCGGACTCCCTCCAGCTATCGAGCCATCCAACTGACAAAAAGCAATAGGGACCTTCAAGGTTTTTAGTCTTAGGCCCAATTTTTTCACTACTTTGGGGCTAATGATGCAACATGTGCAACCTGAATCTAAGAGAGCCAGCATATTTTCTTGCGCTCCAGTAGAGGGCACTTTAAGTTTCACTGGGATAGTCATGGGCCCCAATCGAGAGCTTACTAGACGATTGTCATGTGTTTTGGTTTCACTTTCCTCTGATGAAGAGGGTGATTCCTCTTCCCTTGGGGCAGGGTGGATTTGGGGATGAGCCTCCAATGCCTTCATGGCTGTCTCCCTCTTCCTCCCAAGTGGTTTCTCTGGCCTCCTCACCCCCCTAATAGAGGGCCTTGGGCTCAGTTTGGGGATGAGAAATCTGGGTTTGCTTGCAGAGCCACTTTTCCTTTCATTTGGATCTCCTTGGGGGAGGGGGTTGGAGGGGTAGCCTTCTCTCTCCCACTATCTTCGCTATAATTGTCATGGACTAAATCACTTCCCATCTCCACAGCCAGTTCATAGCAGATCTGCAAATGGGGGGGGGGCGGGTCCCCCCTGTTTACACAGTTTTTGTTTCCCTGGGTAAGGGATGTAATTTTAGCTTTTGTTTGTAGCTCCGTGAGCGAATCATCAAAGTATTTATTCAAAGCAGCCATAATTATTTTATAGTCTCTTGGTGGGGGGGGTCAGCATCATGTGGGGCCTCCATCCCAACAGCTGCCTTACTTCCCCAAGGTGTAGCAATTTTTCTTACCTTGGCTTCTTCAATGAAAAATACGTCTCCGAACTGTTGCATGTAATTCCACAGCTGCCTGAGGAAGGACCATAAATCAGACCTCTCCTCTGTTCCATGGAGGTCCACTTCTTTTCCAGGGTCATGGCTGGAATGTTTCTTTTTCCAAGCCTCTGCAAATTGTTTCACGAGGCTCTCCTCATTCTCCCCCTGGTCGCTGCCTTGCTGAGACATGTTCGGGGGGGGGGGGGGAGGAATTGGGTGCACTCCCCTCAGAAGTTATCAGCTCCGGGATGAGTGCGTGTCTGAGATCTCGATTAATGTCAAGGCTGCTTCACTCAGTAACCAAGAAAGAAACCACTCAACTCCATTTTGCAGAATTAAGAGTACTTTTACTGGTCATGAGTAGATAGTAGCTAAGGAAAACAAGGTCTGAGGCAAAAGCGTGTGTAATCATAGATATCAATATGTGACCTAACCCCCTCCCCCTGGTAACCTTAATCCATAATCCAATCAGTACATCCCACAGGTGTCATGTGGGAGACATCTTCAAAAAGCATCATCAGGCTGGTATGCCGGACAGTTGGCCTGAGCGGCAAATCCCTTATCTGCAGCATGCGCAGTAGATGGTGAGAACACCTCCCTTTATTCAGTGTCTCCTGTACTGACACTTCCCCATCCACAAACAATGCCCCCTCTCCCCATTTCAATGGCAGCCGAAAGCAAACAGCAAAACAGAGGCTGACAGTATGTTTTAGCCTCCAGTCCCCTAATTATCCTGGTTGCTCTTTGCATGTTTTCTAGAGTCTCAACATATTTTTTTATAATGTGGTGACCAAAACTGGACACAGAACTCTAGGTGTAGTTTTACTTTTCAACTCCACTTAATCATTAGTTGATTCATCAGAATTATGGGATGGGGCTACCTTTTAATCTGACCTCTTCCCTTTTAAGAAACTAGGAATAAAAGGAATGGGAGAAATTATGGTCGTTGTGTTCACTGAAAGATGAATCCTTCATTTGTAGGAACAAAACTTTTTAATCGTTGATTTAAAAAACCCCACATTAGATGAAGATTCAGTCTTTACTCAACTACAATTGAACAATCACTGACTTGGGTTCACACATCTTTCTGAGTGACAATTTAGTATAGGCATTTGTTTTGATGATGGCCAAAGGTCATATCTACAATTTGGGGGAGAGGGTTTCAAGAAAGGACTGGACAACGATTTGACCAGGAAAATATAAGGACTCCTGCCATGGACCAGAGCTCTATGATTTTATGTTGACCAGATCCTCTTCAAGTCTAGTCTAGTCACTGGATACCTTTTCAACTTCTTGGCATTTTTCTTCTCTTCTCATCTTCTAAAAAGCTTCTACTTAATTCATTCCTTGAGTTAAGTCAAAAGTTTTCCCAGTATTGGGCCCATACCACAGATGGCAGAATTTTTTGTCTTCAGTGGGACAGAATTTTACAAGCAGGGTAGCTGTGAGAATAGGGCTGCAAACATTTTTTTTTTAAAAAAATGGTCAGAAAATTATTTTCTCAGAAATGTTAGCTCAAACAACATTGAATGAACTTTAGGAATGAAGTGGGGGGAACTGGAAGTATTGAAGATCAAGACCAATCCTTCCTTCTAAGCTAATTGTAATGATATATTCTGTTATCTTCACTTATTCTTTATCAGCGGGCTTGTTCTTCGCATCCTATCTAAGCCAGTGCATGGTTTCCTTCTGTTGGATACATATTAACCCATGCACAAGCTTGGAAATTTAGATATCAAACAACTATGAAATAAGAGCACAAACAAACTGGAACTACAGAAAGAGCCAAAAATGGGAAATTTTAAAAACCAAATGGAAATGATAAAACATAAGTTGAATCTAATGACATTGAGTCTTTATTGATTAACCCTTGGGTCATATCAAAGTGCAAAGTTCCAGAAACAAATTATTACTAAAATTTGATAAAATACAACTTAAAATGAAATTGGAAAAGGAAGAACTGGCACAACAAATTAAGACAGAGAGAAAAAGAATTTTTGAAAATGCAAACAAACCAGGAAGATGGTTACCATATAGGCTGGAAAAGGAGAAAGAGAAGAAATTGATAAGCAAATTATAAGAGGAGAAAGGAACTCTACAGCATCAATTGAGAGCAAAAAGAAAATAATTCAGGACTTCCATGGAACATTATATGACCAAGAAAAAAACCCAGAAGAAAAGATACAACAGTATTTGGAAAAAGCCAAAGTACCAAAACTACCTGAAAATTCAGATTTAGACATTGAGGTAATCAATATTATTTAATTTTATTGGGCCAAGCAAAGCTCCTTGAAGCAAGAGGCAGAGAAATCAAATCTTAACTCCCTCCTGTGTTGTCTGCAGAAACAAAAATCAAAATTGTTATTCATCATAGTCATCATCATAATCAATTGAACTGTACTGCAGGAATGTTTGATTATGGTAAGATCATTCATCAGAGAGTTTCAGCTTTCCCATCAGAGTTGGTATTCAGCAGGTTCTGACCAGTCCTGGAGAACCAGTAGCGGAAATTTTGAGTAGTTTGGAGAACCGGTAAATACCACCTCTGACTGGCCCTGCCCCCATCTATTCTCTGCCTCCAAGTCCCAGCTGATCAGGAGGAAATGGGGATTTTGCAGTATCTTTCCCCTGCCACACCCACCAAGCCATGCCCACTAAGTCATATCCACAGAACAGGTATTAAATTTTTTGAATCCCATTACTGTTCCCCATGTATTGTTTTCTTCTCACTTTTAGCCTTGCTTACATCTTTTCGCTCTACTTAATTAGAATGAGAAGTTTCTACCTAATTAGAACATTTCCCTATGTAAAATTTTGAATGAAATGAATAACTTTTAAAAAAGAATCATTGGAAAGTTTCTACCTCCCCTTCCTTCCCCTTCAAAGAAAACAAACGGGGGGGGGGGGGGGGAGAAATCATCCTTTATATATTTTGTACCTGTGATCAGCATTTCTTTTTCCTAGAGGGAAATGTTTTTTTTTCCAAGCCAAATCACCACTGCAACTCAAAAGTAATTTTAGCAGCAGAAGTAGATTAAATATCCACCATATTAGTCATGCGGCATTAGATGGAATTGGATTGACTGGGAAGAGGTCAGAAAGATGCTGGAGGTTTTAGCCTACGAGAGGAGCAATAAAATTCAACCATACTTAAAATCATTTGCTGTAAAGCCTTTGATATGAGATCCGGAGTCAGACGTCTCCCGGCACCGTTCCAACTTTAGGGAACCAAAGTTATAATGCAAACGCATCTCTTTAAAAGCTAGAAAGTACTCGGAAATTGTTAAACAAACTGACAAAAAAAAGAGGAAGGAAAGAGAATCCAATAGAAGAGAATAAGTCTGTGAAGGAGATGAAAAAGAGCCTCGAGTAGCTGAGATTAAAATTTTGACAGGTCGGTTTTAATAAGCAGGTTTTATTTAAAAACAAAAAACCCCAACCAAAGTCCACTAACATTTATTTCCAGAGAAGGGGAAATGATAAGAGGGCAATCCGGAGAGCAAACATGATATGAATCATGTTTGCACAGCTAATGTCAAGTGTGCAAATAATCTCTCAGCTGGTTGGCTCCCACTGTGGCACACCAGACCCTGGCACTATTCTGGTTTGTTTATACCAAGGTTGTCCAATCTCGCTGGAGATTTCCAAGATGAAACTGGACAGACATTTTTCCGGAATGGTATAGAGCAGGAGTGTCAAACTGGATTTCTTTGAGGACCAGATCAACATAGTAATTCTCCTCTGAGGGCCGCCGGGGGACAGGGTGGGAAGTTGGGGGGGGGAGATGGGACGGACCCCTTCTGCAGCACCCTACTCGCCAAAAACAGGCTGCATGGAGACCCCATGAGGCCCCCGTGCAGCTGGTTTTCAGGCTCCCCGGCCTCCAGCAGTATTCTGCTGGCCAAAAATGGGCCTTGTAGAGGCTGTGTGGAGGCCCACTAGGCCTCAGTGCAGCCCATTTTTGGCTGACAGAGTGCTGCCAGAGGCCATGGAGCCCGAGATTTGGCCACAGGCCGGTTCTTTGATATTTCCAGGCCAGTCCCGTGGGCCAGATTTAAGCACCCCATGGTCCAATCCCAGCCTGCGGGCCTTGAGTTTGACACTCATGGTATAAGGTCTCTTCCTTGAGCAGGGGAAGATCTCTAAGGTCTCTTTCAATCCTACTATTATTCTATCTAGACTATGTTTTTCTTGAAAACCTTCAGTGATGGAGTATCCATAGCTTCTGGAGACAAACTATTCCACTGATTAATTGTTCTTACTGTCAGGAAATGTACCCTTAATTCTAGGTTGGGTCTTCCTTGAGTTCTACCCATTACCCCTAGTCCTGCAGATGCTTTGGAGAATGGGTTGGCCCTCTCTTACTTGTGGCAACCCCTCAAATATCAGAATCCTGCTATCATGACACCCCTAGTCCTTTTTGTTAAACTAGACGTACCCTATTCCTGCTAGTATTCTTCATATGTTTTAGCCTCCAGCTCCTTAATCATTTTTATTACACTTCTCTGCACTTTTTCTGGGGTCTCGACTTTTTAATATCGTGGTGACTAGAACTGGATGCAGTATTCCAAGTGTGACTTTATCAGCATAGTATAAAATGACACTACCCCTTCACATTTTACTCACTTCTCAGCTAGTAACAACCTAGAATACCCTAGAGTGCAAATTAAAATAATCAATAAAATAGTGTCAAACAATTAATACGGAAACAACCGATTCATGGTGGCGCAGTGGTTAGAATGAATTACTGCAGGCTGACTTTGCCCACTGCCAGGAGTTCAATCCTGACTGGCTCAAGGTTGATTCGGCCTTCCATCCTTCCAAGGTTGGTAAAATGAGGACCCAGTTTGTTGTGGGCAAGAGGCTGATGTTGTAAACTGAGGGTGCACTATTAAGCAGTATATAGGTCTAATTGCTATTGCTATTGCTAATTCGCACAACATTTTACATTGGAGCAAACTGGGTTGTGTGATATGTAATTCAGCCTGTAATTGAAACTCATTTTTATAGACCTGATCAGGAAATACCACACCAGGAGGAAGTCGTGGCATTTGTGACTCTTGCCTTGATTGTTTTGACTCAGAATAACAGAATTGGAAGGGACCTTGGAGGTCTTCTACTGCAACCCCCTAACACAAACAGGAGACCTTATACTATTTCAGACAAATGACTGTATATTCTGTTCTTAAAAACTTCCAGTGATGGAGCACCCACAACTTCTGAAGGCAAGTCATTGCACTGGTTGATTGTTCTCACTGTCAGGAAATTTCTTCCAAGTTCCAGGTTGTTCCTTTCCTTGAATATTATCCACCCATTGTTGCTCATCTGGTCTCTTGGTGCTTAGGAAAATTGTTTGATCCCCTCGTCTTTGTATGAGTCCCTCAAATATTAGAACACTGCTACCATGTCACCTCTAGTACTTTTTTTCACTAGACTAGACATACTGAATTCCTGCAGCCGTTCTTCGTCTGTTTTAGCCTCCAGTCCCCTAATCATCTTTGTTGCTCTTCTCGGCACTCTTTCCAGAGTCTCAACATTTTTTAATATGGTGACCAAAACTAGATGCAATATTTTAAGTGTGGTTCCCCACTCCTTGCCCACCTCTAATACAGACAATAGTGTGCCTTAAGATTTTGAACTACTTTCCTATTTAAAGCAAGGAATTGTTTCCACCTGAGTGGGAATAGATAAAAGGAAGCCTCCTCAGAAACTAATAACCAGCTGACAGACTTCTGTTGATTTTGTACATTTCTTTCTTCCTCGTTCTGCAAGTGACAAGGATAATTAAAGTTGTTAACTAGACAGGGTAACATGTCAGTTGAAGAAAATATCACTCTTATAATTTCTTTTCGTGCAATATCCCAATTCAAAGCCGTGGACCGGAAATGAATCCTTCAGTGAGAAGAGATTTATGCACAGGAGGTTCATAAGATGGGGAGAATGAAGAGAGGACTGGAAGGAGAAGATAGTCTGGATAGAAAGGCAATGAACTTTGTTGTTGGTTTGCAGACATAAAGTAAAATCTAATTTGCAATTGATAAGTGGTGGAGATCAGAGAGGATACAAAGAACACTGTATTAAGTTTATTTTCATTTATTAGTCAAAAATATTTAAAATCTAAATATTGTAGTCCTCTTGGTGATTTTTTTTCTTTTTCTTTACACTCAAATATAACCTAACTGAATGGTACTCATTTACTTGAGGAAGAAGACAATGAAGAATCATTTCCATGGAGCTGTAAGAAAAAAAACTACTTAGACAAACTGATAAAGTCTTATTAATAGTTAAACATGCCCTGAAGAGCTATGTGAAGATTGGAAGTAACCTCCGCCCACAAGCATGTGTGGGGAAGACTATATCTATATATCTATTATATCTACAGTAGATCTATCTAATCTAATCTAATCTATCTATCTATCTATCTATCTATCATCTATCTATCTATCTATCTATCTATCTATCTATCTATCTATCTATCTATCTATCTCTATCATCTATCTGCCTGCCTGCCTGCCTGCCTGCCTGCCTGCCTGCCTGCCTGCCTACCTACCTACCTACCTACCTACCTACCTACCTACCTACCTATCTATCTATCTATCTATCTATCATCTATCTATCTCTACCTACCTACCTATCTACCTACCTATATATATGTGTATATGTATAGATATAGATATAGATGATATAGATGGAGAGAGATGGAGAGAGAGAGAGATGGGGAGATAGATGGATGGATGGATGGATGGATGGATGGATAGATGGATAGATGGATAGATGGATAGATGGATAGATGGATAGATGGATAGATGGATAGATGGATAGATGGATAGATGGATAGATGGATAGATGGGTAGATGGATAGATGGATAGATGGATAGGATAGAGAGATGTGGTAGAGAGATAGAGATGATAGAGATGATAGTGATGATAGCGATGATAGAGATAGATAGTTTGAATTTCCATTTACCATACATGCTTGTGAGTGGTAGTTGCTTGCAATATACTTTATATACTGTACATACGCGTGCACACACACACACACACACACATACACACAAACACACACCAAGGGCAATACAACAATGAAAGATGTTGGGTATCAACACAGAGAAAATCAAAGTTCTGGAATCCATTTATCCATTCAACGACCATCAGCAGGTTTTGACGGCTACTAATCTTGAGGTACCATCAAGACAGTCCTAGGCATATCACATCAAATATCTGAGAAGCTTCAGTCCAGATATGCCTGTCTTTGAGCAGACTGCTACATAAAGTCACCCAGCGTTGAGCTTGCTTCCAAGACCTTATCTTTTGCTTCAAGATGACATATCCCCACCCACCCACCCACCCACCAATCATCTAAATCTTATTTCACATTTGAAACTGAACAGGACTTGAAACAGGCTGTTCCAACTATTAAGCGGGCTGCTGCATGCCTTGGTTTGCTGAAAGCACACCATGATTTCAGAGAAGGGTTAACCAATCAGAATCTGACCTACTTGGCCAATAGGTGAGCCTAGTGTCTCATCCAATCAGTGCTCAGCTATTAGCCGGTAATTGAGATTAAAATGAAACCTACCCCTTCTGCAAAAAGATTTGCTCTTTAAAAAATGGGACTTCCCTCGTGAATGTTTCCAATAAAAAAGTACGAACTGGCAAAAATTGCATGTGCCCAGAGACGGCTTCAGCTGAATAACACTGGGGAGCAGTTCAATTCACTGGTGGGTTTAAGTCTTTGTCTGAAAGTGATTTGAGTATACATGTATAGTGCAGAAATGGCATTTTAGAGACCAAGAAGTATATAATGGCCAGCCAGAACTGAAGGAGAGACTTCCATTTCTTCAGAAGAAAAAAATGAAAGGCGGGGGAGGACTTTTATTTTAAAAGAAAATGACTACAGAAGAGACACGATCAAGCCAATAAAATTATAAATGAGAGTAAAGGCAAATAAATTACGTTCATTCACTCTGGATTTTAGGAAGAGAGTTTCTTGGTGACATGGACAATAGGTTCAGAATGGAGCAAGGGGAAAAAAGGGTTCTTCAAATTTCATGCCATCATCAATATATATTGGAATATATTCCAAAATATATTGTAAATTATAGTTTCCAAGCACTATAAATCCAGGGGGTTTAGAGATATAATCTTGGGACTGATTAAATGATATTGACAATTGGTTTTATTGGTATTTATAGAAAGTTGAGATATTGAAAATGTGGTGGAACCCTGAGTGATATCTATAATATTAGAATGTAAGGCGTTAATAAGTATATAAAAGAAAATATTATAATTATAATGAGCACATTAAGGTTAGAAGTTGGAAGATAAAAATTCTGTATATGCAATTGTATCATTACTGGGAGCACTGTGTGAAAAATACATTAATCCAGTCATTACACTCTCCACACAAAGAAATGTTGGTTGTTAAAGAAAAACTGCAAATAAAACATATACAGAAATGTTTTTTTTTTCATGTAATCACCCTACGGAATTCACTGTTAGAGGTGGGACCCTGGTTTAAATTTAAACAATGGATTCCAAAGATTGGATCGGACAATCAACAGCTATCAGCAATGACCATAAGTGGATACACCATTGATGGAGACAGTTTGAAGCAGAATAACAGAAGCTGGGAGACAAATAGCGGGAAATGGTTATTGCCACAAGACGCTGTCCGTGAGTCACTCAGCTAATGACTGTTAGAAATAAATTGTTCAATGTATGACTATGCTTCTTCTCGCAGGCTCAAAATTGTGTGAGATTCTCCCAAAAACTTTGTACCAGTCTCAAACTCCCCCAATTCCCTCCCCCACTTAAATTTCATTTTTTTCTCCCTACAACTGAAAGAAAATATTATTATTAGACCTGGGACCAATTATATGAACTACCTGTTATTTTTCACTAATTTTAAAAGCAAATCAGTTTTGATTTCCACACTGAATCCCATTTTCTGTATTATCCAGCCACCGCCGCCACATTTTTTTTTTAAAAAAAAATTGGTTTATGGCATGCTATTTAAAGGCCAAATGGATGCGAAATTCTGGTTTAGATGAATTACTGGCTTGATGGTTTAAAGCTTTTTTTTTTAACAAGGTGGCCTTCCCCATTTCATTTACCAAAGCTAACTAGATGACCAGTTGATTCTGTGACTGGTATTGGTTCAGCTTGTGCAAACAAGTAAAACTTGAGAGTTAAATAACTCTCTTTTTTGGAAAATTGATCCAGTTGAATTCAAGTATTTGAAGGCTTTCGAAAAAGTAATCTGTTTGTTACAACTGTTCCAATTAAATCACCAAATTGAATTAATTAAGGATGCTCAGTCTGTGGTGTAAGACAGACAATTTGGAGGCATCTGATCCACTCTGACAATTTTTATCAGCTTTTGATTCATATCAAACAGCTGATTCGGTTCAAAGGTTTTCTTGAATTTGCTTCTAATTTTAGTTGTGAGCCAAGGCTTTGCATAGCCCTAAGGCTGGTGATAGGCTAATATCTTCCACTGGACCATAACGTATCAAATGTATAGGTTACCAGATAATTCATCTTGCATGATACTTTATTCTCCAAGAGATGGAGGATGATAAGAAATTGATTCACAGGGATGACCCTCAGAACTGGAACTGTTGTCCATTAGTACCATGTTTCCCCAAAAATAAGACAGAGTCTTATTTTCTTTTGACCCTTGAAATAAGCACTTGGCTTATTTTGGGGGAGGTCTTATTATTTTTGAGGTGCAAGAGGTGGCGATCGTGGTCACCTCATGACTGCTGTTATGTTGCAATATTTTTAGGAGGGCTTATTTTAGCGCAAAAGCTGAATTGGGCTTATTATCTAGGGAGGGCTTATTTTGGGGAAAACAGGATATTTACTTCATTAGAATTTACTTCACTTTCTTATGTCTAATGGTAGGTCTACCTCGGCTCTTTAGGTCTAACTCTTGTTATTTATTGTACTCTTATTCTGATATTTTTAAAACACTCAGTTTATCTATGGGACCAGCTATATTGGACAGTCATGTATCCAAAATAGTTTAGGGTCTCCTGCTCAAACAGGGAATTGAATTAGAAGACCACCAAGGTCCCTTCCAACTCTTGTAATTCTGTTTGATGACAGCACATTAAAGTCAAATCGGGGGATGGATTCATTAGAAGACCACCAGGAAATCTGCAGACCGTATATTAGACTGAGAAGTTAAAGATATATATTTTTAAGAAGGCAGTCTTTCATATTCATGGTAAGAAAACCATGGTTACATCCGAGTAATCAGGAGACATCAAACTTAACCTGAAGACTTTTTTTTAATTAATTCATGGATCAAATAGTCACATCATCCTAATCCAAAATTATTTTCTGCATCCTTTGCAATACTTGCATAAATGTGCACTTGAGGGACTTTATGTGCCAGTCATTTTTTTTTAAGAATTAAAAATCCTTTTTTAAAAAAAATTAAAATGTTTTGTTAAATCTATTTTATCTGGGAGCTCACGCGCAGTCAAAACTGTGGTTTGTGGGGGTGCATCTCTCTCTCTCTCTCTTTCCCTCTCTCTCTCTCTGGCACAATATCAGCAAGAATGTTGTGGCTCGAAAAAAGAAGAAAAAGAAAAGGGGAAAAAAATCATTTTCTTTACCCAGGCAGAGATGAAGAGACGTGTCTCTCTCTTCTACCCTTTTGCCCATTCTCCAGCTGGGCGGCTGCTTTCTCTGTTTCTAAAGATGGCGTGGGGCCTTGGGTTCCACTTTAAAAAGTTTCTCGCCATACTTAGCCTCCCAACACAAAGTGTTGGTTGAAGTATAAACACAGAGCTCCCTTTTTTCTTTGACCACTCTTGCGGTGGGTTGGGATAAGGTTGTTAGTTTATGCGAGAGAAAATAGCCCAGGCTCTTTTGGGGAAAGAAAACGTGGAATTGGATTAAGGCTTTTGTGTCCTTCTTAATGCAGAGGGGAATTAGCAATAGTTGTAGACACTTAAAGGTTCTCTCAGGCTGAAGCTTATCCCAGATTTTAGACAATAAACATTTGAATATCAACAGTGTTTTGCAACTTGCTGCACTAATGTATAAACTTCACTCTTTTGAACGTTTTAAATCCCTCCCAATATCCACTATTCCCACTAAATAAACTTCTAGAGTCTCTGGCAGGAAACACGCTATCAAGGAAAAAGGTCTGATTTCTGTTTAGATAATTTTTTTTTTGCTTCACTTTCCTCCTTCTGCTCCGATTTAAATAACTTTTGTTTGTTTAGCTCAATTAAGATATTCCGATGTTCGGATTTCTCTATAATTCCTCTTTTTTTTTTACATTATCCTTACTTAAATTGGAGGGGTGGGGAGGAGGGAAGGGGGAGTGGGGATTGTCATCCTTTTAATGTAGAAAAAGTTCCCTTCATTTTATTCTGAGCTGCGCACAGAAGCGTCACAGATTTTTGTTTAGATACTTGCTCGTTTCGGATGCCAACAAAGGGGTTGGTGGAAAAAGTTTGGAAGAAAAGTGATAGGGGAAAGATTGTTGGATGCATCAGAGTTGAAACTGGCAGCATCAATAGACTTTGATGTAATTAGCATTTAAGTGAAGACCCTCAATTAGTTCTAAGAACTGGAATGTTATTTGATCACTGATAGCAAATTCATATTGATATAATCAGCTCCTTTTGGCTGTAATCAACGAACAGGGAATGAAGATGAGGAATCTTCCTGCAATTTTAATTTGATTTTATTTCCTTCAAGCTGTGTGGGAGGGAAAGCCCAGAAACCAGGAGACAGTACATTTTCCCCTATTTCAGAGAAGGAGGGAGTTATTTTCTGCTTGTTAAATATAAATCTAAGTTCAATATTTGATGTTTGTGAAATCCAAGACCATTCCGTGGTCCCCATTTCTGGAACATTTATTTATTCATGGGTGGGTGATTTTCTATTGAGAGAGAGACCTGTTATTGTTTAGGAAAACACCCTGCATTTCTCCCAAAGATACGGATGGAGGTTTAACTACAATAACAACCTTTAGAGATATTTTTTTATTTAAAAAAAATAGGAACAGGAGGGGAGAGTCCTTTTTTGCATGGAGAAAGTCCACCGAGGGAGAGAGAGGGAATGAAGACATTCCCAACTTGTCCTGTTTTTGAACAGCGCTGAAGCTGTTTCCCTATTGAATTTGATACAATGATGTATAGATGAATAAAGTTATCTCCACTTTTCAATAGGATGGTGTCAGTGGGAGGGTAAGAAGGAAAGAACTTGGAATCTGAAAAGAATACTTGGGGTGGGGGGAAGAGAGAGAATTTGAAGGTCAGAGTCCAGCTTCCATGAATGGCAAGACAACAAACAAAATTGTGGACAGGCCTAAATCAGAACAACTATAGCCCCGCGTATTGCCTCAATTCCTTGCTCAAGTAGCTATTATATTAACCTACATTTCTATAGGCAAAGAACATTTTTAAAGGTTTCACACCGATGCAAACATAGACTGATCAGAAGCATCTGCACCAACCTTCAACTTTTAATGGAACAGGTGATACAGGCCAGCAAAGGTAGGCAAACAAAACCAGAAATGAGAAAAGTCTAATGCGAAGTAGAGGGCGATCTTTTAAATCTACTGCCATAAAGTAATTACAGGTTGTGTGATTTGTTTTTCTCAAGTCCCCCCCCCCCATTTTAGCTTATTTATTTCTTCCCCCTTAATACTGCTTAGGTTTTTAGGAGTAAGGCAAGATTCTAATTGAGAACAGTTAACCATAGAGATATTTTATTTAGTGCTGGGGTGAACGCCCCTAAAATTAAATTATATGTGTGTTTGTTTTAAATGACTTCAGGATCTATGTGGTTGTAGAAAACTTAGCAAATAAACAACCACCCAAAAACCCTAATTAAATTATTTCAATCAGAAAAAAAAAAAATCATCTGAAATTAAGACAGAAGGAGTTGACCGGCTTTCTGTTATTCTCTGCTCATGTAGCACTATCATTTTCTACCTTGCAGTTATTTTAAATAAAGAAATTCCTTTTCTTTAACATTAGAATTATTATCTTTCCTCCATCAAAACCCCCAGAATATTATATAGTAGGAACTTGTTGTGTTTGTCTGATTGTTTTGTATTTAAAAAAAATATGGATTCAGACTCAGGCTTGAAGGTCTGAATCAGAATTCCTTTCTCCTGGTAGTCCAGGATGGTGAACTCCAAAGAGCAAAAGATATTTGAATCCAAAGAAGTCATGACAATAGCTATATAGAAAGTTCGTTTCAGCAAGATACACCCTCAACAGTAACCAGAAGCCATGAAAATTCAGGATTAAATGTAAAAACAGTCTGTGAAGGTGATTGAATAAAGGAAATACACCTAGAAAATTGCTTCTGTATTTTATGCAAGGAAGAAGTCATGTCTTCAAATTTTTTTTATTAAAAGAAATAGAATTCCCAAAATAAAATAGTGGGTCTTTAATAACCTACATAATAATTTGCCACTCAAAAAACCAAAACAGCGCAACACGTATGTCAAACCAGGAATGTAATCTGTTGGTGGTTCAAGGACTTAAAGGAGATAGATGCCAGAAAGTTTTCAAAACTATACAACTCGAGACACACGTGTATTTTAAATCAGTGACATGAGAAAAGCAGTAACAGCGGGTTTATGTTTGATGTGCCGAGTTTCAAAGCGTCCACCTTTTGTCGATCGCTGAGTTTGAATTTGTTCCAACCTACCCTGAGAAATCCAGGGATTAATCGGGAGGTTTTAAATGGTTTAGCCACAGGTTGGGCTTGTCTTTATGAAAGTGACAATTGAGTTGTGTTACATTCCACATGCATTTCCCTCCCTGCCTCAGTCGGATGATTCCCCCCCCCCCCATACATATTGAATCTTACAATTAGGCTGTTGACAGTTCTATTATGCTGACAGCTGAAGGAGAGTTACACAAGAAATTGCGCGCAGAATTGCACAGATGTTTTTTTTTTGGGTGGTGGTGGTTGGAGATATGGTCCCTGGCCTCATGCCTTCAGAGATATGCAACTGAACTGTGGATGGTGCAAACCAGGGAATGAAAACAAGCTAAGTAAAAAAAAAAAAAAGCAACTTGGACCCAATAACTTTTTGGGGGGTGGGGACGAGAAAGATTACCAGGCCTGTCAGAAGGATGTCAGTGAAGGTTTACGGATGGTTTTCTGAAGCTGTTCTGAGTTAATAATTAATAGACCCCTTCCTTTGACACTTCTTTTGTACTGGGGATGCAGCTGCTTGAAAATCAACCACAAAGAGAAGTTGATTTTGTTGGTCATTAATTTTGACTTTGCTTAGCCGATGAGATCGCTGTGTTCTGTTTATCGGAGTCATTCCTAATCTAACCCCGATGGAAAGACTTTTTCATTAATGGAGCACATCAACCCATTTTAGAGATTGTAGGGGATTTTTTTTATCCCCTATGTAATTTTCTGATTCGGTCTTCAAAGAAGCTCGCGTGGGGGGGAGGGACGACACAGTCATCACAGGCAAGAGGAGCCGGGTTAAGGATTCAAGTCCTTTGCTTGTACAAATTAGTTCTGTTTATACACATTTCCTTCAGATGGGCAGCTGTTCTCGTTTAGTTTAGGAGTCAGGCTCCGTCCCTGGGATCACATGGAACTTCCTTCCCTTGGCAAAGCACTCCTGTTCTAAAAGAAGAAGAAGAAAAAGTAATTCATTGTTGTCTCGTGTTATGCAAATATAAACTTTTAGCGTGAAGATTTGCAAGGTGGCAAGAGGCATTCACAATACCTTCACTTTTAGCTAGCACATATATGAAGAGCAGATTGCCAGGCTCCTGCGTTCATAGCCCGATGGGCAACTCAAAGTTTGTGAAGCACCCCTCCCATAAACTCAGTATGTCTCTCTTTGGAACCTTTTCCATTCGCCGCAGGGAACTCATCATTTGGATGAGTCCCAGGCTAACTTTTGTTAGATGTATAGAGCAGCAGGGAATCGGCAGATTCTGAAGCCTGAAAGAACATTCTTGGTTCCCTAAATTAGAACCATCTGGACATGTACGAAGTCAACTCTTGAGTATATGATCCATGTTTAATTTGAAAGACCAGTCTATCCAATTATTGTAACACCATTGAAATGAGTGGCCGCGGCATATGATCATCTAAGAGTTTGTTTGCTTCCTTAAAGTTTAACATATTCCTACATGAACTGCAGTAAAATTAATGGGAGATGCTCCCAGAAGCCTTAATGTTCTCATGTCTTAACCATATGGTCTGGATGTATACATTCTTCTTTCATCGTTTCTGAAGGAACCTCTATGGCCTTTGTAAGTGTTGAACATGTCTGAGATTTCATGAAAGTGATATTGAGGTTCGCAATGTTTGAAAACTTGGTTTCCTTTTTTTATTAAGAGAGTTTTTAGATTACCAAATAATTGCAATTTCCGAGCTTTGGCCAATGCCCTAGATCCTACAAACATGGCTTTGTTTCCCATTAGAAGAACTGAGAGGAGAATTAACTCTAAGCCTTATAATGCTTGCAACATACACATTACAGTAATAACATGATAAATTCCTGTACTAGGAAGTTGGTATCCAAAGTTTATACACATTTTTTTGGAATTCTCAGTCAACCCTGCTTTCAAGAGGCCATGATGAAATTATGACCATAAACAGCAGGAGACAAAGGAATGTCTGTTGATCATATGATCTCTTTTAAGACACTGTTAAAAGAAAAATAAATCTATCACTAATGCATTCTTCTTTTGAAGTCTCCCCCACCCCCAAACCTGCAAGTTTTCTTTTTGGTCCTTAGACAGATTAGACAATAAAATAAATGAATTAAATGAAAATACATCAAAATAAAGAGCGGGAAAGTGTTGAAGGGGAGGAAGAGGAGGATTGATTAAACATTCTGAGAATTCTTGATATATTGCAGTCATTTTTCTATTGTCTCTTGTAGGTTTAAATATGCAGGTTGGGTTCTAAAATGTCATCATGGGTTGCAGGATAATAATACTCTAAATGTAAATATTAATCTGCAAATCTACATGGGCCTTTTGGTACAGTACAACTTCTCCTCCTCCTCCTCCTCCTCCTCCTCCTCCTCCTCCTCCTCCTTCTCCTTTCCTATTCCTATTCTCCTCCTCCTCCCCTCTTCCTTCCTTCCTTCCTTTCTCCCTCCTTCCTTCTCTCCCTTCCTTCCATCTTATGCCAATAGGGAACATTCCACAGAACGTTGCTGGTCGGCCTTGAGCCCATTTCCTTATAAATGGCTTTTAAAGATGAATTTCCAGGGACTTGTTTTCAGAGAAAAAGCAGAATGCCATCATTCTAAGAATTGAAAAAGGTAGAGTTTTTGTCTTCTTTTTTTTAATCACAGAAGAGCCATATATGGAAGCTGTGTATATCACTTGCCATGTCCTTGCTCTGTTTACAAAATGAGGGTCAGGAAAAACATGGTGCTTCAAACTTCTTTAACACACAATCACTAGTTGTGTGGACTTGACAATTTCTTGGCACATTGTATGGAAAGGGCACTCTTTGTCAGAAGCGCCAGGGACTTTTTAGGTCTACAGCAATAGAAATTATTCCTGTTTGTTCAGTGGAGATTATACGCAAACACACATACATACCTATAATAGTTATTTGTAGATTAGGACTAATGAGAAAAATATATATGATTTTGTTAGTTTTTTGCTATAGTCCACAAATCACTTCATGCAAGACCTTCTTCTTAAAATGCAAGTAAATTCCAAACCCAGGGAATTAATATTTATGGGTGATGAATTATAGTTTTCTAACTTGTCCATGTACTCCATAAAGCTAATGGACTGAAACTGACACAAACGGAATATTTCTTTCTCTTGCCAAGTCAATTTATGTTTCTCGCAAGTCTGTTCATTCATTGGGCTTTTCCAGAGAAAACAATTAGATGAGAAACTAGATTAGAATTCATAGGAGAATCCCCACCCCAAATCTGAGGGCAGTTAATGATTGATCTGCAGGCTGAATAACTTACCAGATGAGTTCCTAAGAGAAACACTCAGAATGTTTTAACTGACACAATAACTTCTACTGCAAAAAGTCTGGGTTGTTTTTTTTTGTTTTTTTGTTTTTTGCAAAAATACACTGGTGTCATTAGATAGGCATTATTAGGCAGTGAATTTCTTATCAGCATCTTTTTTTATCAGTTTCAATTAATATTATTTTTATGCTTCTTTTTCTTTTCAAAAATTAGTTCAAGCAAAGCTTACGAAAGCCTACCGTGTTTCCATAAAGTATTCCATGAGTAAAAAAGAAAAAAAAACTATAGCCAATTACAAAACGTGATTATAAAAATCTGAATTATTTAGGCTGGGATAAAAGCAGACACTGGAAAAAGCTTTCTTTTTATTAAGTTATCTGTGCTTCATGAAGTTTCTGTTAACCACTTTTAATACTTTGCAGCACATTGAAATTCTTCTAGCGCTTTATAACATATTGAATTAATTAACAAAAGTGTTACAATTAAATGGAGGGGGGAAAGAATTTTGTGGAAGGTCTGATTAAATTCTTATTTTTGATTTTGATCAGCGCTCAGGCCTGATGTGATGATGCACATGTATGAAAATCCTGTATATCATACAGGATAGGATGTCAAAATACTTGTGTGTCTCCACATTACACAAATGAAATTAGATAACTAAACCTTACCAAAATATCAAGCTATGTGTTACTTTGTTTCTGGGATGGGAAAACCCAACACCTTAATTATAATTCCTAACTTTAAAAAAAAAAGGTTGTTTCCTGAAGGGAAATAATTCTTTAAATATACAATACATGTAATGCATTATGTCCATTTTAAATAGGCACAGAGATATCAATGTTTTTTCTTTCACAGTCACATCCTTTGCAAGAGAAAGGAATCCAAGTGGAATAGACATATGCTGTCACGAACCTTTCCCCAATTCTTAAATTCTCTTTTATTACATAATTGGGTTCACTTCTTTCAATTTGGCCTCAGAAATCTCGCAGGCATAAAGGAGACCCACACCTCTCATTTCAGGCCCTGAAATTCTTTTTTTTCTTCAAAAGCTCCCCAAAATGTGATATATATATATATTTCCCTCCCGTCTCTTTGCCAGAGATTGGAAGAATACCTGACAACTCGGTTTAGTAGCAACGGGCACCCAGTGGGGTCTGGAGTAATTGTTTGAAATGTTTGTACTGAAAATAAAAAGCGATGTTAATAATGCTGCTTGAAAGCTTTGCTTCTGTTCTGCTAACATGCCTTTGTTTTCATTTGATGAAAATTATTAATACCACCCCAAAAAAGGGAGGAGGGCTTGAGACCACTTAGACAAATCACGTAGCTACCGTTCTTTAGTTAAAGCCAGTGATCCATTAAAGCTTTTTTTTTTCTCCAAGCTGTGAGCATAGTGGGTATTTAAGTAAGTGTAAGAAGAAACGTGGGGGGTAGATTTGGTTGAGTAAAAGATTGCTTGATATGTTGAGGTCTTTTGAAGACTTTTATAGGCTTAAAAACACTGGGGGTTAATACAAAGCCTTTTTCTCCCCTTTACCTCTCCACATTAGAGAAGTTTGTTAACCTGTGTTTCAATTAGGAAATAATTATTAATTATACTAATTACATGTCTAGCAGGGGGGAACACTTTTATACTTTGCAGAAAAGTTAATTCTGAGACTGCAGACGTAGAATCCCGGGGACTGAAGGCAGAGAAGGTTGTTAGAGACTTGGGCGGAATGTGTTTAATTCTAGTTCTTTGCCTTAGAGTTTGAGATGAACCGCAGAGAATGGGAAATATCTCCACTTTGTAGACTGGGGGGCAAAAAAAGAACATTTAAAAATAAAGAATTAAAAAACAGGGCAACCAAAGGTTGATACGTTTTAGCTTAATGGCTTATTCTTGTTTTATTTAATACATTTTAAAGTTCAGGAGAAGGTAAAATAAATTTAAATGAATTCTTGAAGAGAGACTATGGATTCCAAAGAGTTGTCTCTAGCTGCTAGAATATTAACAGGTTTTTAAGAAATGAAAACGAAACAAGAATATTCCTTGTGTTTTATATGTGTCAGAACTTTTGGTCATCTCATCCTGATAAAGCCTTGATAGATAGATAGATATGGCTTGGAATTCTACAATAGTTTAATCTGTCACTTTACTAGAGTTTAAAAACTCTGATATGCACATTTCATGTTTTACTGAAAATATATAGTTTTGGACAATGTTTGGAAAAACTGTAGTAGTTCATACCATAAATGCATTTGTGCAAAGAAAGTTCCTTGGCTAGTTTGCACATTCTTTGTTGAAAATATTTGAACGGGAATCATATTTTAATGTTAGTTTGGAATACTTCAAAAATATGTATTCTGTAGGAAAAAAATTTATCAAAATATCTGATATCTGTTTATCTTTCATAGTCTTGTAAATTGAAAAAAAATTCTCTCTGCAAAATTCTGATTTGATATTTTTACATTATTATTCTTTTATTATATTTTTATAATAGGACAATGCAACAGTATAGAAATCGTTTGGAAAATTAACTGCATTCTGGAGCAAATTGTTCACTGATAATGTTAAAATATTATTGAAATATTAGGGTTTGGGGTTAATTTGAATGTGATAAATAAATATCAGCAATTTATAAAGCTCCATGTTTGAAGTTAATGAGACTATTTTAATAATATTTAAAATAGCTAATTATTGTTTAGGCTTAAATCTCTTGTACAACAGTCTATGTGAATTTCTACAATTAACTTGAAACTTAATATATCCAAAGTATATACAATTAAATTAGGTATATACAGATAAAATTAGTTTCTATGTTTCTGTTTTCGGGAAACAACTACATATTAAAGTAAGTTAACTTAGTTATTGAAATCTACTTACCAAGAACATGCTTTCACTTTGCAAAACTATTTTAAGCCAGTATTCCTGATTAGTCAATATATACTAGTGAAAAACAGGAGCAGAGACAGAATGATTGCACAATATTGATATATAGACATAGATAGACAGAAAAATAGATGATAGATAGATAGATAGATAGATAGATAGATAGATAGATAGATAGATAGATAGATAGATAGGTAGGTAGGTAGGTAGGTAGATAGATAGATAGATAGATGATAGATAGATAGATAGATAGATAGATAGATAGATAGATAGATAGATAGATAGATAGATAGATAGATAGATAGATAGATAGATAGATAGATAGACACATGTTTGTGTGTATTTATGTGTACAAACTAGTAGTTTTCTTATCAATAATTAAGTGGCTAGTCCTAAAAATCAGATGTTATAAAATTCAGTTTCTTCAAATATGTGATTTGAAGTCAATGTTTTATGTACTGAGTAAACTAAAAAAGTTCTTTCTAATTCAGAGAATTTTAGTATAATTAAACTTTATTGAGTAAAAAAAAATATTCCAGGTGTTATTATTCAAAAGTAAATTCCCACATTCTATATCTGAAGAAGTATTTGACCCAGACTCTGCCTCTGATAAAACAAAATCAATAAAAGTGTAATGATAAGGTCCCAATCCTATAACATCATCCGGCATGAACAAACAAAAAATCAATGAGTGGTTTTGTGTGATTAAGGAGCCGTGCTTTTAATACATTTCCTGCAACTACAATCCCTGTAGGAACATCATCTTGAAATAACATTTTTAAATGCTTAAATGGATAACATGTAGTTTTATGAAAACTCTGCTTATTCTGGACGGACACACAATTAAAGTCCTGTAAAATGTTAGCCCTTTTCCCCTCTATTATGTATGTTTGCTTCATTTATTGTTTGCACTATTGGGGTGACAGTAATGATTATTCTATCATTTTGCATTTTTCCTACCAGGATACAAAACAGATTAGCTGTCTAACTCTGGGTTCAGAGCACAACAAAGCATGGGTTTTTTGCCATAAATAAATAAAATACTATAAAGAGGAAATAATTCTAATTCAAAGCAATTTATTTCCAAGATGGTCTTCTATTGAAGCTGGCAGCCTATATCCCTATATTCATGATCCACTGAACTTAAAGGAATATTTCTAGAAAAACATCTGTAGACTTTCAATTTTAAATGTTCACTGATATTAATGAAAGACATAATGGCCATTGACAATATTACATTTTTTCAGGATAACTCATCTTGTTTTATAAAAAAAAAAAACTTTTACTCATCTAATTTTTGTTTCCTGGAATCTTTATAATCTTGGTAAACCTGCTTATTCCCCCACCTCCACTGTTTTGACTTTTCCTGGCTGTGAATATTTAGAAATCTTGGGGGATAATAAAGGGAGATTGGTTTAATTTCAGGAGCAAAATTATGAAATTTCAATAGCAGATATACTTGGCATTTTAAAATCATCTTATCTCAGAATAGTCCTGGGTAGGACCTCATTTTGTATTGATTCTTTTAGAAAATAGGTTATAGTTGAAAAAAAGAAAAAAAGTATACATGCCTTAACATGTATGAAGAATTAAAAATTACAACCATGCTTTTTATTACAACTGTTGATCTTTAAAACATATTCCACCTTATCCAGGAAGCTTCCCCTATTTCTTGTTTTCAGTGTCCCTGGGTTGATGGGTGGAAAGAATGAAGGCTGAAAATCCAATTGCTGTGAAAAAGAAGATATAATGACACAAACCAAGCTATGCAATTTGCCGGCGTGAATGTGGAAAATCCCTCACTCGAAAATACGCAATGGAGATATGAGAGGGCACCATCATGTTGCTTACCGCAGAATTTCTAGTGCGAATGCTTATTTCTATTTTATAGAGTTAAAAGAAGAAGAAGTTCTCCCAGGACTCAGTGTGAATGGAGAAATTGCTAATGGTTGCCCTTAACTTTTTAATAAATTTCGATTGCATGAAAAAAGTCACAAGAAGGAAAGAAGCCTGATGCTACAACCTGTGTTTTGTAAATATAGATCTCCTTGCATTTGATGAGATCTTGGTTTTTAACTTCTCTGACTTTATTTTCACATTCCAGTAACAAAACTACTAGGAACCGTCAACACCAAACACTGTTCTTCTGTCAGTAAGAAAACTTACTCTCTTCTTACACATTTAAGTGTAAGGAAAACAAAGCTATATTTATTGCAAAGGTTGGCCTAATGTGACTATCATTTTAGGGACTCCTTCTAATTATACAGCTCATAACTATTCTAGACATTAACAACTCAGATCAATGCAGCTTAAATTTCATCCTTCATACACCTTGGTGTTGTAGATACTGTAGGTTTTTGTTTTGTTTTAATTCTGTTCCAAGAATTTTGGGCATCCATATCAGTACTTACATTAGAAGCCATCTTTTGAACTTTCTTGAGGTCATGGGCAGGTGTGTTAGAATAAGAAGTAGGGTCAGATCTCTATTGACCTCTGCCAACAGTATCTATTGCTTCATCATGAGAAATCTTAAGACTTTCCATTTCCAGCTACTACGGCTAAGAGATCAGAATTCAAAGGCATGAGCTGCCAGAATTACTAAATTAACTGTGGCTTATGGGTGCAAGATAGTCAATGCAGGAAGAAATTCTATTATTCCCCTTCTTATACTCACTATTTCGCCTTGAAAACAAAGCATTGTTTCCAAATGGGGTTTTGTGAATCGTATAATCAAGGGCTGTATTCCCTTCTCTTAGATAAATAGTTGGATAGATGGAGAGACAGAGAGAGGAAAATGAAGAGAAAACTGGATTGTTTTTTTCTGATCATGAGGATTGTCATTCTTGTAATTTATGTATTAATTTGTACAAGGAACTCTACAATACCCTTCAGCATTAGGAGAAGCAAGATACCTCAAAGTAGGATTTAAAAATCATAGGAGACTTAGAATCTTTAATTCATAATTTATTAAAACCTGGATTAGATTTGTGTGTGCGCGCTCTTGCGCTTGTGCTTTTGTTACTTTCCTTTAAAGCTTAGAGATTCTGTTTCCCAAATCGCCTTCTGGGGAAGTGGCATTCTCTTATAGAATTTATTCTATATTTATGCTTCATATGTCTTAACTTCATTTCTCCCTTGTACACTCTAAGCATGTTCTAGTTATGCTGCTTTCTAGCGTTAGTTCAACAATGTTTTGAACTAACATCTAGATTGTTCCCTGTACTAGATGTCAACAAAAGTTCCCTGCATTTTTCTACATGCCTCCCTGGCTATAATATTGCCTGATTTACGGGCAGGAAGCTAAGGTAGAAATGAAATGAATATAAATTATTCATTCATAAATCAATAACAATGTGAATTTAATCATTGATAACAATAAGAGCCATCTTTTAATTCCAGTCATGCCTTGTTCCCCAGTGATTAGCTAACCTACCATCCATTGGGTTGGGACAGAAAGAGAATCTAAAATCCAGGAACCATGGAAAATGAATATCAGTCCTTTTTTCCTATCTCACCTTCCTTCCTTCCTTCCTTCCTTTTCTTTCTTTCTTTCTTTCCTCCATCATCTGAAACTCTACATCTGAGATTAAAGAAATCCTTTTTAAAGTGATCTGCAAACCCCATTTGAAGCATTTCTGCCAAGTAGAGGGTGGCAATCCTTTTAGCAAACAAAGCACTGCTTTCTCCAGTGTAGATCTACAGTTTGGCTGGCTGGCCATAGTTGTGATTTGGCTCTAACCAAATAGTCAACACACGGTTGCATCCACTGCTTTCTCTTGCTCTTGTCATGAATTTCTTAATTCTTAGCTTCAATCCAAAAGGATGAGAGCCAAACCTCAGATTTGGTTGGAAAGAGGCAGGTGTTTCAAAAAAATCTGGGCAGAATTGCTCCGGTTGGTGGGTCGGTTGACTGTCTGATTGATTGATAAGGCTTCTATGAGAATTCTAACTTTTTTCAAAGCTAGAATAACAGAGCCGGAGGTCTTCTAGTCCAACCTATGTCATGTGGATAGTGTGCTTTTGTGTCTATGTGTGTGTGTGTGTGTGTGTTGCCTAGAAGAATTCTGCTTGAGGAACAATGCCAAGTAGGCAGTGGTTCTGGAGAAGATCCCCCAATGAAATAATGTTTCATTGCTTGTTGCTTTGTATATCTCTATTCAACGTAGCTCTGAGCAAAAGTTCATGGCTCATGGTTGAAACTGACAGCAAGGTATTTCTGATGAATGCAACTAAGCTGCAGGAGTGAATAGCTGCCCCAGAGGCTGTGTAGTGTGCAAGTTCCCTCTCTCCTCTCTCTCGCTCTCTTTTCTCAGTGTTAAATTTGGAGGAAAAATCCCAGCAATTTTCAGACCTAATTAGTCTCCTTGGTGGGTGTAATTGATGAGGGTCAGTTAGGGACTTTCTTGCCACCCTTCCAGCAGCTTCCAAGGGCCAAAACCCTTCCTGCAGAGGCCGAGACAGCAATGGAAGGAAACCAGCCCTACAGTTTTAAATAAGCTTGGCCATTGTGGAATGTTCTTTTTCTTTTATGTTTTTGCACATTGTTGTGTATACCAATAGAACGGGGCAAGCACATAAACAGCAAGCATCACTCTCTTTCAGTACTGATAATGTTACCTAGTTGGGTAATGAAAGGTGTGCAAGAAGAGCGAGCACCAACTTTTGTTGTGTACGTTTGTTTTATTTTGATGAGAAGACCCGACTGTAAAAACCAAACAGGTAGGAGCAAAGATCTATAAACGATCATGAAGGTTTTTTTTTTTTAAATAATCACTTTCTATCAAGATGATCAAGTTTCCTTCTTACCCCACAACAGGGTAGAAAACATTATTTTTTAAAAATCCTTTTAAAGCAGTCAAAGGAATAGACGGGAAAGAATTGTTCAGCTGTCCTCCCCTCCCTCCCCCCCTCCCGATCCACCCCTGCAGGACTACCATTGCAATACAGGTGTGTGCTCAACAAGAAATGGGCAAAGAGAATCCAGATGTCTAGGGCATTTTCTCAGGAAATTAAAAACAATTTCAAGGTGCAAGGTGGGTTGGGGAACATCTGTTATCAGAAATATTGTCTCATCTCCTGATATTGTATTCCATCTGTTGCTGATGCGATATGATCGTCGCAGGAATATTTATTTGAAAATAATATTCATAGGATAATTTTGGCGGTGTAGCTGATGGATAACCACTAGTCTTCTTAGTCAGTGACAAAATGCCCTAAATAGAATTAGGCTTATCGTTTGAAATAGATGAAGAGAAACCTCAATAGGAGAGGGGGGAGAAGAGGAAGGATGTAGCAAAAATGTCATGCAAATATTTAACGTTTATTAAAAATTAGCAATGGTGATTAAGGACAGAAACCAAAGGTAAGTTTTAAGGAAAAATTCTCCTTAATGAACAGAAAACTGTATTATCACAGATGTGTGGGGGGGGGATTTTAAACGTAGGAAACACTTAGATTCACTATTTAGAAATATTAATTCCAAATTTTATCTTAATAAAGATTCTGATTCCTAGAGCTCCACATTCCCAAAAATCTTGCTCAGTGTACCAGATCAAAAGAAAAGAAAAGAAAATATTTACTGGAATCCAATACTGAAAATCAAACTCAACACTAAAAGCTACTTTAGATGCTCACAGTCCATCATCCAGGCCAAACGCAGAGAAAAATGAAGCAGATTAAAAAAAAAACAGCAATCTTATCAAAGAGTTTAATTACAATAGTCAAAGCAAATGCAAACTAAAATAAAGCGGTTTTAACTCATTTATGGATTTGTAGTAGAGAGGAACTGCATATACCTCTGGGGCAAAGTCCTATACAAAACAGGGGTCACTACAAAGAAACCCTCTATTTCATCCCTGGTTCCAGATTCAGAGGTTCGGAGTGGTGTGGTGCAGGAGAACCAGTAGTTACGGCGATCATTTGGCCCCACCCACCTACCAATGCTCCATTCTGTCCTAGATTTCCTTTTTTGAAAAGCTCAGCTGATAGGCGCCACAGAGCGAATTGCCACGTCTCCACTGTTTTACTCACCGGGGCTGCAGGAAAAGGTAAGATTTAGTGCTGATTTCAAATGCAATGTGTGCGCGCATAGCACCTGCGCGAAGCAAACCAGTTGTTACACTAGTTGAATCCCACCACTGCTTGGTTCCCATGCCTTCTGAACAGCGGGAACTTTATGGATGATGAGACCAGACAGGCAGACTCATTTCCAATAAATCATAATCTGACATATACTGGAGCTCCATCATTTAAGGGTTTAAAGAATTTAAGGTTAATCTCCTCTATGGAAGCTATTGGAATCTCATCAAACTATTTTACATTATCTGGAGGAATCATCTGGCAATTTGGTTACTTTCTAAAAAATGCTTAATGAAGGAAAGGGAATAATTAAACGGGAGGCAACTTTGCTTCTTCCTGCCATTTTTAGAAATGGGGAAGTTGTTTCATGAAGCAACTTTAAATTCTGAATTACTGACAAGGCCTAACATTGCACGATTATAGTAGTTATTTTAAGGCAATGGCCTCCTTTGATTTGTTTTTGGAAGGAGCAAAGGAACTCTTACTTATAGAATTCATGGAAGTTCTCGGAGTTCTCATACAAAATTACAGAATATCAGAGTTGGAAGGAATCTTGGAGGTCTTCTAGTCATCTAATGAAGCATCTATTCTGGACAAATCGCTGTCCAGTCTTTTCTTTAAAAACTCCTCCACAACTTCTGGAGGCAATTTGACTAACCGTTCTCCCCTGGCATTTTCTACTTAATTCTAGGTTGGATCACTCTTTGATAAGTTTAAATCCATTATTTCTTGTCACTAACTTTCAACTACCTTAATCAAGGTGCTGCCTTAACAGAATGCTTGTGATGATACGTTTCAATGGATCCTTTTTGTTTTGCTTTTCTCAATATTCATTTTTCTTCATATATTTTCTTCATATATTTAAGAAGACCTTAGAGGTCTTCTAGTCCAACCCCTTGCTTAAGCAAGAAACCCTACACCACTTCAGACAAATGGTTATCCAATCTCTTCTTTAAAACTTCCAGTGTTGGAGCATTCACAACTTCTGGATTCAGTTGTTCCACTGATTAATTGTTCTAAATGTCAGGAAATTTGTCTTTAGTTCTAAGTTACTTCTCTCCTTGATTAGTTTCTATCCATTCCTTCTTGTCTTGCCCTCAGGTGCTTTGAAGAATAGCTGGACTCCCTCTTCTTTGTGGCAGCCCCTGAGATATTGGAACACTGTTATCATGTCTCCCCAAGTCCTTCTTTTCATTAAACTGGACATGCAACCGTTCTTTATATGCTTTAGTCTCCAGTCCCCTAATCCTCTTTGTTGCTCTTCTCTGCATTCTTTCTAGAGTCTCCACATCTTTTTTACATCATGGCGACCAAAACTGAATGCTGTATTCCAAGTGTGGCCTTACCAAGGCGTTATAAAGTGGTATTAACTCCTCACGTGATCTTGATTCTATCCCTCTGTTTATACAGCCTAGAACTGTGTTGGCTTTTTTGGCAGCTGCTGCACATGGCTGGCTCATATTTAAAAGTTTGTCCACTAGGACTCCAAGATTCCTCTCACGGTTACTATTATTGAGCAAGGTACCACATATACTGTACCTCTGCATTTTGTTTTCTGCTAGAGCATTCCCAGCTTCTACCAAGCTTCAGGATCAGCCTGAAGGAGATGCAGCTCTCTTCAATGCTACCTTGAATCCTAATGTCATTCATCTGTGCTGATGTGATCTGTTGGTTCTGAAGAAGAATGTTATCCCCTTTTTTTTAATAAGGAGGGATTTCACTCAGAGTACCTCCGCCCCCCCAGCGACCAGCTGGGCTAAGAACAGGCCACAAGATGGTCCAGAAATCCTTAGATTTCTCAGACATACCTGCTTTGAGCCAGGAATCAAAGTGCATTGCATCGATATGTTTCAACTTTCTTCCATTAATGCCTGTCTAATTCGCAATCGCTCTTCCACCCCCACTGTGTACCTCGGATGCCGAAATAGTTATTTTCAAAGCTAACCTTTCTAGACCAATTCCGTGGAGAACGACAGAGCTTCTGTGAAGTAGGAGCTGCGGAAGCCTTGCTTTTCATTTGCACAGCTCCTTAGCTATTCCACCATCAAAAGTATTATTACCAGCAAGCAGCTCTTTGCCACATTATCTCTTTAACTGCTGTGTGTGCAAACTTCTTAATGACAGGGAGTGTTGACTGACACCGTACAGGAGATTCCAGTCTTTAAAAACAAAACAAAAAAGGAAAGAAATCTCTTTTTCTCTTTCTTCTCCCACTAATAAAAAAAAGTCTTTCAAGAATTATCTTGACAGTAGGACATGAATGGGTTGGCTCAGCTCCTGTAGAGATTCTCTAACAATGGGAAGGAAGGGGCACCGCTACCGACAACAATGAAAAAAAAAAGAAGAAGAAGAACTATCACAGATGATGTATGTTTATACTCAGCTGCATAGAGATTTCTCAGCACCAGAAAATCCATAGCATGAATTATTCTAACTGATTTATCCCAATACCTCAAGGACCTCGTTCTGCGCATCTTTGGCAGGGTCACTGTATCTACTGCATCTGAAAGTTTATCTTATACTCCGGGATCTGACATAGTGCCCTGGCATACACTCGAAACATGAACATCTCCCACCTTTCCCTTTGAGGTTACAACATGCGGCTACAGCAAGGGTCTTGCCACACAATTGCCATTTCTCATAATACATTTGATATCTCAGTTCAACATACGGTTTTATTGATCGAGGGTGGTTGTGTGACCATATACTGTATGACTCTCCTTCTCAGTTCTTTATGTCCCCCTGGCTGTCTCAGATCTGTTTCTGTCTGCCTTCAAAGCACACCCTACTGGACACGGGGAATTGCATTTTCTGGACAGGGTCCATTTGTGTTGAGGCAGGCCGTAAAAATGCACTTATTTAAAATATACAGGAACTGAGGGAGCCAAGGAGGAACAATGACCTAAAACAGGGGTGTGAACGTTGATTTCATTGAGGGTTGCATCAGGGTTGTGTTTGACCTTGAGGGGGTGTGTGGCCAGAGTTGGCATTACCAGCTTGATGTCCCTCATGTTGGGGGTGCCTGTGGTGGCCGGAATGCTCTGCCAGCAAAAAAGGACTCCCAAGCTCTGTTTTCAGCTATGACGGTCTCCTGCAAACTTCTGCCAGCAAAAACGGAGCTCGTGGGGGCTACATGTGGCCCTCCTGATGTCCGTTTTCAGCTACAATGGCCTCCTGCAGCCCTCTGCCAGCAAAAATGGTGTTCGTGAGGGCTCCATGCAGCCCTCCTGAGCTCTGTTTTCAGCTGCAACAACCTCCTGCAACAATCTGCCAGTGAAAATGGACCTCAGGAAGGCTGGATGGAACCCTCAGAAGCTCCATTTCTGGCTGTGACAGCCCTCTGTATCCCTCTGCCGGCAAAAATGGAGCTTGTGAGGGCCCCGTGTGGCCCTCACGAGCTCAGTTTTCACTGGCAGAGGCACCACGGATGTTGAATTTGACACTCCTGATCTAGAGACTCAACTGTCTCGAATCACCTTCAACTTTGTTACCCCTCTTGCAGTCTTCTATCATTTCTCGCTGACCACGTCCCTCACATCAATTTTTACCTAGCTCATACCTCTGTTCCTCACCAATCCAAAGAAACAATAAGAAGGATGAACCCACATAACGCACTACAATGTGAATGCAATGTTCAAGGGACACCCCGATTTGAAACCTCCAATCTGCTTTTTTTGATTTGCGAGAGGTTAGGTTAGGTCTCGGCGCATAGAAAGCCGGTAACATCTGCGGTCTGAAACGAGAGGTGACAGCCGTATTCAGATGATAGCTTTTTGGCACCACCAATTTGCTGCTATTTCCTTAATGGGGATTCATAAAGTAGGGGAAGAATCTGATCTGTTGTAATTGAGGCTATTTGTTTCATTCTCTTCACCCTTTTATGCGGGACTGGTCTTCAAAGACTGAGGCTCAAAAAGAGAATGGATAGATGGATGGACGGATGGGCGGATGAATAGATCAGAATGTAAACACACAGTAGTTAAAAGTCTTTACTTCTTCTGCTTTAGGGCTTTAAAATATGGCAGCTCGCGTTTCTCTTTTTAAGCCATAATGGCTAATAGCCTATAATAGTTGATACGAACTATAATAATAGTTTGTATAAACTATGAGCTATGAGAATCTCCATAGACGCAGACTCCATGGTAGTTTATGTGAAACATTTGTTTCAGATGAAATCCAATACAGATTTACCTAAGAATAGGTTCAAAGTTTAATTCAGCTGAATGGATATTATTTCTGGTCACGTTCAGACTCATCCCCTAAGATTCTTGAATTTTCTCTTTTCCAAAGTTCTCCTTGGCCAATGATGAAAAGCTGTATTTCTGCTGCTGCTCTCTCTTTTTTTAATGTTTTATTTATTTTATTTATATTACTTTCCATTTCCACCGAACAGTGTGGGACCTGGGTTTTAAACAATCAAAATCCAAATATTTGTAATAATATTCATCACAATACTATTAATAATATAACTATATATCAATACACTTACAGTAATACATAATATCTTCGTCATCAAATTTTCTCCACATTCATTTCCTCTTTTTCATATCTCCTTTTTTCTAACTTCTGTATCTATTATTTAACCATGATAAAATACATCCTACATCAGAAAATATTCAGTTTCTTCTTTATCTTTAATAATGAGCATTAATCTGTCCATTTCTGCACATTCTAATATTTTCTTAATTACACTCTCGTCTGACGGTATTTCATCGTTTTTACATTATTGCGCAAATACAATTCTAGCCGTAGTCAATATATGTAAAACCAGATATATAGTCTTCTTGTCATATTTTTCCAGTAGAATACCCAGAAAAAGTATCTCAGGTTTCAGGTCAATATGGTGCTTTATCATTTTTTCCAACAAGGTGTGTATTTTCATACTTTTTTTTTAAACTTTTGGGGTAGGTCCACCATATATGAAAGTATGAACCTATTGACTGATTACATTTTCAACATTTATTTAGCAGATCTATTTTTATACATTTTGGCCAATCTTGCCAGTGCAAAGTGCCATCTATAAAACATTTCATGCAAATTTTCTTTATATGCAGTTGTCATAGTCAGTTTCTAACCCAAAGTTTCTGCCACTTATCTAGTTCTATTACATATCCAAAGTTTTTGGCCCAGGCCTGTGATGGCGAACCAATGGCACGCGTGCCACAGGTGGCACACAGAGTCCTCTCTGCAGGCCAGCCGTCGCCTCAGTCCAGCTTCACCAATCAAGTGCGCACACCTCCCACCAGTCTCTGCCATGCATGCATGGCGGGGCACTCACATTGCATTTTGGGGCCTCGCGCAGTGCCCCCACCCCCAGTTTTGGCTTCCAGGTTGGTGAGGGAAGCCTTCCAGGCCAAAAATGGAGCACAGGGGAGGGGGGGCTGTTGCGCGCGCATTGCATTATGGGTATGAGCACACAGATACATGCTTTCGGCATGTGATGACAAGAAGGTTAGCCATCACCGGCCTAGGCAATCATTGTCTCCTTTACCTGTTCGCTTTCAAGTTTAATGCTGCTTCTCTCCTTTGAGGAATTGGGGCCAGAATGGTATGCTATTCTCTTTCTCACAGAGAATTATTAGCCCATAACACCACTAGATTTACCCCTGAGAACCCAGTGGATTTTTAAAGCAATGGCAGGAATGGGTCTAGGACAATTGGTCACAGATACAACAACTCAATTGCTTCACCCTGGCCCCCTGGCCCCAGCTGAGCCATCGCAGCTGCCCCTCCCCATCGCACTGGCACAAGGGAGGAGTGACAGGGGGAGAAGGGATGAGGAAGGGGGACAATTGTTTTCCCCCAGACCCCCACACCCCAGCTGAACCACTTCGGTTGCTCCTCCCCGTTGTACTGCCATATGGGAAGAATGACAGGTGAGGAGAGACATCTGGGGTGTGGAGATCACGCTGGTATGGGGTGTGTGTGTGTGAGGAGTGGTTTACAGAGGGTCAGCTGGGGCAGGGGTCTGGGGTGAAGTGACCAGAGTGATGTAGCTGTGGCCAATTGTCCCATTCCACATCAAGATAGCTTGTTTCTTGTTTACCCATTTATCGGTATTTGCCAGCTCCTAGAACGGTAAGCAGAAAGGAAGGGGAAATGATTCCTTTTTATACAAAGGCTAAGAAGCCTAGAAAATTAAAGCTGGCAGAATCAATATTCCCATTATTTCCAGTCTCTGATAGCCGTTGATTTCACTCCATTCCTTTTTTCCCCGCCCACATTTACACTGCAAATAAAAGTTACCTTCTTAGAAAAAAATTCTACATAATGCATTCTTAATGAATGCTTGATACAGGAAATCTAATCCAGAATTACCCCATGCTGGAGAAACACAACAAATGAACAAGCAACACAACCCCAGCTATACACCTAGTAACTACAGAACTTCTAGAATTTCTTTTTTTTTACATTCTGTTTAAGTTTTTCAGCCTCAATTATTAAAGGGGTCTGTTTTAAAAAGAATTCTACTTTCCTTTGCTAAGCAGTTTTGATCGTGTATTACACTGGGCTGCAATTTTCTTTTTCTTTTAGATTGAGATTTCTAAATTAGTGCAAAGTGTAAATATTGATTATTCTGCTATTTCAAGAACTATTGTGAGTCAGATATGTGTAGTTAGGTTTCCTTTGAAATTTGAAAGTATACGTGTGTGTGTGTGTGTGTGTGTGTGTGTTTAGAGAGAGAGAGAGAGAGAGGGAGAGGGAAAGAGGGAGGGAAAGAGAGATGGAAAAACAGATCTATATATTAACAGCTCAGAAAGTGAACAAAATGAATGAAACACCAAACAATTTTCCAATCAACATTCTGGACAAAACATATTAATTATGGCCAGACTGGTGATGGCTCTATATACTTTCCTTATTAATGCATAAAATCTAATATTAGTATATCAAATATAATGCTTGAAAACATACAGGAACTGGCTTGAGCAGTTGAAGGCCAGAAAAGGAATAATGGATGGAAACTGATCAAGGAGAGATTCAACCTAGAAATAAGCAGGAACTTTCTGACAGTGAGAACAATCAACCAATGGGACAGAAGTTGCCTTCAGAAGTTGTGGGAGCTTCATCACTTGAGACTTTCAAGAAGAGACTGGATTGCCATTGTCAGAAATTTGATAGGTCTCCTGCTTGAGAGGAGGGTTGGACTAGGTGATCTATAAGGTCCCTTCCAACTCTGTTTATCTGTTAAATCTGTTAAATATCACACCTTTGCATTGTGAACAGGCCCTTCCCTTTCCAGGCAAATGGGCAGAATAATACAGTGCCACGAAAGGTATAGGTTTAAGGAAGAAATGTTTATTTGGCAAGTTTGACACCAAAGTCTCTGGAGAACAGAGACAGAGATCTAAGTGGTGCATTTATGTTTAATTAGAGACATCTAACAGGCACCTTCCCTTGCAAGCTTGCAACTTTTGAACATCTAATTATACAAAAGTTGTTGTCAGATTAGAAGAGATCCTATGTTCTCTCCTCTACAGGGCAAGGAAAAGAGATCAGCAACCATTGCCAAACATAAGAACAACTTCTTTATGGGAAAATCTCACTTTCTAAAACAGGAGAAGTTTCTAGGGGGGTGTCTTCTATCCCAATCTAAGGAGACTAATGTTGCGCTATGCTTGCTGGAAAATGAGGATGCTATCCGTACCGGGTTGGCTATAATAGGGAAGAGAACTTGGATAAACATGGTTATGCTTGTGTTAAATTTAACGTAACGGTCACATCAAGTCCTGAAAACAAAGTGAATGTCAATCTCCGGAGACCTCCAGCTACCTTCATAGCTATTTATCCATCTTCCTCTTTCTCTTGCCATCAAGCTCAACTCCTATTAGTCATATTTAGAGAAGGCCAGACACCATAATCTTGCTAAATTACCATCTGGCACTCTTCCTGTGGCAGACCATAATCCCACAAGGGAGCCCAAATAAACCCATAATGAACAGCTTCACTTTAATATCAACCACTACTCTGAAGGAAGTTTCCACTACAGGAGAAAATGCATTAAAGCAACCCTAACACAAACACCTTCTGAGGGAAGCAAGGCTAAGACGAACAAAACTGTTGTTAGGCCACCAGTTAATTCCCAGTGTGTACAGCACTTATGGGCTCCTCTGCTGAGTTTTGAGATAGCTCTCAGCATTACAGGTGGTGCCAGGGTCCCAAGTAACACGCCCAACAAAAGAAGAAGCTGAGGCTAGAAGTTCCTCAAAGTTCCATTTTATTAGAGATGTCATATTGGCACATCTGGGAAAACCCGAATCTGAAAGCTTCCAGGTGTTCCCCACCCAGATAAAAGTCCAAGACCCTTCCGCTGCACTCACATGTCCATCCCATGGTCCAATCCATGCATCGTCCAATTGGAGTTGCCTCCCAATCACGCCACTCCAGGTGCAGGGCAGAATGGCCTTGACTCTCAAATAAAGGAATGTTATTATGGCTAGATATTCCTGCAACTCCATGCAATCCCTCCCTCCCAGTTTCCCACTATGTGTGGCAGCCCTGAAGATCCAAAGGGCTGACAGGTGGTTCTCGACTTACGACAGTTCATTCAGTGACTGTTCAAAGATATGACGGCACTGAAAAAAGTGACTTATGGACATTTTTCACACTTATGACCCTTGCACCATCTCCATGGTCATGTGATCAAAATTCAGATGCTTGTCAACTGACTCCTATTTATGACGGCTGCAGTAACCTGGGGTCATGGGATCACTTTTGGTGATCTTCTGACCAGCAAAGTCAATGGGGAAGCCAGATTCACTTTATAACCATACCTATGCTTCGCTATGAAACTATGTGATCAGGATTGATAATTAATGAGTAGTTATGATCGGGCTTGATACATTGACACTTAAAGCTTGAAAATTAGTATAGAATGTGTAACTCCTTAGCATCAGAGCGTGTTAATATAAGGCAACTGGCAGTTGGAAGAGCATTCTTTTCAGATGGGGAGGGGGAGTAGAGTGTCTAAATTCCCAGCACACAGGCCAAATGAGTCACACGCTGGCCATGCCCATATAAGGCAACTGGCAGTTGGAACAGAGTTCCTTTCAGGTAGGGAAGGGGATTAGAATGTCTAACATCAACATGTGTTAATACAATACTGTATAAGAAATACTGATGATCCAATGGTCATTTCGAAAAATCCTTTCTTAGCAAGCACCTAGAAGCCAAGAGGAACATACGTGCCAAATTTCAAGTTTGTAGGCTTTACGGTTCTGGAGATTTCGTGATGATTGAGTGGTTTTATATATATAGATTACTAACTTAACATCTACAGTGATCCACTTAACAATTGTGGCATGAAAGGTCATAAAATGGAGCAAAATGTACTTAACAAATGTTTCATTTTGCAACATGAATTTTGGGCTCAATTGTGGTCATACATTGAAGGTATTCCTTTCATATTATAAAACACAAACCAACTTACCCATGCTATTGGAAAAAGCATGGTTTGATGGACGTGTAACTGTGGATCCAAAAGAGTCTCAGAAGTTTATATTTCAGTGCAGCTGGGATGAGTCCATCCCAAAATTGCTTTCCAAAAGACAACAGGACTTTCTGTCCATTTGCCCTTGGAAAAGCACCGTTGGGACAATCATGACTTGGATGATTGAGAATCAATTATTTGGGATGTGTCTATTATCCCAAATGCCTTGATAAGACCATACTTGGAATATTGCATCCAGTTTTGGTTGCCATGATATAAAAAGATGTTGAGACTCCAGAAAGAGCACAGAGAATAGCAACCAAGGGGACTGGAGGCTAAAACATGAAGAATGGTTGCAAGAATTAGGTACGTCTAATCTAGTGAAAAGAAGAACTGGGGGTGACATGATTGCAGTGTTCCAATGTCTCAGGGGCAGCCACAAAGAAGAGGGGGTCAAGCTATTATCCAAAGCATCTGAAGGTAGGACAAGAAGCAAGGGGTGGAAACTAATCAAGGAGAGAAGCAGCCTGAAACTAAGGAGACAGAACAATTCATCAGCAGAACAACTTGCCTCCAAAAGTTGTGAATGCTTCAACACTGGAAGTTTTTAAAAAGAGATTGAACAACCATTTGTCTGAAATGGTGCAGGGTTCCCTGCCTGAGCATGGGGTTGGACTAGAAGAACTCCAAGGTCCCTTCCAGCCCTGTTATTCTGTTATTCATTACTCAGTATATAGTTCATAGTAGGTGAGATGGGCTGGAAAGAGTTGGTTGTAGATACTTGGCAGTCGCTATCTTCTATGTTGCTACATGACCTTAGTTCATCCTTACTGTCCTTCTGGTTTGTCATTCTTCTTTTTCATCAATAGATTATGGTTCATATTATGGCCCAATATTTTATTGCCCTTCTGTTATTATATACAAAAAAAATCACTTGGGCTTTTAGAATTTTAGTTGATTAAAACCAAAAGGATAGTTTTGATGACAGCTGCATGGTGTCCATGGGACTGTGCTATAGTCTCCAACATTTTACTGCTTGAGAGAGCAGCTGCTGTCTAAAGAAACAGCCTCACTTTGTCTAATAGTAGGGGATGGCCCTATTAGGTTTATAAAAACTGTTTTATGCAGGGTCATTATCTGTCTATTTGGCTCAATTTCATTGGCAGCAGCTCATGGGGCTTCATAAAGAGGTTTTTCCCATCATCTCCTGGCTGATCTCTTTTAACTGGACATCCTTTTGTGAAGCCTTCTGTCCATTGAGTAATGAGCCAATCAACTAGGCCCATCCCTAATCATTGGACCTAATTCACGCACACATACATTTTCCTCTCTTGATGCCTACGGTATGCAAATGAGCCATCGTATTTAGGCCACTTCCAGATGATGACTTTGCCTCATTCCGAGGACGGCTCCAGAGCTTTGTGAGTCCAGGGGAACTGTTGTGTGGAAGAATGGAGCCAATTTATTTCTGGCTCAGCTATGGTGTATACGAAATTACAATAAAGTGAATCTTTTTTTAAACTTTCTTTGACTGCAGAAAAACTTCTACTGCTCCTCAGGACAGTTTTTGAACTTCAGGGAATATGATTGTGTAGTTTTCTGATCCACCCTGTGGTAATTGTTAGGATTTTTTGAGATGTGATCAAACAATACCTACAACAAGAAGAAAGGAAGAAGATGAAGAGGGGTGTGAAACAGTGTTGGTGTGTGGAAGTGCCTCTAGTGTTATTACCAAGTGTTGCAGTTGTGTGAGAAAACACTGAATCGGAGAGCTGTGAAAGTGATGGAAACCTGTGAACAACCCAGATGCTGTAACACCAGTTCATATGATAGCCTTTACAGTAACAGAGAATGTGTCTTGATGAGGATAAAGTGAGCATATGGAATACGTATTGACAGCTAATTTTAGCACGCGTGTTTGACTAAACTTTTAAGAGAAGTTTCCGACTTGTCATAATTCTGACATTTGCTCCTGTTTCTCACACTTACATTTACATACACACACACACTCACACAAAATGGGTACTTAGTTTTAGCTTCTTCTCATCTCAGGCAGCTATTCTAGGGAAATGATACAAGATCTGAGGATCCATTTCTAATATCTCAGAATTTGTCCAGTCTGTGCTTCTTTCTAAAAATGGCATGCATAAGGGAAAAAATGTTTATTTTCTTCATTCACTACTTTGTCATAAGTCATTGTTGGTGTTACCAAATTTCTTTTCCAGGCTTAGAAATTAGCCACCTAGCCAGGTGCAGTTTGTGAAAAAATCAGCTGACATATTGGCAGCTTCAAACAGAGCCCTGGAAGCTAAAACATATGATGAAAGCTTGCAGGTGTTGGGTATGCCTAGTCCAGTGAAAAGAAGGAGCAGGGGTCACATGACAGTGGTGCAGAGGTAGGTTGCTCCCAGTTCTTCCATGATTGAGGCTCTGTCCACCCACCCAGATGCTTCTGCACATGCGCAAAAGCTTTTGCGCATGTGCAGAAGCATCGTGCACGAGTGAACCAGTAGTAAAGAAATTGGAAACCCACCACTGCAGTGGTGTTCTAATATTTGATGGATGGCCATAAAGAAGAGGAGGTCAATCTACTTTCCAAAGCACCAGAAAGCAAGACAAGAAACAATGGATGGAAACCAATCAAGGAGAAAAGCAACCTAGAGCTGAGGAGAAACATCCTAACAATAAGAACAATTAACTAGTGGAACGGCTTGCCTTCAGAAATTGTGGGTGCTCCTCCATCACTGGAGGCTTTCAGAAGAGACTGGACAGTCTCCTGGTTGATGAGGGGGTTGGACTAGAAGACCTCCAAGGTCTATTCCAATTCTGGTATTCTATGTTCTAAGCTGTTGTACCATTCTGTGTACTGTGTACTATTCTTTGTTGTATAGTGGATGTTGTATAATACATGTTCTGCTCCATTTTTCTTTCCCATATATTATACATTCCTGGATATTTTGTCATTCTAATAGTTGCCATATGACCTGCAAGTCTCTAATCCTGAATTTTCATATTCTGGGAAGGACCTGCTTTGTGTACAAAAGGAAAACTAAAAAAGATGGGCTCTGATAGCATCGCCCTACTTTGTGTGGGAAACTATTAAAGCATAGATAACAAGAGGAGCCAAAATCAATGTCTTCTCCAAGATTTGGCTGTTAGTGCATCCCCTCCCTTCTAAAGCCCTCCCTTTGGTATCTCCAAGTGGCATTTAAAGAGATTAATGTTTCATGCTTGACAATTATAAGAATAACCTGGTGGGTTACGAACTGAGCTTCCTATCTCTTCATTACACCTAGCTCTTAAGTTGTAATATCTAAGCACTTCATGTTCTTTAATGTATTAATCTTCTCAGCACTCTTCTTGAAAAAGGAAACTTATGCTTGCTGATCTGGGCAAGAAACAGTTCTGCTGAAGCTGGCTGACGTTATCGGCAATTTTTGAATATACACACCTTTGTTACTTGATAGGAATCTCAGGGACTCCCTGGAGAAGAGCCTAATGCTGGGAGAGACTGAAGGAAAAAGAAGGGGACGGCAGAGAAGGAGGTGGCTGGATGGAGTCACCGAAGCAGTCAGCGTGAACTTAAATGGACTCCAGAGGATGGTAGAGGACAGGAAGGCCTGGAGGAACATTGTCCATGGGGTCGCGATGGGGCAGACACGACTTTGCAACTAACAAATAACAAAAGAAATCTCAGGCATCAAAGATGGGTGGATGTCTATAGTCAACAAAGAACTGGTGAGAGCTACCTGTTTGTCCCTCAGGTTCATGGCCAGGTATAAGAAATAATCATTGAACAAAGTGGATATTTTCAATAATGTATCCCTAAAAAGAGTTGTTGTTGTTGTTGTTGTTTATTAAACTTGTATGCCGCCCACTCCCGGAGGACTCCGGGCGGCTTACAATAAAAAGGGGAAGGGAATAAATAAGACAAACAAAATTTAAAATATAACAACATTCATAGTTACCGTGGGGCTGGAAACTTCAACAGCCCCCGGCCTGCCGGAGCAGCCAGGATTTAGTGGCTTTACGGAAGGCCTGGAGGGTCGTAAGCATCTGGATCTCAATGGGGAGCTCGTTCCAAAGGGCCAGAGCTGCAACAGAGAAGGCTCTCCCCCGGGGGGTCGCCAACCGACATTGGCTGGCAGATGGAATCCGGAGAAGGCCTAGTCTGTGCGATCAAGTCGGTCTTTGGGAGGTAATTGGCAGGAGGCGGTCTCTCAGGTAGGCAGTTCAGTAGGCAGTTGCTTCAACTTGCAATTGATGAGCAAATGTAACCATGAGGGTGCAGGTAATACCAAGAAAAGATGTCCCTGAGGCTCTGCAAAGTTTTATCATTGTCTTCATCATCAACATCCCCACCATCTCTTCATCCCAAAAATATAGTTATTCAACAAGGAATTTTCCAAGAACCTCAGAATCTCATGGAAGTATCATCACAGTATGTAGGAACTTCCAAAAAAGATGATGATGATGATTCCAAATATTTGGTAAATTCATTGGTATGGCTCCAAAAATACTACTATGGAGTTTTCTTCCAAAGTCTTTCAACTTTGATTCACAAATCCATTTTATTTCATTTTATTTTTCATTTGTTTTATCAATTCAACTATTATCTGGCATTGCTACATCTATCCATAACTCATATTTTGACCTTCTCATTTTCTGATGAAGAGATTTTCATAGAGTGTGATCCCAATAATTTTATTAACAGTAAAGCCAAGTTTTAATATAAAAATAGCAGCAACCTCAGCATCATATCGACAGTGAGCAAAAACACCAATTCAGGACATATTTTACATTTTCTGCAAATTGTAACATAGAATAACAGGGTTGAAAGGGACCTCGATCTGGAACCCGTTCTCTCACACACACAAAATTTATGCTGATAAATAAATAAAGGGAGGCTAGTATAGATCTATTTCAAGCTATTTAGCTCTCATCAGCTAGCCATACCCTTACTGGGATTCAAACCTGGGCTGTTTTTACATATTAGCCAGTTGTATTAGCCTCTAAGCCACAAGCTCTACTTCCTTATAAGCTGAGCCAAGGAAATGATTATGTGTAATGTCAAAGCACCTGGTATGCCCAAATATGGGAGGAAGCATATGTAAAAACAGCCAAGGTTTGAATCTCAGTAAGGGTATGGCTAGCTAATGAGAGCTAAATAGCTTGAAATAGATCTATACTAGTCTCCCTTTATTTATTTATCAGCACAAATGCAACACAAAAATTGTTTTGTGTCTGGAAGGCTCCTAGGGTGGAGCTGAAAGGCAAAAGAGAAGCAGTATGCTCCCTCCCATATTTGGGCATACCAGGTGCTTTGACATAACACTTAATACACACACACATACATACATACATACATACATACATATATATATATACATACATACATACATACACACACACACACACACCATGTTTCCCCCAAAATAAGACAGAGTCTCATTTTCTTTTGAGCCTTGAAATAAGCACTTGGCCTTATTTTTGAGGTGGTCTTATTATTTTTGAGGTGCAGCAGGTGGCGAGTGTGGTCACCTCATGGCTGCTGCTGTGTTGCAATATTTTCAGGGAGGGCTTATTTTGGGAGAGGGCTTATTTTGGGGGGAGGGCTTATTTTAGCACATGCACTCAAAAGCCCAATTGGGCTTATTATCTGGGGAGGTCTTATTTTCAGGAAAACAGGATACACACATACATACACATAGACATTCACACAAAAACACAAGAGAGAGGGGGGGAGAGAGAATTTATATATAGATATATGTTGTGTTGTGTTGTATTGTATCTTATATCATAATCATTAGTCATAGGTCATATATCGTATATGCTATATCATATATCATATCAAATATATAATATTAATTATATTACATTACTATATAATTATGTCACCCTAGTTTCCTTTCTTCTAATATTAATAGTTTTCAATTCTATCCCTATCCTGCTGTTTAATGTCTAGTATAAAGCTCTGTTAAGAAATGAGATTATGTTTCCTGGCTTTCACAGGGCTGAAGTTCACAGTGTGCCAGTATATTTTTAGGCACCTGGTTAATTGTCCTCAGTGTTAGGCAGTTTCTCCTTAATTCCAGATTGCTTCTCTCTTTGATTAGTTTCCAACCATTGCTTCCTGTCCTGCCCTCCAATGCTTTGGAGAATAATTTAAAACCCTCTTCTTTGTGGCAGCCCCTCAAATATTGAGATACTGCTATCATGTCACTCCTAGTTCTTCTTTTCTCTAGACTAGCCACACCCAAACCCTGCAACTGTTCTTCATGTGTTTTAGTCTCCAGATCATCTTAGTTGCTCTTCTAGTCAAACCCCCTGTTCAAGCAGAAGACCTTATAACAGTTTAGACAAATGGTTGTCCAGTCCCTTCTTAAAAGTCTCTAGTGATGGAGCATCCACAAACTCTGAAGGCAAACCATTCCACTGGTTGATTGTTCTTGTTTTATTATTATTATTATTATTATTATTATTATTATTATTATTATTATTATTATTATTAATTTCCTGTATTTGTATGCCGCCCTTTTCCCTGGGGGGACTCAGGGCGGCTCACAATTCAAAAAGGGAGGGGGGGGGGAAAGACAAACAGTATTCCAATATGGAAACAATACAACATATTAAAAGAGAGCACAACAGTCACACAATTCGGGTGGGGTTGGAATCTTCTCACTGTCAGAACAGAAAAGAATAGAATTCTTTATTGGCCAAGTGTGATTTGGACACACAAGGGATTTGTCTTTGGTGCCTATGCTCTCGGTGTACAAGGAGAATAATACATTCATCAAGAACAAAAAGTTACAACACTTAGTGATAGTCAAGGTTACTAAGAAGTTATCAAATCGTACTAGGAAGCAAATAAAAACAATATAAATTGAAAGAGGCACGTAACATGGTCATAAGTGGGAAGAAATAGATACTAGGAAGGAAGAGAAGAATAATAGCAATATATTCTTATTAAAGTATTGACAGTGTTGTGGGAATTAGTCATTAAGCAGAGTCAGGAAATTTCTCTTTAGTTCTAGGTTGCTTCTCTCTTTGTTCAGTTTCCATCCATTGTTTCTTGTCTTGCCTTGGTCATGAACACCGTTGGTCATCCATGGCAATTTATTCAAAGAAGTTCTCTTTTGAAAGAAATTACTAAAACTCATTATCTTGCATGAAACCAAATGAATACTATTTGATCAAATTTGGAAAAAGAATGTCTTTGGCAATATTATTACAAGCCATTTGGGTTGTTACTATATAGCTGATATTGAAGAATAAGATAAATTCTCTTTTCAAGATAAGGCAAATTATGCTTTTTTCCAAATTTGTATGTCCGGAGATTGAACTTTTGTCACAACGCAACTAGTCCTCAACGTATAACCGCAATTGGGGCCAGAATTTCCAGTGCATAGCAAAGCCGTTGTGAAATGAGTTGCACTTCATTTTATAACCTTTCGTGCCATGGTTGTTAAGCAAAACACTGCAGTTTTAAAGTGAATTAGGTGGTCATTTAGTGAATGTGGCTTCCTCCATTGACTTCTCTTGTCTTCTGTTTGCCTCTAAAGAGCAAAACCCAGCATATCAAGTCTTCGCATTGAGGGAAACATCAAAATACTATATACGAGGGCATAATTGGTTATAACAGAAGTGCTTTGTTTTCTCGACCCAGGCATTTGTGTTATATTTGTGAGTTTTAATTTCTCTCCTCCTCACAAGGAAAGAGACAGTCTGATGATTGGAAATTAATCAAACAGAGAAGCAACCTGGAATTAAAGAGAAACTTCCTAACAGTGAGGACAATTAACCAGTGGAACAGCTTGTCTTCAGAGGTTGTGGATGCTCCATCACTGGAGGTTTTTAAGAAGAGACTATACAGTCACTTATCTGAAATGGTATAGGTTCTCCTGCTTCAGCAGGTAGCTGGACTCGAAGACCTCCAAGGTGCCTTCCAGCTCATTCATTCTATACTATAGTACCTCCATGTCCCATCCAACTTTGTAATTCTGTTATTTCCATGGTCCTGAATCAAAAGATGGCCAAAGATTGCATTTGAGTCCCTTCTCCTCCATTATACAATTCCTTTTACAGCATTTTGACGTCTTCCTGGCTTCTAACATGATGGGTTCAGTTCCAAGAAAAGATTGATACTGAACATTTTCCAGGAGCTTTTTTCACTAGTGGGATTATTGATGCTGCTTAAAAAAGAAACAGCCCAAAAGGTGGTGAAAAAAATAAATAATACAACCTCACCTTGAGAATGTGTTGGGGAAGATTTCACTTCCCCTGAAGAAATTTGGAGCAATTATCTGTCCACAGATTTGCTGAAGGATTTTGAAAGGCTATTTGAGGCCAGCTCCAGCCTCTAAAAGCAAACAGACAACTGCATTGATTAAAATATGTTCTCATCTATTACAAACTAATCATATCATTCATCAAGGTTCTCTTATTTGCTCATATATTACCCACACATTAAAAAAAAATAGTTTTGCGTAGAAGAAGTTTTATACCTTGGCTCCATTTGCATTGCTTTAATATTAGTTCCAACAAGGAACAAGCTACTTAAGGTTGGCTGTGGTATCCTTTTTTTTCCCTTGAAGGGCAACAAAGAAGAATAGGAAACTTCAAAGGTCTTCTGCCTTGAGGGCACAGACTTCAACTAAAGACTCATGGGAATTCCTTCCAAATCTACACTTCTGGCGGTCCTTTTGATAGCCAAAGAGGAGCAGATGTTGATCATCTCCTGGTAACCTTCAGATGCTGTCTGATGATGTGCATTGACCCAGCTGTTTTCTCCTGGAAAAGAAACTCTAGGAAATGGCGCTCTTGACAAATCATGATTATGGATTATAGCCTTTCAGTGTGGCAAGACATTGGATGCCCATGTTTCAGGATTTAGATCAATAGGATTGCTGAGGTCGTTGGGTGAGCTAATGTACCATCCTGTCTTAGAAATTCACACTTGACCACTGTTTACCTCTTCTGTAATATAAAATACAAAATATTTTCCTCCTTGAAGGGTTGAGAGGAATTATTTTTTCAGACACACCATGTTCCATGCCAAAAGCTGATGAATAAATAGAGAAGGGAGGGAGGGAGGAAAGAAGGGGAAGAGGAAGGGGAGGGGAGGGAAAGGAAGAGAAGGGGAGGGAAGGGGAGGGGAGGGAAGGGAAGGGGAGGGAAGGGAGAAAGGGAAAAGAAGGAAAGGGAAGGGGAGAAAGAGGAAATGGAGGAAGGGGAAAGAAGGAAAGGAAAAATTGCTAAACACATACCTATAATAGCAGTTAGACTTATATACTGCTTCATAGGGCTTTCAGCCCTCTCTAAGCGGTTTACAGAGTCAGCATATTGCCCCCAACAACAATCCGGGTCCTCATTTTACCCACCTCGGAAGGATGGAAGGCTGAGTCAACCCTGAGCCAGTGAGATTTGAACCGCCAAACTTCAGATAACAGTCAGCTGAAGTGGCTGCAGTACAGCACTCTAACCACTGCGCAATCTCTATTGTATGATTTTCATTACAGTTTAATGCTTTCAAGTCAATCTTGACTTTTGACAACTGCTTGGGCAAGTTCCTGCAACTTTCTAGGAAATTTTTTTTTTAATTTTTGGAAACTGCTTTCTTCTTAAAGCCTATAGAGAGGAACTGACCCAAAGTCACACAGCTCACTTTCATACCTATGGTAGGGAAGAAGGAAAGCTCAGATCTAGCTCCTAATCTAGGCTTTTAACTAGTATATCAAATTGATCTCCCCTATTTTGTTTATAGATATTAAATGCAAAATGAATGTGGGGTGGGAGAGGGCTTAATAAAAGGACTTGGATAGTTTACATTCTAGCTGTGTTCTTACAACATGGTAAAACCAAAGCATGGATTAATAAAGCAAATCATATTCTGACTTAATTTGATCTATATATTAAACAGATCCACAAAACAAGCTGAAATCTAGCATGTAGTACAACTCTTGCAGACCTGAAAATAATATAGGGAAAAAATGGAATGGAAATCCTCAATCATACTTTCTATAGTGTAGCCATTATTGTCATTGTACATCACGTATACAACGAAATTGGTTTTAGCTTCACTGGTGCAGCCCATGACAAAAAATACAAACAACATAAATAATATAAAGAATAATCCCTATGCAAGTAATTGGGGGAGGGGGAGAGAGAGAAAAAAGAAAAAGAAAAACTAGTCATATGCTTCCACGTGTGCATGGAGTGATTGTGGTTGTATTTAAAAGTCTCACAGCCCAAGGATAGAAACTATCTTTAAACCTCGTTGTTTGGTTGGCTATACTTCGGTGTCTTCTGCCTGATGGTAGAAGTGCGAAGAGACACTGACCAGGGTGTGAATCATCTCTGAGTATCTTTCTTACTCGGCTAAAGCAGCGAGGCCTGGCGATGTCATCCAGGGGTGTTAGAGGGCAAACAATGGTTTCTTGTGCCGAATTGATCACACTCTATAGAGCCTTCCTGTACGCAGCAGTTAAACCAGCATACCATACTGACATGCAATATGTGAGGACACTTTCTCTGATGGACCGATAGAAAGAGGTCATCAGCCGTTGTTCCACCTGATTTTTTCGCAGGACTCTAAAGAAATGAAGTCTCTGTTGGGCCTTGCCAATCCCCAGGGACCTGTTGTTTTTCCAGGTGAGATCTTGACTAATAAGCTCTCCCAAGAATTTAAAAGAGGAAACCCTCTCCACACAGCCCCCCTCGATATACAGTGGGGGAGACTCCTCTCTGTGCTTCCGGAAATCCAGCACCTTCTCCTTTGTCTTACTAGTATTTAGATGTTCTTCTTCCTCTGAAGAAGTATAGTTCAGAGACAGTGGTACTAGAAAGGTGAAGCATTTGGGCAAAACAGAATTTAAGAATCCCATAGTTGAGATGAAACAATAACCCCATAGTAATAATCCCACGGTAAACCCATTGAGAACAAATAAATTATCCCATAGTTGAGATTAAGACCAGAAACAATGGATGGAAACTAATCAAGGAGAGAAGCAACCTAGAATTAAGGAGAAAGTTCCTAACAGTGAGGACAATTAACCGGTGGAATAGCTTGCCTTCAGAAGTTGTGGGTGCTTCATCACTGGAGGTTTTTAAGAAGAGATTGGACAACCATTTGTCTGAAATGGTATTGGGATTCCTGCTTGAGCAGGGGGTTGGACTAGAAGACCTCGAAGGTCCCTTAATATATATAAAATATATAAAATATATAAAATATATAAAATATATAAAATATATAAAATATATAAAATATATAAAATATATAAAATACATAAAATACATAAAATACATAAAATACATAAAATACATAAAATACATAAAATACATAAAATATATAAAATATATAAAATATATAAAATATATAAAATATAAATATTTGAGGAATGCATTTCCTCCCCCAAGGAAGTCCACCAATGCCTTGTCATCATATGTCAGCGGAGCCAATTTGAAAGTGGTCTGAATTCAATATTTAATTGCTGCATCCAAATGACTTCAAAGCCAGGGCATCAATATTCACTCGGTTTAGCTGGAACCAGCATTCAAAAGCTGAAAAGGAATCAGATTCAGAGCTCTTGATAAATATTTCATACCCTGGTGATAGCTAAAGTAGATGCCTACATTGTTTTAGGACCTCTTTGTCTCTTTGCATTGTCAAGCGAGCACGGTTCAAGGATGTATTAATTTCAGAATAATTTTAAAAGTGAACCTCTGTGTTTTGCCGTTCCTCACCTCTCCGCTTTGCTGGGGTTGAAGAAACCAAGGCCAGGATGGATCAGGTGTACGATGCTGTGCAACATTGATTCTTCTCTTTCTACCTTCAGCAAACTTAAGTGGAGGATAATCAAAAGACACGTGACATCACGGGCAGGAAACCTTGGCTTTGGATGATTATATGAGCTCTGCTCAACTTGACCTTCTGCCTGTGAAATTTCTGGTTTCAAAATGATGTGAGTTCTTGCAAAACAAAATTGTGTGTGTGTGTGTGTGTGTGTGTGTTTTCTGAGGTTTTTGCGGGTGTTAGTATGTAGGTCTTTGGTTATTCGGGTTATTTTGGTTATTTACATGGGAGAAAACCCGAATAACCAAAGACATATATATATATATATATATATATATATATATATATATATATATATATATATATATATGTGTGTGTGTGTGTGTGTGTGTGTGTGTGTGTGTGTGTGTGTGTGTGTGTGTGTGTGTATACACACACATACATACATACATACAAACATACATATATATATGTTTCTATGTATTCTGGCTTATAAAACAGAGGCTTTGGGGAGGTTGTCCCCTGCTTTTCCTTCAAATTAGAAACACAACGGGAAGAGAACTATGGCTGTGAGGGTCTTAAAAACAAAAATTGTCGCATTTCTCCTTCGATGCTGTTGGTTTCTTTTTTCAACTGAGGGTGAGAATACCTCCATTTCAAGGGTTTTGAGTCTTCCTGCCAACTTATAATATGCCACTTCATGGGAATGGTGCCAGAGATGTGGTGTGGGTGTCTTTATCCTGTTAACAGCATGGATTTATTACCAGTGGAGAATAATTTGGGCCAAGGCTCTGCTGATGTGGTTTATGGCATGCGGTCAAGCTGTCTATTAGCACACAAGTCTGCCATTGCTCTGTAGAACAGCTTACAATGTCATTCAAATCACCAAACTCAAGGGTCTGTAGTGCTGTTTTTAATTATGCTTATCTCTGGTTTTCTTTTATGCTTCCATTTTTTTATTCATTCCTCACGGCTTCCTGCGGGCATGGAGGGTTAGTTAAGTTAGTTGAAGGAAAAACAAGAAGTGCTTTGTCCAGAAAATCATATTGCAATTTGGCAGGTTTCCATAAATCACGAGAGGTTTTATCCTTGTTTTCCAGATACAGTTCGTGATTCTTTGTTGTCTCTGCTACCATTTTGAGAGCCAGATTGGTGCAGGGTTAAGATGCTGGTCAGGAAACCAGGAGACTGTGAGTTCTAGTCCTTCCCTTTGGGCCAATTCAGAGGTGGGTTTCAAATCCCAGCGCTACTGGTTCGCTCGTGCTCGCATGACACTTCTGTGCATGGGCAGAAGCATCCGAGTCTGGTGGGCAGAGACTCCCGTCACCGCTACTACCGGTTCAGCTGATCCGGGCTGAACTGGGAGCAACCCACCTCTGGGCCAGTTCACAGGGTTGCTGGTGTGAAGAAAGTAAGAGGCAGAATTATTAAATTTTAAGAACACTGCTTTTGAGTTAGAAGTAAAAAAAAAAGGTGAAATTCAAATTTGAGCAAAAAAAAATCCAGTTAAATTGTTTTTCAGGTTTCAGATAATTTAAATCAGGGTGTCAAACTCGATTTCATTGAGGGCCACATCAGGGTTGTGTTTGACCTTGGGGAGGTGAGGGGGCGTGGCCAGAATGGGCGTGGCTAGCTCAATGTCACTCACATCGAGGGCTCCTGTGGCGGCCTGAACACTCTACCAGACAAAATAGGTTCCCAAGCTGTGTTTTTGGCTGCGAAGGCCTCCTGCAACCCTCTGACAGCAAAAACTGAGGCCATTTTCGCTGGCAGCAGCACTACAGGCCAGTCCTTCGCTGTTTCTAGGGTAGCCCCTTGGGCTAGACTAAGTAACCTGCAGGCTTGATCCAGTCCTCTGGCCTTGAGTTTGACACCTCTGATTTAAAACTTCACAATAGGGTTACAGTGCTCGCTCTCTCTCTCCCTCCCTCCCTCTCTCTTTCTCTCTCCTTTTTTCTCAGCTACATTTTAGTCTAATCTCCCTATTTATCCCTACCTTCCTTCTTTTCTTCATGTAACAGACATGATCTTCTCCCATTAAGTTCTTGCCACTTCTACTCAGCCAAAATGTATGCGATATGATTAAAGCAGATGATATCTCGCCTAATCCATTATCATCATTATCCAAGAAATAAAAGAGAGAAGAGAAAGAAAAGGTCAGAGGAACAGGATAATCAGTCTGACCACAGCAGCATCTGTTTTGGTTTCATGGAATCTTTGATCGACTGGCCAAAGAGGGGAAACGTGGTGGAGGCCTGGTGGATGGGTGGAGACTGAATATGTTGATCCATCTCAACTCATATTATTACCCTGATATGCAATTCTTGGACTACTTAAAGGCAAAAGGAGTAAATACCTCAATGAGAAATTTATTGTATTCTGTCACCTACCTTTATCACTAAAAAGAGAGTTAGCTTGGCCTTAGTAGATGTTTACCATTTATTGGTGGTGAACTGCAAAGCTAACTCCAGCTGAGATTTAAAAAATTGGGGATAAAGATAGGGAAAGCATGTACCCTAAAGACAAATTATTCAAAGAGGATCAAACCATCTTAAAAACAAGACAGATTCCCAATGTTGTCCATACAATCTGAACTAGATGGAAGCGTTAACTGGGCAAAGCGATAGTCCAAGGCTACATTTGTAAAACTGTTAGTATGCTTGTCTCTTCTTTAGATTACAACTTTGGTGTATAACAAACCTACTTTGCAACTTGTTCTGGCTTGAATTATAATAGTGTACAAGTTAAACAATAGGGAGTAAGGAATGGAGTCCTTATCCCAGATAACAAAACAGGCACTGTCCCCAGTCACATTAAATGAAAAACCCTCATTTTGCATCAGGTTGTACACATTCTATGCCATAAACTATCGTTTACAATGTACCAAAGGTTGGGTTCTCACAGCTACTGCACTGTGATTTGGTGCTACTGTATGTGTGAAGTGGGCTTCCATGAAAGACAAGCTGCCCTTTTCTTGCCTTGAAGGTTTGGCATTCTCTGAGATTGACTCCCTGATCCCTGAAAGGAGATTAGCAGATGATATTTTCATTTGGATTGTGCAATAATAAAGAGTAACCTTTCATCAATTAATTTGTACATTGGATTTATGAGGAACCCTGGAGAACTTTGCCTACAAATGTGACAATCACCTTGGCCATGTCTGTCAGAGTGGGCCAAGGTGATTGCAGAAGATGTCCTGCCCATTTGCCAGTGGTTTGGTCTGCTAAATACTCTTATGTTCAAAATAATTTTGGTGGCCACGGCAAATCCACGCAAAATGTCTGAAGGCTGGTTAGGAAGGAGGTGACAAGCCCTGTGGGTACCTTAAGAAAAAGATAGTAGAACCTGTTTCAATCAGTTGCTGTTATTACTTAAGACAGTTTGACTATGGTAGAATTCTAACCTATTCATCCAAAGGAAATGTCAACTGTCAAGTTGGTGAATCTAGAAAAAGAAACTTCTCGGACATCATGTTATCAAGAGTATAAAACTTTACTGGATGAATCACATTGGCACAGAAGAAGCAAAACCAGCTCTGGATTTCCAATGCAAAAGCAAATGTTGTTCATTCCACTTTTAGCTACGGGCCACCCACCCACAGTCCAAAACATCAACCAATCACCACTGTTCATTTTGTTATGAGAAACAGTCTGCAGGGTGTCCTTGGGATGCCAGCAATGTTCCACGGTGACAACGGATACTGAAATACCGCTCTTGCTGCCCTGCATTCCAAACCCCCACACACACACCAGAGGTGGTTTCTGGCTTCTGTTACTTCCAGTTCGCTCAGGGATGTGCTTTGCATGCGCATGCACACTAGTAAAAAAATTGCTTCTACGCATGCACAAAAGCAAAAAACAAGATGGTGGTGCCTACAGTGCCACTGATAGAACTTGTTCGGGGGCCTGGCCAGCTGAGTTACTACCTACATTGGTCCAAACTGGTAGGAACTTTACACACACACATACACACACACACAGACACACAGAGTTATTGTCAAGTTGTGAGTGAAGAAGAAATGTAGGGGAAAGTGTGAATCAATCTTGACAGGGAAGTTGTGAAACTTGTAATGAGTTTTTTTGAATGGATCACCTGGATATGAGGGCACCTATAATGTTTCTTTTACAGAGGGGGGATTGAAAAAAGTGAAGGAGGCAGCCAAGTGGCATTTGATAACCTGTAGTTAAAAACGGAATGACCAAAACCAATGTCTGTCTGTCTCTCTGTCTCTCTGTCCCTCCCTCCCTCCCTCCCTCTCTCTCTGTCTCTCTCTCTCTCTCTGTCTCTCTGTCTCTCTCTGTATCTCTGTCTCTCTCTGTCTCTCTGTCTCTGTCTCTCTCTCTCTCTCTCTCTCTCTCTCTCTCTCTCTCTCTCTCTCATTCTTTTTCTGATTTTTGTGATGAAGGCATTCTGCCCTACCTTAAAGTTCCACACTTTTCAATCCAAATTCTGAATCTTGGAGAATGAAAAGTGAGATCAAGGGCTACAGTTCTCATCCAACTAAAATGAAATAAATGGACCTTATAATGATAAAATTAGGCAGGACATTATTAAAATGTGAATTTCCTTTAATGTATTCTCTTCCTTCACATAGGTCAGCAAAAAAAGAAGAAGCTGCCTTTGTCTGTGGAGATTCTCAGTCATTCAGGTCATGGCTGTCCCAAAGATGCTTTTCCAAGAGGCAACTAAACTTTTCTTTGAAGACATTTCACTTCTCATCTAAGAAGCTGAGGAGTGAAACATCTTCAAAGAAAAGCCAGAAAGTCCAGTTGCCTCTTAGAAAAACACCTTTGGGACAAGAAGCTGCCTTGCTTCTATCACCCAAAGTATCTATCTATCTATCTATCTATCTATCTATCTATCTATCTATCTATCTATCTATCTCTATCTATCTATCTATCTATCTATCTATCTATCTATATCAATTCTATATCTATCTATCTATCTATATCAATTCTATATCTATCTATCTATCTATCTATCTATCTATCTATCTATCTATCTATCTCTATCATCTCTCTATTTCTATCTCTATCTATGTCTCTACCCTACACTTTTCTCTTTCTCCTTCTTTTCATAAGAATACATCTATCAGTGAGTTTCATATACCCCTCCTTAATTTTTTTATTTAATGGGTAGGTCATCTAAATAGCTGTCTGTATGTCTGTCATCTTTCTTTCTATATATCATTTATATCTATCTATCTATCTATCTATCTATCTATCTATCCATCTAGGTAGGTAGGTAGGTAGGTAGGTAGGTAGATGATAGATAGATAGATAGATAGATAGATAGATAGATAGATAGATAGATAGATAGATAGTAGAAAGAGAAAGATGACAGATATACAGACAGATATTTAGATGACCCACCTATTAAATAAAAAAATTAAGGAGGGGTATATGAAACTCACTGATAGATGTACTCTTATGAAAAAAAGGAGAAAGAGAAGGGAGGACAGAGACATGGATTACATATTGGCTAAATATGGGAATTAAATTTGTTCCTGAAACCCACTGACAATTACATGGCAGGTAGCTCAAAAACTGAGCTGCCTTTGGCAGCCTTACAAAGATAACCTTTGCATAATGAGAAGGATTTGAACAATTTATCCAATGTTCTGGTCAGAAGCAGGTTCTCTTTGACTACAGCACATACATATCCTAGTGTTACACTTGTTTTAATCTTACATATTTAAACGTACTATAGATAGGTAAAAGGAACATGAATTTTCTCTTTTTCACTGGCTGAGGGTTTGATACAAGGCTTTGATTTTTACTACAAGTATCAACATGTTGACGGTGATTACTATTATTTTCTTCATCTTATTTTTCTCTCACACACATTCACACATACACTCAAACACATGTTTAGCTGTACTACTGACAACTGCACATCAAAATGTCCACATAGGTTGGGCTATAATCTTTCATTCTTTTATCATCGCCCCACCCCCAGCTTTTAATGTGATATATGTGGCATTTTCCAGTGGTCTCTTTTCTAAATACTAATCAGTCTTGAATCTAACTTGTTTACATTATTTCATGATTAAAGTAGGTTGGCTAAATGTTGTGTGGGATAGATAGATAGATAGATAGATAGATAGATAGATAGATAGATAGATAGATAGATGGATGGATGGATGGATGGATGGATGGATGGATGGATGGATGGATGGATGGGATGAGATAAGATAAGATAAGATAAGATGATAAGATAAGACAAGACAAGACAAGATACATAGATATAGAGATTTATAATGACAATGATAGAAGATAGAGAGAGAAAGAAAAAGAGAGATGATAGATGATAGATAATGGATGGATATGGATGGATGGATGGATGGATGGATGGATGGATGGATGGATGGAGATAGATGAGATTATAGATGAGAGAAAGAAAGATACAATGGAGATGATAGATACAATAAATAGTTAATAGAAGATAGAGAAAGAGAGTTATGATAGATGATAATTAGAGATAATGGATGGACCATGGATGGATAGATGGATGATAGATAGATAGATAGATAGATAGATAGATAGATAGATAGATAGATGGATGGATGGATGGATGGATGGATGGATGGATGGATGGATGGATGGATCGATGGATCGATGGATCGATGGATGGATTGGATTGGATTGGGATTGGGATTGGGATTGGGATTGGGATTGGAATGGAATGGAATGGAATGGAATGGAATGGAATAGAATAGAATAGAATAGAATAGAATAGAGACAAAGATGATAGAAGATAAAGAGAGAAGGAGAGACAGATGATATATGATAGATTATAGATAATAGATAATAAATGGATGGATGAAGATACATGATGGATTGAGAAAGAGAGAGAAAGAGATACAATAGAGATGATAGAGACAATAAATAGATCATAGAAGATAGAGAGAGAAAGAGAGCAATGATAATGATTGATAATGGATGGATCGTGGATGGATGGAGATAGATTATCTGTAGATAGATAATCCATAGATGATAGATAGATAGATAGATAGATAGATAGATAGATAGATAGATAGATAGATAGATGGATGGATGGATGGATGGATGGATGGATGGATGGATGGATGGATGGATGGATGATACCGATCTTACTCTAAATATTACAGTAAGAATGTATGTGAGGATTCTTACGCTGATAATATGGCTAATCACTGTTACATAAAGAAAAATTAGGTGGGGGCTTGCCTAACTTTTCAGAAGAGACTAATGTTCTCCCACTGCACTGAAAGAAGAAGCCTAACATCTAGCAGTAATTAACTTTTAACCTTAAAATCATTTAAGTCATAGAGTCTTCAATAAGTGGTGATGATAAGGAAATGGTGAAACCCACAACACAACAGATGATGCAAAACCCACCTTTTCCTATACAGATTAACAGAGTTGGAAGGGACCTTACAGGTCATTTAGTCCAACCCCCTCCCCTGCTCAAGCTTGCATCCTTCTGTTGGCTACAATTACATATGCCGCAGGGTTTTTAATGTGAAGTCATGATAAAGCTGCAATTACCTTGAACCACAAACTTACCAAACAGGACTAGCTTCACACCAGATCCAAAGAACACGGATCAGTCGAACAAACGAAAATGTGCACACGAACCAGGCTTAACATATTTTATGAATGCAACCTCTTGTGTTTTAAATGGCCCAATTAAGTACGTGTATTGTATGAATGTGACCTGTATGACCCCAGATTTATTACTCCGAAATCCTAAGTGTTTTTCTTCCTGTCTAATTTTTAGAGTTTTGTTTTTTTTACAAATTCTTTTAGGGAGTGGAAAGTAGAAGATAGAAATGCAGACAGGTAAACATAGGTGTATTGACTAACCAAATATTTGAAAGTCAAATGGATTCGCTGGATTTAGGCTAAATTTAGTACATATTAAATACTAAATCTGAGTTAACAAAGCCCAGTTACTGCATTCACATACCAGGGCAGGTTTGCTTTAAAATAAAATTTACTGGTCTTTTTAATTCATTTTCACTTTTATTTAATTTCTGCCAGATGATTTGTTTCTCCTGCTCTGCAAAATTTTCCTGTGGGTTTGTTTTATTGATGCCTCCATTTAACTAGTTTTAATTAAATAAGTACCTGAATTGGCCAAGAGTTATGTTAAGAGAGAGAGAGTCTGAATTTTTGTTTTCTTTTTTTCTTTTTTAACCTGGTATGATGAGTGTTTAATGATATTTTTGTTTTTGTGAAACCTTGCTTTGGTATGATTTGGTAATTTGATCATTTTGGTAGTTAGGTGGAATTAAAAGAGAGTGAAAGCTGAACAATAAAAAAGCAGTTATTTATTTTATTATTATTTTATTTTAATATTATTTTGTTTTATGTTATTTATGTTATTTTATTATTTTATTTTAATATTATTTTGTTTAGTTTTTATTTTATTTTTTATTTTAATATTATTTTGTTTTATGTTACTTATTTTATATTATTTTGTTTTGTTATTTATTTGTTTTATTTGTTTGTTTTATTTTATATTATTTTTTATTTTATTTTATCTGCTGCCCATCTTGTTTAAAAATAGTCTGGGCAGTTTGCAGCATAATAAATATTTTAAAAAATTAAAATGATTGGATATAAATTGTATAATATAATTGGATATAAAAAGTATAAATAAAAAAGTATAAATAACATTTATTCTTCTCAAAATGAAGCTTTTATTTTATTTTATTTTTTCTGACCTCATCTCCAGGTGTTTGTGAATTTATTTTGGTTTTCTTGTGGTGACCTTTTTTTTGGCCAGCCCTTCATTTGGGAATTAGAAAAGGAATCCAGTGTTATCCTGATGGTCTTGTTTTCTGTTGCGCATCTGTCCATCACTTTAAATCCTCCCGGGCTGCCCCATTTCCCAGTCTGAAAGGTCCGTTACAATCTTTTCCCTTGGATTTAATATACTGTGGGAGGACAGAGAAGCTGTACTTTGTTGAAGAAAAGACAATAGAATAACATGCAACATATTGCACAAACTCTAGGCCGTATCCCAGATTAATATGTGTCAAATTAAATATATATATCAAAACTCTGCAGGCCAATCATGAGAATTTTATCAATATTCTCTTTGGAAACTTATTCTCCCTCATGAGACCTTGAGGCGAGATGGGTGGCGAATAAATTTAATAAATAATTAACACAAATCGGTTTAAAAAGAGGAAGTTTTCTCTGCGAAAGTTTTGAAAACTTAAAACATATTCCCAGAGAAAATGAGAAAAGGGATGGTGTCCTTTCTTGCTGCCTTCTCAGTTTCTCAATTGTGATAAAGGTTATACTTTTATTAGGGCCTGGCCAAGCTGCAGGAAAGGAGTACATATTTACATCAAGATAAAATAAAATAAATAAGTTGCAAGCTTTTGCATCGCCTGGAGCTCTTCATCCAGCAAAATGTCACTTGGTATGGAGACTTAAGTCTAAAAACAGTGAGTCGGTTTATTGAACTGTAAGGTCTGCAATCCCATGCAGCACCCATAGATTCAACCTAGAAATAAGGAGGAATTTCCTGATAGTAAGAGCAATCGACCTATGGAATGGAAGTTGCCTTCAGAAGTTGTGGGAGCTTCATCACTGGAGGCTTTCAAGAAAAGACTGGACTGCCATTTGTCGGAAATGGTGTAGGGTCTCCTGCTTGTGTGTATGTGTGAGGGGGGGTTGGACTAGATGACCTACAAGGTCCCTTCCAACTCTATTAATCTAATCAAATCACAACTTTAAGCCCTTAAATATGAATTCTTCTGCCTCCTCTGAGTTTCATATCTTTTTGAAGAGGCAGAAAATAATGGAAGAAAACAAGATTCACATTCCTACAGTAGGTGGGACGAAAGAAGGGCATTCTTGCACAAGACCAGTGCTGGCAAATGACAGGGGAGAGACCATCCAAACAAAAAGTCACTAGCTCCTAATGAGGCTTGTTAGTGATGCTAATCTATGTAAATGTTATTAATTGAGAAGATCTATCTTTTATCTCCAGCATTTGGTAATCAGGCAATTAAAAAACAATGACCATTCCCGGTGGTTGTTCTTCTGATTTTTTTTTTTCCCTTTCTTTATTTCCTTGTTGTTGTTTAAAAAAAGGAAAGTGATCAAAGAATCCAGCAGAAAAGTTCCTTATCAAAAGCAAGGCCTTGCCTTAGGCTATCAGGCCTCATTAAAAGCAGAACAACTCTGTTGATCACCAATTAACCTGATTTGTAGGAACTCTGATAAAGACCTCAAACAACACAAGTTTTCTTCCCTGGAATAAATGACACCGTTTATTGACAAAAATAAAACCGTTAGATTTGGGGGAAGGCGGGAGGAGAGGGGGCAAAAATGGAAGGGGAAAGAAGGACATAAAAGGACTTATTCATATTCAGCTTGTCTGCGGGAGCACTAGAAGATAGCTGCAAGGAGAAGCTAAGATTAACCACATGGGTGGCTTTCTATCCAGGGTGGATAAACGGTGGGCCTTGCTAGCCATGGTGACAAGAACCAAATGTCGACATATTTAGAAGGCCTTCCCTGTCAAGCTCACTCAGATTAGACCACCAACTGCATTAATTATGGATACAATCACCTCCCCGTAATGTGATTAAGTAGAATATCTTGGCCTAGGAAGACTTGAGGGGGGTTCTTTCTTTCTTTCTTTCTTTCTTTCCTTCTTTCCTTTCCTTTGTTCCTTTCTCTCCCTTTCATTTCCTTTCCCTCCCTTTCATTCTTTCTCTTTTCTTCTTCCTTCCTTCCTTTCTTTCATCTCTCCCTCCCTCCCTTCCTTCCATCTTCCTTCCTTCTTCCTTTCTTCTTTCTCTCTTTCTCCCTGTCTTCTCTTCCTTGCTTTTATCTCTCTTTCCTTCCTTCCTTCCTTCCTTCCATCTTCCTTCCTTTTTTCTTTCCCCTCTTTCTCCCTTTCCCCCATCTCTTCTCCTTCTTTCTTCCTTTCTTCCTCCCTCACTTCCTTCCATCCTTCTTTCCTTCTTTCTTTCCTTTCTTCCTTTCTTCTTTCTCTCTTTCTCCCTATCTTCTCTTTCTTGTTTTCTTTCTCTCTTTCCTTCCTTCCTTCCATCTTCCTTCCTTTTTCTTTCCCCTCTTTCTCCCTTTCTCCCTATCACTTCTCTTTTCTTTCTTTCTTTCTTTCTTTCTTCATCGTCAGTTTGAGTTTTGATAAGTCAGCTTAGGCAATATGTTATTAAAGGGGGGGGGAGCTTAACTGATGCTCCACAAGACCTTTTGCTAAGATTTTGATGTTGGCTCGAATTAGTTGCAGCAGAAACAAACATGTAAAATCATAAAGACGTTATCATCTAATAAATACATAAATTGTTTTTATTTAGCTCCTTCTCTATGTTTTTGGCTAAGTGCTATATGTAGGCAGGGGTGTTTTTGATGTGATTGCAATTATCCACGGCTTACACATGTGTTTGTGGACAACTTAAAGCCACACACACAGGCTCACAAATGCTGCTTCGTGAGGCACGCCCCATCTTTTCCTCAAACCAATATAGCCCCTTATTAGAACATAATTCCTCAATTTTGATAAAGCCGGCTATAATTGCTTATTCCTGACAGCCTATCTCTACGACTGAATGATTTTAAGTGACTCAGTTGACCAGGCCAAATGGGAATAGATGGGAAGTTGATGCTACGTCTATTACACAACTGAACGTACCAGGGGAAAATCAAGACTGTCAGGCACAGCCCGGCGAAGGTGAAGGGGCCACTGAAAATCAGAGAGATTAGCAACTCATCGCATTATTTGTGGGTTATCAAGAGACAGAGGTAATGAAAGTGAGACCTATATCCTTGATCAATAAGAGTTTGACTGCATTTTCAGTTCATTTTCTCCTGCAGAGAGAGGGGGGGAGGGAGAGAGAGAAACAGCAAACCTCCTATTGATCACAGTGTTAATCCATAGCTAGTCTGTCCCATGCCTAGTAAAACAAGTGGGGGCTGGGGGGGGAGAATAGGATAATAAGCAGGAACTCTTGATCTTTTATTATGGTGTGCTGTATAAAGAGAGCAGGGAGGGCTTCAAGGTGGAAGGTTTCAGGGTTAACTCTTGCTAAGATGCTGAATTTGAAGCAAGGGTTCTACAACATAGAATAACAGAGTTGGGTGGGACCTTGGAGGTCTTCTAGTCCAACCCCCTGCTTGAGCAGAAAACCGTATACCAGTGATGGCAAACCTTTTCAGCACCAAGTGCTGCAAAGGGAGTGTGCACGCACCTCGGGGACACACCCAGAAGAGAAACTACCAAGTGGGCATGCGTGCACCGGGAAATGAACTTCCGGTTTCTGGCACCCGCATGTGTGCCGGCCAGCCTGTCTTCCAGTTAGTGGAGCGCATGTGTGCATGACAACCATCTGGCCAGCACACATGTGTGCAATGGAAACCAGAAGACCAGCTCTTCCGGTTTCTTGGTCTGCTGCACACGCAAAAAATAGCTGATTGTTGGAGGCAGTGAACGCCTTCAACCAGGAGCTCTTCTCATTGATGGAGATGAAGCCTCCAATTTCTCGTGCAAAGATGATTCTCATCACTAAAGCTGCCATTAAAGCTATTAAGCTTTACAAACATGTAGTCCAAATTGTAGAGAAGTTTATTAAAAAGTGTAAACCTGAATATAAAAGTTCCTGGACTGTATGTTATTGACTCCATTGTTCGCCAATCTCGTCATCAATTTGGAACTGACAAGGATGTTTTGGGGCCAAGATTCTGTAAAAATATAACTGCCACATTCCAGTATTTATATCTCTGTCCATCAGAAGATAAGAGTAAGATAGCTGATCATTGTGCACCCATGTGCACCGAAAACCCGGAAGACGAACAAGTGATGCCACATGGCTTTGGTCACATGTGCCATAGGTTTGCCATCACAGGCTCTGTACCATTTCAGATAATACCAATGGTGCTTTTTCAAAAGGCAACTGGATTTCCTGGAAGAGGTTTCACTCCTCATCCAAGAAGCGTCTTCAGTTCTGACTAAATGGTGGAGGATGCAAGGGTTTATATTCCTTGCAGTCACCTGTTCATTAGCACCGTTTCCAAAAGTCATTGAGACCACTTGGGGAGTTATCTGTGCCTTCAGGGTATCCTTCCATTCCTCCACCATTCAGTCAGAACTGAAGAAGCTCCTTGGATGAAAAATGAGATGCCTTCAAGGAAAAACTAGGAAATCTAGTTGTCTTTTGAAAAAGCATCATTGGGACAACCATGACCTGGATGACTGAGAATCTCCATAGACATCGCAAGTTAATATTCAATGAAGGACAGAAACAGGACCTTGCTTTAATATTCTCATACCACGTATACTGTCCATTTATTTCTCAGAGTTCCAGATTCTGTCTTTAAAGACTAAACTTATATCCCAGGTGCAAACACTTAAGATAGGAGCCCTGTTGGTGCAGTGGTGAAAGTGCAGTATTGCAGGCAAACTGCCCACCGCCTGGAGTTTGATCCTGATAAGGGTCAAAGTGTTGTGGCCCGCCAGCGGCCAGCAGATCTGGCAGCAGATTCAGACAGTGAGGAGGTTGAGGAGGAACATGGGCAGAGATGGGTTCCTACCAGTTCACACCTATTCGGAGATGGGGCCAGGGCCATCCAACAGTTATCAGCTACCATTGGAGTCAAAGATCAGTGGGGCAGAAGAACAACTGGAGCCTGTTCCCGATGTGCGCATATGCAGAGCTGCCAAAAAAAGGGAACAGCTAAGGAAAGAGCCGACTCGGGAGTAAAGCCACAAGTGGCTTTATTCCCCATAGGGAATAAAGAGGAGCGAAAGGGGAGAGGAGTTTTCAGGAGACAATTAGATCAATTCATTAGGGTAAAGATCTGTTCCTGACTTCTTGCCAAGTAATTGCGGCTACAGCATGGCGTTTGGAAGATATCAGCCTGGCAATTCTCCAAGCCTGATAAAAGTCTGTAGTTGTGAAATCTCATGAAAGACTTTTGCCAGGACTTTGCTGGAGAGGAATTCCCGTTAAAAGGGGTTTTATCAGGACAAGGAGTCGGCTTCGTGCTTTTGGAAAGCCTAGGTCAGAATGCAAGGTTGATTCAACCTTCCATCCTCCAAGGCCAGCAAAATGGGGACACAGATTGTTGGGGAGCAATATGCAAATAATTCTGCACCTTGTAAACCATCTTGAGAGTGCTGTAAAGCATTATGGAGTAGTCTATAAGCCTAAATGCTATTGCTATGCAATTGAGATAGGTAGTACTTCTGAATTTCTTTTTCCAAATAAGATCTATATATTGAGAAACAATCAATGGAAAGTGCCAGACAATAAGTCAAGTTGAACATACAATGGTAACTATTACAGCAACCAAATCAGATTTCGTTTTGCAACAACTCATAAAAGAAATTCAATTTGCAATTAGCCTTGCCTGCGTTGTTTTGGGGGGGGGGAAGAATAATAATAATAATCAGGCAACAGTAATGAAATTAATTCACTTTTCTAATAAATTATTGCAAGATGTTGAGAAAATTCAAGTAATACTGAGCAGTCTTATTAGGATCGTCAGTATTAATATCAAATCCTTCTGTGCTCATTAAAAGAAATACAGTAAATTCAATTAATGCACATTAATCCCTAGTTGACATTAACATCTGATTAAAAAAACCAATATTGATAGAGATTTTTAAAATGAAAGGAATGAAAGTTGTGGGAGGGGGGAGTGAAGTGAAAGTGAACACCAGCCATATGGGAAGAAATACAACATATTATCCAACTACTACATATTCCTGTCATTTGAAATCTCTACGATATAAGGAAAGGTGTGGTTTCTTCAAAAAATACTTGGGATTTCTGATAATCCTGACCCACCAGCTTTTGTCCAGATGTACAGGTAGTCCTCGACTTATGACCACCATTAACCCCAACAGGTCTGTTGTTCAGGGAGACATTTGTTAAGTGAGTTTTGCCCAGGGTTGGGTTTCAAAAATTTTAGTAAGAGGTTCTCTGCTCAGTTGCTGGGTGGGCGTGGCCATGATGGGTGTGGCCTAGTCAGCCTCCTGCACCATGGCAGGGGGGTGGCATTTTTGCCCTCTCCAGGCTCCGGAGGCTTTCATTGAACATTTGGGAGGGTGAAAACGGCCTCCCCAAGATCCGGAGGCTCTCTGGCGGTCCTCTGGAGGCTGGAAATGGGTCCGTTTCTGGCCTTCCCGAACTTCCAGTAGACCCAACTTACCTGCATCCAGAATGGGCTATATGGGGACTCCTGGGAGAGGTGGGGCAGACTGGGCATGGCCAGCCATGAGTGGGATTCAGGGGTTCTCCGAACTGCGCAGAATCTTAGCTAGAGGTTCTCCCAAACCCCTGAAAACCCCCAGAAGCCCACCCCTGGGTTTACCCCATTTTACGATCTTCCTTCCCACTGTGGTTAAGTGAATCACTGCATTTCATGTTAGTAACTGGGTTGTGACATGAATCTGGCTTCCCCATTGACTTTATTTGTCAGAAGGTCACAAATGGGGATCACGTGATCCCGGGATGGACGGATGTACAGACAGATGGATTGATGTATCAATGGATGAATTGATGGGTGGATCAATAGATGGATGTTTTAAAGGAATGATTGACTGACTGATTGATTGAGTAATAAATAGCTACTATACACTATATAATGATCAATGTAACAATGACTACAATTTATTTATTTAATTTTATGCTAACCATTTCTGCAAAACTGATTTAAATCAGATTTAATCATGCAGGCTATAACAATTCCTAAAATTGATAACTGTGTGTTGTTAATTAACTCAAAAGAAATACTCCATGGTGGTTTCTTCACAGTGATTATTACCAGTTTATAATGCCTTAATAAGGCCACACTTGGAATACTATATTCGGTTTTGGTCACTACGATGTAAAAAAGTTGTTGAGACTCTAGAAAGAGTGCAGAGAAGAGCAACAAAGAGGATTAGGGGACTGAAAATATGAAGAACAGTTGCAGGAACTGGGTATGTCTAGTTTAAAGAAAAGAAGGACTAGTGGTGACATGATATCAGTGTTCTGATATCTATGGGGTTGTCACAAAGAAGACAAGCTATTCTCCAAAGTCCCTGAGGGCAGGAGAAGAAGCGATGGGTGAAAATAAATCAAGGAGAGAAACAACCTGGAACTAAGGAGAAATTTCCTGACAGTGAGAACAATTAATCAGTGGAACAACTTGCCACCAGAAATTGTAAATGCTCCAACACTGGAAGTTTTTAAGAAGATGTTGGATAACCATTTGTCTGAAGTAGAGTAGGGTTTCCTGCCTAAGCAGGGTGTTGGACTAGAAGACCTCCAGGGTCCCTTCCAACTCTATTATTCTATTCTATTCTTTTTTTTAAGACTTCACTAAACAAGCATGAAATGTCATTCATGTTAAGAGACTTATTATTCTTTCAGTCAGCATGGATGTATTTCTGTGTTGACTTCCCTGCCTCTTGTGTTGTGGGGCTGGCTTTCAAGTGTGTGAAAAATAGAAGGAAAGTGTCAAGCCTTATCACATGTTTGACCTTGCTTTAGGGGTTGGGGAAAAGCAAGCTGCACTGTGCCTTATCTAAATAAATCCATTACTCTCGCCATCATCATGTGGTTGAACAAACTTTGCAAGTCAGCCAGCAAACATCACCATATTTAGCGTCTAATCACTTCTAACTCTTAAAATAAGAAAAGAAAGAAACGTCCATTAGAATTCAATCTCTGGGGATCGTTATCTGATTTTCCTGGTTACACTATGAAAAAGTAATCTGTTCATTTTTTTTAAAATGGCAGCCTAATAAGAATGTTGGTTGAAATTTGCGCTTTAGAAATGAGACTGCCAAGGTATGGCTATGGGGAAAGGTGTGTGTGTGTGTGTGAGAGAGAGAGAGAGAGAGAGAGAGAGACAGAGACAGAGACAGAGACAGAGACAGAGACAGAGAGACAGAGAGAGATTTAACTTAAGGAAACTTGGGGACAAAAATCAGAAGACATTGGAGAACCTAAGTCCATGAGAACGAGTTTGACTTTCCACCAAAGAATGTTCTTTACAAAATTAAATTAAAATAAAAAATGCTACTTGATCTTAATTTATTTTTCCCTCTTGCTAGGAGAAATTTTCAGGCTCTTCTGGGACTTCCTGTGCCCACATTGTACTCTGAAGTTGGTACGATTACGATAGTGATGACAGAACAAAGGCGCTTTCTCCAGGAAAGATGAAACGCATCAAATCTAAAGAGAACGTGGTGCTTTGTTTTTTCCAAGTATGCACTGGGGAAGGGGGGGTGGGGGGTGGGAGAAAGAGAATTAGATCTTTCTTTGAAAGCCTCAAGTAGAACTAGGAATTGTTCTGCTGGAGAGGAAAGGAAACCTGGGCAGTTATCTTTCCCTACCATGGCCGTCACAAATTCTGATTGATTTCGTGGCATGCTATCGGAGGTGCTATCCCTTTGATCCTTTCCTCCTGATTTCCTTCATCATATTCTTGCTTGCTTGTTCCACACACTCCCAGGTTCTGCCAAAAAAAGAAAACAACAAAGATTAGCAAAAGGGTAGGAAAGTTTGGTGGCCTACAGATAAGGAGGAAAGGGTTTGATGTGGCAAGGTGAAAAGGCAGCATGTGTTAGAAAACCACAGACTATTGTCTGCCTTTGTTTATGCAGCTTAACTTTGCCGGTCAATTTAAAAAGCCCCTTCCCCTCCACCCTTCAGAACTTCTCCCATTCATCTCCCCCACCCCACCCACCCCAAAACAAGCAAATAAATAAAACACCGGAAAATAGGTTTTCAAACAAGAGTGTCTTTTTACTCCATCTGTTTGAGCAGGTGAAAGATTATGGTACAATCTGCAGAACATCATTTCCACTCCTGTAAAGAAAATAGAGCAGAGGGGAGGTGAGGAGATGGGAGAAATGAAGGAAGGAAGGAAGGAAGGAAGGGTGGGAAGGAAGGAAAGGGAGGGGAGGAAGGGAGGAAGGAAGGAGGAAGGGAATCCCAAGTCAATGAACACTATTAATATCTATTTTTAAGTAAGGTTTATGAATAGATTTTACACAGATAAGAAATACATCCAAAGAAAGAAAACAAATATAGCAAAATAAGTGTGAAAAATAAAACATCAGTGTTAATGATGTTACCTGACTAAAGAATGAAACATCTGCAAGCAGAACCAAGTTCAGAGAGTATCAAGGACTCCCCACTGACCTACAGATATTATCTTCTATTGTGACCATGCTTTGTCACACATGTCCAGGAATGACCAGAACACTTGATCCTCGTCAGCGTCACAATGATACTGGAAGACCAAACCAGGATGAAAGGAAAGACGCAAGGTAAGAGGAACTAACATCTCCTTGCCTGCCCATAGTTAGGTCTATAATATACAATATTGGCTTCTTTGCTGGAAAGTCAAGCATTTTCAGAGGAAAACAACTTCATCCACATGAACCATCTCTGCTGATTCAAGCCAAGGATCATCTGCTCCAGTTTCTCATTTCTCTCATTTCAACCAGATGCCTGCAAGAGATTGGCAAGCAGAAGATGCAAATATGGCTCTCACAACCTTGTTCTCCAATCACTGATATTGGGAGGCTACCATCTCTGATTCAAAGATAAAATCAACTCTTATTAGACCTTCATGAATGTATCTAATCTCCTTTGAAAGCCATCCAGGTTAGTGGTCATTGCCATGTGCTGCAGTAGTCAGTTCCAAAAAGTCCATGATCCAATTAGCTATATCATGCAATCAGTAAAACATCCTCCAAATGTCCACCTGTAGAATTCTGCTCCCAAACCTTCAACTCTGAGAACTTTGAGTAAAAGGATTTGTCCTGGAAACATTTGCTGGACAGCTCCTAGCTCAGAGATTGGCAAACCAGGGCTCTGGAGCTGCATGTGGCTCTTTCATCCCTCTGCTGTGGCTCCCTGTTGCCGGTCAGCTCCACAATTGATAGGGCTTTCGGTTAGCAAAGGAAGAGGAAAAAGGATGCTGCGCTAGGAGGAGACTCTATGGTAGGGAAACCGGACTTCCAGTTGGCTCCAGAATTGAATGGGGGGCTTCCGGTTAGGACCTTTGTGGCTCTTTGATGGTTAAGGTTGCTGACCCCTGTCCTAGCTCAAAGCTTCTGTCTCCAATTGTTAATTGGTTTAGCAGATCATCAAAACCTCTATATTAAAAATAATGGCTAGATTCACACAACCTCTTTAACCACACCTGTTAAAGTCAGCTGTCCTTGTACAACTCCCTAGATTTCATAAGCTTTAACTATGGTTCATGTTTTGATAGCCTGGTGTTTGTGGCCAATTTCATAAACCTGGCCAAAGGGGTATTGGATAATTCCAGCATTTGGGTCATCACAATGGGTAAAATGGAACCTCCATTTTTCAAAGCAGAATATCACCAAAACATGAATTGCTGGAGTCAAAATACAGGTTTTATTTCATTCCCTTTCTCATTTCTTAACAGGGTTTGAGGAGGGTTGTCTCTGTGAAAAGAAAAAGGACAGATTCAACAGAGATTTTGTTGTTTTAACTTTAAAAATGGGTAAGTCGGTGATAACCTTATTTTGTGCCTCTTCTCAGTTTTCTCTACTTCATTTGCACACATTGATGGGCCTTCTATTAACAAAGTTCTCATTGCCTTTTTTAAAGCAGAATAGAATAGAACAGAACAGAATAGCATAGAATTCTTTATTGGCCAAATGTGATTGGAAACACCAGGAATTTATCTTTGGTGCATATGCTCTCAGGGTACATAAAAAGACAGGATACATTCATCAAGAATCATAAGGTACAACACTTAATTATAATCATAAAGTACAAATAAGCAGTCGTGAAACAATCAATATCAGTATAAATATAAGGATACAAGCGACAAAGTTACGGTCCTGCAGTCATAAGTGAGAGGAGATGGGTGATAGGAATGATGAGAAGATTAATAGTAATAGGAATGCAACCCTAGTGAATGGTTTGACAGTGTTGAGGTAATTATTTGTTTAGCAGAGTGATGGCATTCGGGAAAAACCTGTTCCTGGTCTAGTTGTCCTGATGTGCAGTGCTCTATAGCCTCGTTTTGAGGGTAGGAGTTGAGACAATTTATGTCCAGGATGTGAGGAGTCTGTAAATATTTTCACAGCCCTCTTTTTGACTTGTGCAATGTCCAGCTCCACAATGGAAGGCAGATTGGTAGCAATTGTTTTTTTGGCAATTCTGATTATCCTCTGAAGTCTGTGTCTGTCTTGTTGGGTTGCAGAACCAAACCAGACAATTATAGAAGCGTAGATGACAGACTCCATAATTCATCTGTAGAATTCCTCATCAAATTGAATGCTAATTGTACCTCTAGTCCTAGGAACAAAGCCATCTTCTCCCCCCCCCTCTCTCTCTGTGCGTGTGGGTGTGTGTGGTTTAAAGAAAAGTATGATTTGTGTCTTAACACGTGTTAAAAACCCAATAAAGCAAATTAGGTTTTAAGCAGTGAAAAGACAGCTTGCCAAACTGCAGATGGGCCCTTCCAATGTTGTGAATTCCTCTCGGTTTCAGGCCCTCAACCTATTTACACGCACACACACGCGCACACTTCAACCCTTATAAGAACTGCCGCTGTGTTAAATTATGATCCAAAGACTTTGGGGTGGGAACAAATCAATGGGGATACCTGGGGCAGTGTGTAATGCAGCAGCTCCTGCCAGCAGGGGAAACAGCTTCCAATCGTGGCCCCCCCCAGTAGGTTAAATAAATATGATACTTAAGAGCCAAGACAAAGGATCAGATGACAGCCTGGGTCAGCTGTTGATAAAATACAATCTTCCTTTAATACATGCTGGGAAATTTATTTAGCGCTGACCTGGGGAAGGAAGGAAGGAAGGAAGGAAGGAAGGAAGGAAGGAAGGAAGGAAGGAAGGAAGGAAACCCCAAGTTCATGAACACTATTAATATCTGTTTTTAAGGTTTATGAATAGATTTTACATGGATAACAAATACATTCAAAGAAAGAAAAAATGTAGCAAAATAAGTGCGAAAAATACAAAAAGAATAAAGAATATAGACAAAAGAAAATAAAAAGACAAAAGGAAGGAAGGAAGGAAGGAAGGAAGGAAGGAAGGAAGGAAGGAAGGAAGGTGATTGAGAGATGATGTAAAAGAGAGGGAGAGAAAAAAAGAGCAAGGAAGAGAGGGGAGGGAGGGAGGAATGGAGGGAGGGAGGGAGGGAGGAAAGAAGGAGATTGAGAGATAATGTAAAAGAGGGAGAGAAAAGTAAGAGCAAGGAAGAGGGGGAGGGAGGGATGGAGGGAGGGAAGAAGGACAAGGATACTATCTTAAAGAAAGGAGAAAGTATTTGTTTGAAGTGGCCCAAAGTTTATCTATACATGAATTGCTTTTCTCAAGAAGAGGCTCCAAAGTCTGCTGAGATAGTTAGCTGGGGATTCATGGAACCGACAAAGTGTTGGCTTAGCTAAGCCAGTGTCCAATCAGCAATGCTGTGGCTAGACAAGCCAACTTAAGGCATCGCTAGAAAGGGTGAGTCCATCAGACAATAGTCTGGCCGGAAGAATCCTAATGCCCCCATTTCAATACTTGCAGCCTCTGGGAATGTAAATTAGAAATTATGAATTTTGCAATCCAGCTCATCTGGAGAAGTTTGTGGGCAGGCACTTGGGTCTTGTTCAACATCTCTGCAAGGTGGGACAGTCCTTTCATGTCCAGGCAGGATTTTAGCTAAAGTTGAGTGGCTCCTGTAAGGCCATGCAAACTAAGCTAGAAAGGTGAGCTGCAGCTTCCAGAGCTATGATCCCGATTTACTCAAAAAGAAGCCTCAGCAGCTGAATGAAATAAAGGCTATTATAGTTGCTTTTATTCATTAAACATCAAACTCAGTCAACTGAACATTCAAAAATGTTATTATCATTATCATCATGGTTATTATCATATTATCATTATCATTATCATCATATTATTATCTTGCTGCTGTTGCTGTTTAGGATTACTACCATCCTGAGTGGGTAGGCACCCCCACATTCCATCCCATCCTATGCATGTGGGATGGAATGTGCTGGATGACTCATCAAACGAAACCATGGTTTGTTTAACCAGGGTTGTAGGTAACTCACAGTGGCTCCATTCGTACCCATACTAAGCCAAAACCAAAAGTTCCATGATGGCTTAGATCAGTGTTTTCAGAAACTTTAAAATGAATTCTGGGAGTTGAAGTCCACACATCTTAAAGCTGCGGAGGTTGAGGAACAATGATTTAGAAATTGGATTCCTCCATATATGTGAAGAAATTGTCCTAAAAGCAGGAGGATATAGTCTCTGCAGTAGGTAGCATGTCTCACATATGTAATAAGTTCTGTATGACATGAGTTCCTATATTGTATAAAAAAATATAATTTTAATGCTTTGGGATTTCATGGATTGGAAGGGACTTTGGAGGTCTTCTAGTCCAGCCCAAAGCAAAATCATATCCTCATATCATCTCAAAGAAATGGTTGTCCATTTTTTTCTTGACAACTTCCCACAATTTGCATCCTTCTGTAAAATATATTTGAGCATATTTGAGCCAAGATGATGGCTTTAATCAGAGTGCAGATCCAGATACTAAACAACATTGCAAAACTGGCTTTGTAAAGAAAAGAACCCTCCATTAACATCTCCCTGCAGCTTTGCATAAGTTGGTAAAACATATTATATAGGGACTATTTATGGGACAGCTGTTTGGAATTGCTGTTTTCCACTTTAAATTTACTAGCTTTTCTGCAGGTGGTCTTTTGGTTGCAGGCATGTGAATAGTTTTGTGTGTGTGGTGGTTGCAACATTTCTTTTGATAGTTTTGCTCATTAGCTTGAACTGCCCGGAGGGGATAATTTATTCCAGAAAGACGACATACCATACTGGGTATTAATAAATGATAATGCATTGCATCACTGCCCAGGAGCATGTTCCGTTTGAGCTGCAGAGAAGGTTAAACCTCCAAAGATGTAGGATTGGTATATTTAAAGAAGGGCCAGAGTTCCTGCACCAATTTATTTTTATTTATTTTATTTTTCTGCAGTCTGGAATCGCGGTGCCTCTACTTTTCATTCTTCTAAGACAGGATTTTACAAGTTTAGGGAAAATGGGCTTTGTGGCATGTTGTCCTCTCTAAAACAGAACCAAACCAAACTAGAAACAGCCAGAAGGACTTTGGTTCAAATGCGGTGGACTGAAAGCTTTCCAGGTCAATGTACCCAGAGGCACCGATAATTCTCCACTTCTTACCCATATTAGTGCCCAGCTCCTCTGCCCATTTGCTAAGAGAATGAGAACTGGGCTTCCAAAGGATGAGAGGACACCCAGCTCACTTCGTCACTTTATCTTGCCCTATACAAGCAAAAAAAAAAAAAATCCTCCACAAGTTCAACCTTCCAGAGACACACACCATAGACATGAGAGAGGGGGGTAGAAGGGAGGAAGAGGAAGAGGGAGGGAGGGAGGGAGAGAGAGAGAGGGAGGGAGAGAGAGAGAGGGAGGGAGAGATAGAGAGAGAAAGAGAGAGAGAGAGAGAGAGAGAGAGAGAGAGAGAGAGAGATTGTGCCCACATTCTTGCTCAGATAATATTATTATTGTAGGTTGCACAATCAACCAGAAATTTAGACTGGATATGGTATTTTTTTCCACATATCGTCCTTCCCAAGAACCTGGGAGAGGCAGATATTATTGCTATTATTATAGTTGGTTGGGAAGGAAGGAAGGAGGGAGGGAGGGAAAGAGGAAGGGAGGGAGGAGAAAAAGCTAGAAATGGAAGGAGGGAGGGGGAGGGAGAGAGGGAGGGAGGAAGTAAAGAAGGAAGGGAGGGAGGGAGGGAGGGAGGGAGGAAGGAAGGAAGGAAGGAAGGAAGGAAGGAAGGAAGGAAGGAAGGAAGGAAGGAAGGAAGGAAGGAGGAAGGAAGGAAGGCTTTTTCCATTAATTTCAACTGAAACATTTCTGCTTCAAAATGCAGTCCAGAGTAGCTTTCAAAACTAAATTTTGAAATATCAGATCTGGTGTTTGGAAAGACAGATCAAAGCATAATCTCCTCCAAATAACCTTTCTCATTTTATCCAGAAAACATCAGCCTATAGACCAGTCCCCATGTTTCAGTAGGAGAATTTTGAACCAGTTTCGAATGCTGACATAAAAGTGGCACCAGTTACAATAATCATATCTCTCTCTCTCTCTCTCTCTCTCTCTCTCTCTCTCTCTCTCTCTCTCTCTCTCTCTCTCTCTCTCTCCCTCCCTCCCTCCCTCCCTCCCTCCCTCCCTCCCTCCCTCCCCCCTATTTCTCTCAGAAAGTTTGGTTTTCTTCGACCCAGATCTGAACTGTAATCCGCTCCGTAATATTGGATCTGAAAGGAACAAAGAATCCTCGTCCTTTACTGGATGCTTAATCGAAATAAACTAAATCTGTCCACCCAACAGCCGGGGAGGGAGCAGTTCACCTTAATTAAATGATAATAAATTAAATTTGCCTCCTCCCTAATGTGGGCAAAGCAGGGGATTAGGATTAATTCATTGGTTTGAATTCAGATTACAGTCACTGATTTTGTTGGTTGAAATCCTTTTTTTTTTTTTCAAACAGATTTTGGAGAAGATCAACGCAACAGCAGCCTCCTCCAAAATATTGAAACTTCGCTGAAGTCTTGAAGGCAGGCTGGAGGGAATTAAAAGTCCGTTTTCTCTGGAATAAACCCCACTGAATTCTAGGGGGAATCATCCCAGAATTGCATCTGAAAAGAGAACCGGAGAATGCCAGGGCAGAAACAGGATTCCCAGAGCGATAGAGTTAAGAAACTCGGGTTTCTGCAAATAAACTTTATATAGATTTGAAGGGTTCGGCTCTTATTTAAATCCCGCAAATATCAAAGAAGAATTCTACGCAAGCATAAAAACCTTTCACTGAAATTAGGAAAGGTTGATAAAGATTATTTTTGCCCCCGCAAGTGACCCGCTTCGGTGAGATGCTTGCGCGTTTTAAGGTGAAGAAATTGAGTTAAAAAAAACATCACACCCACAAACACATAAACGCATTGCGATTTCTCCAGCCCGTCACCCCGAAGACGACTGGGTAAAGATAAGAGAGGTTGTGTTGGAAAGGAGAGGAGAGGAGACGGGACGGGCTGGCCTAAATGGAAAATGGAGAAAGAACGTTATTATTATTACTATTATTTCGGCAGTTCTAAACACCTGATTGCGTGGGAGCAACATGCGTTTTTGCTTGTGCACGCAAACCCTTACAAACAGGTGCGCGAAATCTGGTTTGGATCGAGCGCAAACTCCGCGCTCCTTCGTTTCACGCCAGTTTCTGCAAGCGACCTCGCCCCGTTATTTTTAATGCATCCCTTCAAAATCTCCGTTTAAAAATTCCCTTAATTCCTATACAGAAGAGGATAACGTTTCTTTGGGGTTTCCCCCACTACCACTCCCCACAATTGCGTGCTTGAAACCGGGGGAAATTGCGCGTGAAAGGGTGTATTATTTCTTAAAGCGGAGTATTAAATATAAACCCCGCGAAAGCATCTCAGCAGCTGAACGTGTTTCTGTTTCTTGTCGGGAAAAGAAAATCCAGGAGAACCGAACCGGGGAGTGGGGGGAGTTTGGAAGATTGAAATAAAACATTTCCCGAACCATCTCTTAAGCCGGTTGGGTTTTGGTTCTGTTTTTTTTTAAATCCTTATTATAACGATAATAATAATATTAACAATTTTACTGTCCAATGTGCTAAACCGAATACATGTCGGGCTAGGCGATTTTTGAATGTGTAGGTTGCTGAATCTATGTGTAAATAAATGATATTATTAGTTTCTGGGAGGGAGGGAGGAAGGAAGGAAGTTGAGAGTTGGGGTATAAGACAGAGAAAATAAGAGGGAGGGAGGGAGGGAGGAAGGAAGGAATTGAGATTGAGAGATGGTGTATAAGAGTCAAAAACAGTAAGACCGAGGAAGGAAGGAATTGAGATTGAGAGATGGTCAGAAAAAGTAAGACCGAGGGAGGGAGGGAGGGAAGGAGGGAAGGAGGGAAGATTTGATAAGCAGGAAAGAGATCCAAAAAAGAGTGGGTAAATGACACATAGAGGGACAAAAAAAGTTCGCGAATCTTCCACGCGGGCGAAATTTGGACTTCGCAACAGACACCGCCGGCTGAGTCGCCAAGTATCCCCACTCGTGACCATCCCAAGACAACCGCACCGCTGTCTCTGAGAACTGGGCTAACTTAGTTGTAAGCAAACTTGCCTAAGAAAAGGCTTTTTCTCCCTCCCCCCTCCCCCCTCCCCTCTCCTCCCTCCCCCCTCCCCCCTCCCTAAAGGCTCCTGCGACCCCGGGGCTGAATGGTTAACGCAGGGCAGCGGGACAGCGCGCCCTGCTCCCCTAAATAGCTCGACCCGCAACCCGTTCTCATCAAACTCAATCCGCCTTACTCCGAGGTAAGTCTGTGTGTAGTTATCACTGAACTCCTCTTTCGAATTCCCTCCACCCCCTGGACAGAGTATCGGACTTAAGAGTGGCCTGCGGGGAGGGAGACACCCCCCCTCCAAAGTGGGTCGAACCCCCCGCAAAGCTGCAAAGGAAGACAGAAGAAAAATAAATTCGTTTTCATCTACACGCCAGTATAAACCGAACTCCAATTCCATCCAAAGACTTCATAGAGTGGATAGATGAATACCCCTTTTGGACGATATTTTATTCCCACGACCCGACACGTTAGAAATAAGTGCGTGGAATCAGGTTTTGTCTGAGAGGCTGAGGTTTTATTTCGGGGTGGGGGTGGGGGAGGAGGTGCTTTCAGGGTCCGAATCTGCGGCCTGAGGATAGTGGTGACTCCCCAGTTGCCAGGACGGATCCCTGCCGGTGTGGAAAGTGGAGTAAAAGTCGCAGGGAGAGTCCCCAGGGCTGGAGAATAGGAGGTTTTAAAGGCAAAAAAGAGAGAAAAATAAAATAATGAATAATGGGATCTGATTGGGGTGGGGGGCTAAAGTACCCTAGGAAGCAAAATATTATGCTGGCAATGTAGAAGTTCATTAGAAGAATGGAATGGAATGGAATGGAATAGAGCAGAATAGAGCAGAATAGAGCAGAATAGAGCAGAATAGAATGGAATGGGATAGAATGGAATGGAATAGAATAGAATAGAATAGAATAGAATAGAATAGAATAGAATAGAATAGAATAGAATAGAATAGAATAGAATAGAATAGAATAGAATAGAATAGAATAGAATAGAATAGAATATTCTTTATTGGTCAAGTGTGATTGGACATGCAAGGAATTTGTCTCGGGCGCAGAAACTCTCAGCGAATGAAACCTAAAATATGAAATTGAAGGAGATCAGGGGAACCGATCTTTCAGCCTACACCGAACTACCGATAATCGGCGCTGCCCCTCCGCAAACATTACGCCAACTTTTCCCCGACCCGCCGCCCGCCCCAAGTTGGCTCCAAGGGCGCTTGGTGGGCTGGTTTGAACCCCTTTGAACCCCCAGCCACCAGGAGGCTCGTGGGAACAGCCATCCTTTGTTCAGCCAGCAAGAGGTCCGCTCCACTCTCCTGACCCCGTGTGCGCGTCTGGATGCGGGCCACGTTCCCACGTGCTCTGAGCCTCCGATTGGTGACAAACCGGACGGCTCAAAGACCAAAAAGAAAAATCAATCAATCATCTATCTATCTATCTATCTATCTATCTATCTATCTATCTATCTATCTATCTATCTATCTATCTATCTATCTATCTATCTATCTATCTTCCTTCCTTCCTTCCTTTTCTTTCTTCCTTCCTTTTCTTTCTTCCTTCTCTTTCTTTCTTTCTTTCTTTCTTTCTTTCCTTCCTTCTTTCTTTCTTATCGCATTCGGAAGACCCAGGAATAAAGCAATGGGGAAAGGCGCAAAAAAACTCAGCAGGGCCGGGCAAGGGGAAAGACAACGAGAGCGGCACGCCGTAGAAAGAGAAGAAGTTGCGGTTGGATTACGCGGCGGTATTTATTCATTTGGGGACGGCCCTCCGTCTCGGCCTCTCCGCAACCCCTGAGCCTCCCTCCGACGATTAATATTGCGTAGGAGGCGCTTTCGGTTTTGGGATGATGAAACTTGGCAGGGCGAAATTCAGTCGCTGTTTGTAATTATGGATGGGCGTTTGAAGCTTTGCCCTCGCCTGGCCCAGCAATGCTCCGACCGACGGGGCGGTGGAGTCCTTTCACTCCCCGCCACTTGATTCCCATCCGCCTCCAAGGGCGATAGGGGTGGGAGGAACCGCAACTTCCTTTCTCAGGGTGGGGGTGGCTTCAAGTTGCCCCCCTCCATATGCTGCTCTTACATCTGCTCAACCACCCCTGGAATGGATGAGTGGGGAGAGGTGGACGCCTTAAGGCAGGAGAAAAAGATTTAGTCTATAACTTTAGACATCCGTTGTAAGACTTTTCCCTAAAAAGAGCAAGCAAGGCGGGATCAGACTCCAGGTGACAGGACAGGATAGAAAATATAAAACATAGAACATAGAACATAGAATGGACTAGAATAGAATAGAATAGAATAGAATAGAAGTTCTTTATTGGCCAAGTGTGATTGGATACACAAGGAATTTGTCTTTGGTGCCGATGCTCTAGAGTGTACATAAAAAGACAAGATACATTTGTCAAGAATAATAAGGAACAACACTTAATGATACTTATAGGGTACAAATAAGCAAACAGGAAACATTGTCAATATTAATATAAATTGTAAGGATGCAAGCGACGACAAAGCCGTCATAAGTGGGAAGAGATAGGTGATACAGGTGGAGTTTACCATCCAAGGATTTCCAGAACTAAGCGTGCTATCCAAGTTGCTTTGTTGGGTTCTGGGATGGCCTGGGGGGAGTGACAGAAGCCCAATGAGCTTTCCAGGGACACAGCAATGACAATGCAACAGACTCAGTTAATGATTCCCTTATTAGCCTCTAATAGCACCAGCAAACCAGGGCTGGGTTAACAAGACCGGAATAATGGTGCAAAAGTGAGACTTCACTAACTCCACAGACACAAATGCACACTTATAGCCAGTCAGGGCCTGCATTGCTAACACTTCCCTTATAGTCCAAAACCATCTGGGCCATCTAAGGCAGGGGAGGGGTTTTTCAAAAACTATCTCCAATGTCTTCAAATGCAAGTCTAGAATCTGCTTGTCATCATTTCATTGTTTGATCTTCAAATATATTGCCAGGTCCAGGATGGGAGAAGAATCTCGACGGATCCATGCTAAGGTCTTTATTAGCATCCTGTGCAACTGATCCTTTGTGTCTGTGTGTCTGTGTGTGTTTGTGTGTGTGTGAGAGAGAGAGTGTGTGTTTTAACTTAAGGAGCCAAACTTGGGACGAAAATCAGTGCTATAAACCCCAAACGAAAAAATGGTCAAAGAAGGAAATTGTCAATTTTCAAATTTTACAGTTGGTAAGCAGATGGAATAATAGATGGAAGGTGAGAAAGGAAGAAACAAAGAGAGAAAGAGAAAGAAAGAAAGAAAGAAAGAAAGAAAGGAGGGAGGGAGAGAGGGGGAGGGACAGGATGGAAGGAAGGAGAGAGAGAGAAAGAAAATAACAGAAAGACAGATAGAAAGAAAGACAGAACGAACAAAAGAACAAAAGACAGAAAGACAGAAAGAACAAAAGAAAGAAAGAAGAAAGAAAGAAAGAAAGAAAGAAAGAAAGAAAGAAAGAAAGAAAGAAAGAAAGGAGGGAGGGAGGGAGGGAGGGAGGGTGGGTGGGTTAAGGTTAGGGCATGAAATCACAGACCTGACAAGTGATAAAGTTTTGGATTTGCACAGTTTTGAAGGTTTGCACACGCAGCTAAATCACAGACTTAATATCAAAAGAGTCCTTCCTTCCTTCCTTCCTTCCTTCCTCCCAAGGGTGAAGGGTTAAGGGTGAAGTGTCTCTATTCCAGCCCTTCTCCTGAACTGTTACTTTCTATGCACAGGGAAAGTTGTTCTTGTTTTTTCCAGCTACAGATTTTACTGAAGGAGGTGAAGATTCTGTTTTCATTTTTCAGTTATTCAAAACAAACAAACACAAACAAACAAACATAAAGCTACATTTTTCCCATACTGCTCAAGACCATGAATGTGGGTTAAAATAGTTTGATGTTTCCTGTTTTAAGGCTCCAAAGAACATGACCATTGCTTTCTCTGTCATTGTGTGGAAATTAACCGGTTGGGAAAATGCTTCTCGCTCTTCAGGTTTTTCTTTCACTTGTTCTTTTTTTAATTGTCTTGGCTGAGTTCACAAAACCCTCTGCTGCTGTTCAGTACTTGGGTTAACAAAGTTGGCTTAATCAACTTTGGGAGGATTCAGTCCTGAGCTGAGTAAGAACTTGGCATGGGGCTCTACTTTAATAATCTTGCCAGATCCTGCCCCTTTCTTGGAGAGCAGAGTAACCCTCCATCCTGAAGCAGAACAACCCAACAGTTCATGGTTGTTTCTGAGCATATGCAGAATAAACATCCCATCCTGAGCCTCCTTGAGTTTCTGAAAAGACCCTTCCTCCTTTCACTTAGTTTTAATCCTGCTCCCCTCAAGGTTGGAGTCAAATGGTGAGGTCAGATGAGATTAGACAATTTGGTGGTTGGAGGTCTTCATTGTGACCCACGTGTGGGTCATGGACCACAGGAGCCCACCTGTCAGGGTTCCAAATAGCATCCAAAAATAAATCAGAGTCCAAGGCAAAGAATTGCTCAAAGTTCCAATTTATGAAGAGAGCCATGTTGGCACATCTGGGAAAACCCAAATCTGAAAGCTTCCTGGTTTTCCCCACTTCAAGATCTTGCCCCCACACCAATAAGTTCATCACATGGTCCAATCTTCCACTGCCATGCAAAGACCAAGCATGACCTTGGCTTTCTAGAAATAATTTTGTCATGGCTACATAGCATCCAACTCCGTACAATCCCACCCCCATCCCATTTTCCCACAATAGAAAAGGCAAAGTAGAATAATAGAAAGTATGGCAGTGACACTACCACTACCTCTCCGAGTTGTTGTGAGGGTTGGCCAAACTAGACCTTGCTTTGACCTCCAAGAAGAGGTGGGTGTCAGAGAGTTGTAAGCCTTTCAATGAATCAAATGCTAGAAGGGTCCTCTTGGTCTTCTCTTCTCAGCTTGGGAGAGCAGGTGATAATGGTCCCAAACCAAGAATCTACGTTCAATGGGATGCCTGCATCACTCAACTGCAAGCTTAAGAACTTCACTCACCCAAAGGTTAAGCTTAGGTTCTCTCCCATCCACCCAACCACCCGCATATTCACTTTAAAGCCAGCCCCTTGGGTTCCTGGGTGGTTCAACCCCAAAGCAGGCAAATGGGAGAATTGGATTCAGCAGGTTGCTGCAATGAAAGGGGGGAAAGGAGGGAGGGAAGGAGGAAAGGAAGGAAGGAAGGAAGGAAGGAAGGAAGGAAGGAAGGAAGGAAGGAAGGAAGGAAGGAAGGAAGGAAGGAAAGAAGAAAAAAATTGAGAGATAGTGTATAAGAGAGGAGACAGAAAGTAAGAGTGAGTGAATGAGGGAGGGAGAAAGGGAGAAAGGAAGGAAAGGAAACGAAGGAAGAAGATTGAGAGATGCTGTATAAGAGAGGGAGAGAGAAAGTAAGTGGGTGAATGAGGGAGTGAATTAGTGAATGAGGGAGGGAGGAAAGGAAGGAGGGAAGAAAAGAATTGAGAGATGGTGTATAAGAGAGGAGAGAGAAAGTAAGAGGGAGTGAATGAGGGAGAGGAGGAGGGGAGGGAGGGAGGCAGAAAGGAAGGAAAGGAAATGAAGGAAGGAGATTAAGAGATGCTGTATAAGAGAGGGGGAGAGAAAGTAAGAATGGGTGAATGAGTGAATGAATTAGTGAATGAGAGAGAGAGGAAAGGAAGAAAGAAAGGAACTGAGAGACGGTGTATAAGAGAGGGAGAGAGAAAGTAAGAATGAGTAAATGAGGGGGGAAGAAAGGAAAGGAAAGAAGGAGATTTAAAGATGCTGTATAAGAGAGGGGGAGAGAAAGTAAGAGTGGGTGAATGAGGGAGTGAATAGTGAATGAGGGAGGGAGGAAAGAAGGGAGGGAAGGAAGGAGGGAGGGAAGGAAGGAAGGAAATTGAGAGATGGGGTATAAGAGGGAAAGAGAAAGTAAGAGTGGGTGAATGAGGGAGTGAATAGGGAGGGAGGGAGGGAGGGAAGAAGGAAGGGAGGTAGGGAGGAGGGAGGGAGGGAAGGAAGGAAATTGAGAGATGGGTTATTAGAGGGAAAGAGAAAGTAAGAGTGATTGAGTGAGTGAGGAAGGAAGGAAGGAAGGAAGGAAGGAGATTGAGAGATGGTGTATGAGAGAGGGAGAGAGAAAGTGAGTGAATGAGTGAGTCAATGAGGGAGGGAGAAAGGAAGGAAGGAAGGAAGGGGAAAAGGAGAAGGGAGAAGAAAACAGAGATGCTGACCACAAGAAAGGCTGCCAACCCTGGAATGTCATGTCAGGGAGCCCATCCGTCCCCCCTCCTCCCCCCTCCTCCCTGGCTCAACTGCCCCTAACTCTGATTTCTTTTTCTCCCACCCCTCCCATCTCACCTTCCCTCCGTCATGCATTGTCACCATTCTCCTGCTGAGTATGTTTTAGAGGACACCAGAAGAAAAGGCTGGGTGCCAGGTATGGGTGACGTGGCGGGTGGAAACTTCACCCCCTTTACAAAGCGCTGGCAGCCCCCCATTTGCATAAGGTCAGGGTAACACTGCCAAGAAAACTTCGCCAGCATCCCGTCTCTTAGCAACAGCCCTGCGCCCTTGGGCCTGCCTTCCATTGGACTCCGACACCCCCCACCCACCAGACGCTCCCCCCTCCCCCGCACAGCCTTCTTTCTCTTTTCAGATGTCACACACCCAGCCCGTCCTTGTCAATCCCACCGGTCAGCTGCTTTTCTGACACCCAGCCTCTCCCCCTCCCCACTTCTCTCCTCTGCTTCGGCCCCAATTAGAGAGACAATAAAAGGATCCCGGGAAGGGGAGGGGGTCTGTCTCCAATCACACACACACCCCTTCCCATTATCAGAGCATTTGGCTGACCAAAGCATTTAGGTCAGTTTGAAGAGGTGGTAGTTGAGTTCATTCCTTGGCTGGCTCCTTGGCTTCACCCTGCAGGAGGAAAGCTTAATCTCTGCTTTGCAGAACATGCTATCTCACCCCCTAACCTAGTGGTCACCAACCGGTGGTCTGTGGACCATTGGTGGTCCGTGAGAAAATTTTGGTGGTCCGCAGAAAAAGTATTTGCATTTTCTATATTGCACTAAATCAGGGGTCCTCAAATAAAAGCCTGGGATGTATACGTGCAATGAACGCTTGTGTTGCTCCAATGCCTCCCCCTTTGGGGTCTTTTTGTGTGGGTTGGAGGGGGGCAGAAATTCCAACTTGTGGTCTGCTTCGGCCTCCTGGTGTGAGGCTTTGGGCAAAGGCTGGAGGGAAGCGCTGCTGGTGGCAAAGAGTCAGAGGGCCTTGTTCCAGCGGGGCTGCATCATGGACTGGAACTGGCTGACCATCTCAGCCCATTGAGCCTCCAGGCACCAGTACCTGCCTTGCACTCCCACAGGTCTTCCCTCTTCTTGGAAAGCATATGCTCGTAGTCCTCAGTGAGGTGCTTCTGCTGAGCCTCCTTCTCGGTTAGACTTGAACTGAGCTGTTGTGCCAACCCTTTCTCGTGGTGGCTGCTTAGTTCCAGCAACTGCTTCCTGTTGGGGCCCTAAGGAGCGTGGAGACGAGGAGTGGCTGGGAGGGGAGGGGCAAATAGAGGCTGGTAAGGCACCCCTTGACATGAGTGACATTGAGTTGGCCATGCCCACACAGTCACATGACCACCTAGCTATGCCCACCCAGCCGGTCATTAGGCAGATCATATTAGTGGTCCGCGGGATTTAAAATTATGAATTTAGTGATCCCTGAAGTCTGAAAGATTGGTGACCCCTGCCCTAAACGAACCTTGTGTGATTCAGGTCAGGCTCTCACCCTATGGAAAGATAAGGGTTCAATTCCCACAAGTAGCTGGACCCCCAACTAGCCACATCTTGCACCTTCTGCAAACACAGTGACTCCTGCTGTTGCACAACAGTTTAACCTGATCAGTCCCCTCCCAACTAATAGACTGTCATTCCTGCCACACCTTGAACTTGGTGAGTGTTAACCAGAGTTACTTTGGGAGGAGTTGTCTCCCTGCATTGAATTCGGGTAGTTTTAAACATGGTTTAATCCAATCACCGGACTGTGAAAACTTGAGTTTGAGAACCCTAAACAGTGGGCAGCTTAATCATTCATGCAGCAGAAATCAAGGTTAGAATTAACCATGGGTCACATTGTTTCTAAATGGGGCTGCCATGCCTTTCCCGTAGCTGGTTAAGCATAGAGATCCCATGCAGCGAACTGACTTCTATTTGGTTTAGTACATTGTTGGAAAATCCAGCTATTTTCATTTGTAAACCATGTTGAGGGTTCCTTGCGTTGCTTTTACTCAATCAACCATGATTAAATCAACCACCACTCAGCCTATGAAAGAGCCCAGAGAGGAAAAAGTAAAGAGCCCAATTTCTACATATGAGTACCCTAGGAGAATACATTCAGTTTGGAAAAGAGCAAAGGTTTTTAATCATCATTACTTCATGGCTAGATTTTCAGCCTGTTGAAAAAAATGAAGGTAAAATTTTCTTGATCTTGATGTTTGACCCCTGGGGAATTTCTTTACAACAAGAGGGAAATCTCCCCCACCCCTCAACTTCACCATCCAATCTAAAGCCCTAAACATTTCCTGGTGGTCTCCCATCCAAACATTAAGGAGGACAAACTCTTCTTAGGTAAGACCAGCCCAATGCTGCCATCTGAAGAGGCATATAGACTGTGTGAGATCTTGGGGGTAGGGAAGGGTAGTATTCTGTGAAAGAGAAAAGAGAAAAGAGGGAAGGGAAGGAAAGGGAAAAGAAGGGAAAGAAAGAGAGAAAGAGAGAGAGAGAAAGAGAAAGAAATAAAAAGAGAAAGGAAGAAAAAAGAGAGAGAGAGAGAAAGGAAGGAAGGAAGGAAGGAAGGAAGGAAGGAAGGAAGGAAGGTAGGTAGGTAGGTAGGTAGGTAGGTAGGTAGGTAGGTAGGTAGGTTATGCCACCCTATCTGCTTTATAATGTCACCCCGAGCAGCTATTTGGTCAGTCTATGTCAGTTCCAGGTTCCAGAAAACCAGAACTTGGATTGTCTCAGTAACCAGACAGAGTGTTTTACACACCCAAAAATAGGAGTAGGGCAGTGTGCGTGTTTCAGCACAGCAAATCAGAAGGTAGAATGGAAGCCTCTAGACTTATGGGGCATTTGAAGGAGTTCCTCTGTTGACCTGTTTCTTTTTTTGCAAATCAAATGAAGTGCTTAGGAGACCCTTTTCTAAACAATACACACACCCACTCATACACACATGCAACCTTTCTGCCTTAAAGTCAGAAGTAGGGCCTGGAACTGAGGTCCAGCCCCATCAATTGGGGGAATTGAAAGCATGATAAAAGGGAGAGAATAAAAAAGGCCTTTGGGATAGAGCTGTCAAAGGCTTAGGCTTTTGCATGTTTGTGGTGTGTCTGTGTGTGTCTGTGTGTGTGTGTGTCCAATGCTAACAATTAGATTAATTATTAAAACATACTCATTTCTCTGAGTATATTCCCATCCTAGATTTATTCAGGCATATGTGAGTATCTGAGGTGTGCGTATACTGTATTTGCGGCTATGGTTTATTCTTTGAGATCAAAATAAGAACGCGCCCAATTTGGATATACCACAGGGATCTAAACTGGCAGGGTTTTCTCTCCACAAAAATCTTAATATGTCCCCTTGAGCTTTGATTCGGATATGGAAGGAGGAAGGAGAAGGAACGGAAAGGAAGATGTGAGGAGTTAGGGGCTGTTTATTTGGCAACTATTTGGCTCACTCAAACACACAATACAATACAAACTTGCTTTGGGATAAATCCCCCCCCCCCTGCACATCTTGGGTTTTCTTATGTGAAAGGGAATTTTACCTGTATATTTTGTTTTAATAGGAGGTATGGAAAAGGATGAGTCAAGTGTCCTTCTCCCTATTTTTAAAAATGCAGAGTGGATAATGTTCAGTTTAAATCTCTTGCTACACATGTGCAAATGTATTTTTTTATTGTCATTTGTCAAACAGAAACGAAAACAGGAATAATATAAAAATACAACGACAAACCATGTGCATCAGGGTTTAATTTATGGTGCTCATAAAGGTCAATTTGAGCTTTCCTTTGAGCTTGAGTTTAGTGTGTTTGACTAATCCAGCGATCGGGGCTTAATGAGAGGTGTGAGCTGCAGTGTTGTGGCTTGTGAACATGGGTGAAAGCAGGCTCAACAACTTGTGAACCAATCAATAGCTTGCTTTGTGGCATGATCTTAGCTACAGTTGCTGATTCGACAAGTGATGGATAAGTATAACAAGATTACTTTCTATCCACCCATCTCCCATCACTTTTCTTTACTGCAGGTATTTCTCGACCTATGAATATAACTGAGTGCAAATTTGATGTTGCTAACCGAAACTTTTGTTCAGTGAGGTCCGTCTCATTTCTTGCCACAGTTGTTAAGCGAATCACTGCAGTGGTTAACTTAGTAACATGGTTGTTAAGTGACTCTGGCTTCTCATTGATTTTGCTTGTCCAAAGGTCGCAAAAGGGGGTCACGTGTCCTCAGGGATATGGCAAGCGTCATAAATAGGAACCAGTTGCCAAGTATCTGAATTTTGATCATGTGACTATAGGGATGCTGTAATGTAAGTGTGAGAAATGGTCATAAGTCGCTCTTTTTCAGTGCCATCGTAACTTGAATGGTCGCTAAATGCACTGTTGTAGGTCAAGGACAACCTGTATCAACCTGAGCGAAAAACGAAAATGGTATCCAAAAACTGGCCAAAAATAAAGCAAGAAAAAATGGGAAGAGGGAAAGCAAAACTTTGGGGAGAGTCATCCAAACAATCTATCGAAAAGGGATGGAAAAGATGCAGAAGAAAAGAGAAAAGACATATAAAAAGAAGAAAAAGAGAAAAGAAAATTTAGGAATAGGGGATCAGCAAAATGAAATGAAATATCTGAAAGATGGCAATAGCATGTAACTAATGAAGAAGTGTGTGAATGATATTAATACTTGTAAGTGTGCAAATTAATTTGAAGAGACTTGTTACTAATAGAAATGGATGGAAAGGAAATGATAAATTTGATTTATTTCTAAAAAGAAGAAAAAATGGCATTGTTATGTATATAATAAAAAATAAAAATTGGAAAATATGAGAAGAAAAGAAATACGGCTAAAATTGAAATGGAAATATAATATAAAATGAATTATGCATATGTGAAAATGTTAAAGGGGAAAAACAGACAACACTATTCACAAAGAATTTTAATTATGTAACAAACAAAAAATAAAAAACTTTGTTTTTTTATAAGCCTGTATCTGCTGTCTCTTCTGTACAAACGAAGAGAGACTGTCCAAATTATTATTGTTATTACTGCTATTGTTATTATTAGCCAAAGGAGCCAAAATCCTGGATAGAGAGGGGGGAAAGGGGGAAGAGGAGGAGTGGGAGGAAAGGGAAGGAGGAAGGAAGGAAGGAAGGAAGGAAGGAAGGAAGGAAGGAAGGAAGATAGGTATACCTTTTAGGCTCTTTATGGTGTCTGGCTATAAATCTAATAAATAAATAAATATTCATCATTCAGTATTGAAAACACAGTGATGAAATAATAAACGTAGCTGATAATAAGAAGGAAGTGAGAAAGGTGAGTAAATTTTTAATCAATTTCAGTTCTATCTTACCTCTTCTAGCCAACCTTTTTCCCCCCTCCCAAGTTATTTGGGCCTCTCATCCTTGTCTGATGGAAGTAGACTCTGCTTTTAGGGCAAAGGTGGCAATCCACAGACTGAAGAGGACATGCAGTTTTGAGATTAATTTCATGCAACCTTCAAGCTAATTCAAACCTCGCCTGTAAGAGATTGAGTAAGAAAGGAATGTGTTTCTATCGCTTGGGAGACAAAAAGAGGAAGGACAAAAAAACAAGAGCAGAGAATTTGAAGGTCTGCACCCCAATTTTGGCTTTGTCCCTCCTCCCTCTTTGTTTTGACTGCCTCCTCCTCCTTGTAAGGTAACGGTAAAGGTTCCCCTTGCACATATGTGCTAGTCATTCTCAACTCTAGGGGGCGGTGCTCATCTCCATTTCAAAGCCCAAGAGCCAGCCATGTCCAAAGACATCTCCTTGGTCATGTGGCTGGCATGACTAAATGCTGAAGGCGCAAGGAACGCTGTTACCTTCCCACCAAAGGTGGTTCCTATTTTTCTACTTGCATGCTTTTGAACTGCTAGGTTGGCAGAAGCTGGGACAAGTAACACGGGCTCACTCCGTTACATGGAGCTAGGGATTCGAACCACCAAACTGATGACTTTTCTGATCCATAAGCTCAGCCTCTTAGCCACTGAGTCCCAGTCCTTGTAGTTTGCACCCAAGTAAAGAGAGATCAAGAGAGATCAGCAGGGAACGACAGCTCATTTGCTATTTCTTTCTTTGTTCAATGATGTTTATTTCTAAGGTTAGCAGAAGAAGGAGACAGATAATGGAAAAAGAAAAATGTTAGTTGGGTTTTAAAGAATTTTACATGAACACTGAAATGTTGGCATATCAGCAAGTCTAATTAAAGTACCATATTCTGGACACTGTGTTGAGTGCACCGTAAGAATATTCAACGCTGAGTGGTTTGCATCGGGACGCCAATTTGAATTCTTCCTTTTGGCACTCGAGGCTGAAAAAGTTCATGACTTCATGAAGGCATTCCTGGATTCTAAGAAGAATGTCTTTAGTCTCCGTTGACGAATGGGCAGGACGCCATTTCCCTGGGCAAATAAAGCAGGGATTGTTTCAGAGTGGTACAGTTGCCAAAGATCTTGTCTCTATTTCACTCTTCAGAAGGGTCAAGACGTATGTTCGGTCGACATTCTTCCCACTCTTTCCAAGAGGCTGGCATTCGGAACGATGGAGGGACGTGTGTGGATTCTTGGGAGAATTTGGGGTTTTAGGAGACACTACACTTCTTGACATACACAGAGTAATCCTTTTCCCAGGATGTGTTGCCCAAGTAGGTGTGGCATGAATTGCTCCTATGTAAAAGAAGATGCATAGAAAATTACATATAGGTTCATCAACGGCCTGAGCCAAGTTTTTTTTTTAAAAAAATCTTTATTGTTAAAAGTAAAAGTTGGACATGGTGCAGCCATCCTGGCGTTATCTCCCCCATACAAAAAAATAAAGTATTTTTAAATACTTTATTAAACATGAATATATTATGCATTCCGCATACATTACTAATTATATACACATACTTAACCCCTTATAAATGTTACATTTGCATAATACAATACATATATTATATCTTCTTTCGATCTATACATCCTCGTTCTTTCTGTTCTGTCTTCTATTCCTCAAATCCAACCATTGGTAAAATCTATTCCAAATCTCATAGTATTCTGTCTCTCCTTTTTTTTCTTTTTCCAATTTTTTTTTATTTTTAAACATAAAAAAAAACATTAAAAAAATTCTCATCCATGACATACAGCTTGTTGTTTGGTTACCAGTATTTTTGCATCCATATTCTCAATTACATTTACAATCACAGATTTTCCATCTAATATAACTAAATACCTCACTTTAATTGTACAATGTATATTCAATTACAATTAATATTTTTTTTCTTTTCAATAAACCTAATTCCCTTACATTCTTGATTGTCTCTCCTTTAGTTTTTAGCTCCAGTGTTAGTCTATCACCTTCCGTCCAGTTTCATATTTTCTTTATTATTTCCCTTTCTAGTGGTATGTTCTCACTCTTCCATTTTTGGGGCATAAGTTATTCTTGCTGCTGTTATGATATTGTAATGTTAAATATGTTAACCCTTTACTTTGACCTTTTATCATTCTTAATAAGAATAGTTCTGGTTTAAATTCCAATTTCTGTCTGGTCATTTTCTCCAAACACATTTGAATCTTTCACTGGTAGTCTTTTGCCTTTCTACATGCCCACCACATATGGTAGTAGGTGACCTAAGCCAAGTTTTGATCTCCAGGCAAGCTGCATTTTAAGGCCCTGAAAATACCTTGACTTTCAAGATCACTCTGTCAACCTTACCAGGTGGACCAGACAGAAAGCATGACCAGATCATCTAATTCTATATTATTGTAAGGTTGCATTCATAGATTGTTTGCCAGTCTGAAAATCTAACCCTCTCCCCATATCCTTCAGACCCTGAGAAATGACCAGGCTGAACCCAAGGGAAAAAAGTCTGTGCATGCGAACACCATTAAAAAGCAAAATAATAATAATTTTTTTTCAGTGAAGATTGTTCTGCACATGTGCAGAACACAAAATAAAGATGGCAGCACCCAGTATAAAACCAGTATGGTCACATGTCCAGCCGAGTTACTACCTATTTGACTGAATCGGTCCGTACTGGTAGGAACCCATCTCTGGGTTGGCTCTGTCTTTAATGAACTTCCACCTGTTACTTCTTGTCCTGCCCTCTGGTGCTTTGGCGAATAGATCAACCCTGCTTCCTCCTTATTTCTCCTGCTGCTGGTACTCAGAAAAGGGTCTACCTTGAAAAATGTAATTTGCAAGTGAGAAGAATATCAAATGGAGTGTCCCAGCAGATATTGGAGTCCCTTTACAAAATACCAGAAGGATTCTCAGAGGCTGCCCAGGCCTCCTAATAGATCCATTCGCCCTGAGGAGAATATGACCTCTGGAGGAAAATGGCCTGTTTCAATGTTTGCGACGGTTGCCTCTGCAGTACACCAAGAGATGCTAGCCTAAAGAGGGAAAATCCCCTTCCTCAATAATATCTCCACTTTCAAGAAGAGAGCAAGAAAGAGCTGTAGTGCTCTTCTGTAATCATGCAATTCACTCCCTTATGGAGAGGGGACCGCACATTAACACCGAAGCATGCTCAGGCGATGGGATCTGATTGGCGAGGGGAGGGGAGGACACCTCCAACTGGCAAGCTCTATTCTATCTTCAGCTCCCAGAAGACTCTGCCATTTTTGAAATCTCCCCTCCTGTTGATTATATCAAGCTTTCCACTAACACCTATCATTTCAAGTCATCTACACTCTGCCTTCAAAGCCATCAAGAGCGTTTTTTCTCTCCCTCCTCCTCCCAGCCCTGGCCTCTCGCTCTGCGCTCTACACTTTACAGATCCTCCTTATTGAGTTTTCTCTCCGTGTTTCTCTGCAGTTTGTCATAACTCATAATAAAATGCTTATTTTTTCAGACCGGGAGTTAGCCCAAAGAGTATCAGATCAATGCCTCAACCAAAGAAGCTGGTAGGGAGGCTGCATTTCAAGATTTGTTCTCTTTCACATACACGCACACACACACAAAGAATTTTTACAAAAGCATTTCAATTGTTCACATCTTGGCAAAGGGACCAACAGTGGCAGACTAAAAGGAAGCATCACCAATCAATTTTGCATCCAGTGACATCTCAGTTCGAGAGTGCCTCTTTCAAGGGTTTCAACGTGTTCATTACCCCTATGAAGGACCCCGAGAACAAGTTGCTTCATACAAAAAAAATGATCTTGAGACCCTTGAAAGAGTGAGGAGAAGAGCAAAGAAGATGATAAGGGGTCTGAAAGATTATCTTGATGACGAACAATGGAGGGAACTAGATTTGTTTAGTTTAAAAAAGAGAAGGCTGAGGGGTGACATGCCAATACTTGAGTGGCTCCCACAGAGAAGAAGGGGGTCAACCAACTCCCCAATGCTCATGAGGGCACTCACTGGCATCCTTCAGTCTCAAAAAACTGTTATGCCTTGCTCTGGAAAAAGGTCAAAGCTGGAGCGTCCTCTCCAGAGCACGAGGCCTGGGTAGATTAATATGGACTGTTAACCAAGCAGCAGATCCACCTTCTCCACATCACTGAAATAGTCCAGTGGAACGGCAGAGCCAGTACAATGGGTTCCAGATGTGTTGCAGGAAATACCAGAACATGTTTGTACAAAGTCACGAACTGCTTCCAGGACTCCGGCTCCGGATTTTGCCTGGAGGTTGACTCCCGAAGCCTTTTCCAGGAGTGGATAGAACCACTATGAGGGCAGGACAAGAAGTAAGGGGTGGAAGAATATTAAAGAGAGATCCAACCTGGAACTAAGGAAAAAATAACAATGCTCTAGGGCCCTGCACAGCAGAGCAACTAAGGACAGTTTTTCCCAAATGCGGTCACTCTGCTAAACAACTAATTCCCACAACACTGTCAAACTATTTACTGATACTATTCTTCTTCTCATCCTTCCTAGTACCTATCTCTTCCCACTTATGACTGTAACCATGTTGCTTGTATCTTTACAATTTATATTGTTTTATTTGTTTCCTAGTATGCTTTGATTGCTTATTAGTAACCTATGACTATCACTAAGTTTTGTATCTTAGGATTCTTTATGAATATATTTTATTTTTCTTTATGTACACTGAGAGCCTATGCACCAAAGACAAATTCCTTGTGTGTCCAATCACACTTGGCCAATAAAGAATTCTATTGTATTCCTGACAGCATCTGGAAATTATGGGTGCTCCAACACTAGAGGACTCCAACACTCCAGTACTATTTTCAAGAAGAGATTGGACAGCTATTTGTTGGGAGTGGTATAGGATTTCCTGCCATGGGCAAGGGGTTGGACTAAAAGACCGCCAAGATCTCTTCCAACCCTATTTTTCTATGTTCTAAATAACATTGTAGAGACTTTAGTGTTCCTTCCCTTATGCTTGGATTCAAAAATCCAAAATATAGATCACAAGTTTGAATACTAGTCAATTTTACTCACTACTTATTTATTTATTTATTTATTTAGTTATTTGTCAACAAGTACGAGGAAACAAGTATCAGTATAGACATAGACATGCACACGTGAAAAAATAGCACAATAAATGGATATAAATAAGCAAAACATAGTCATAAACACATACAAAGAGTACATATAAATGGGGACAGTAGGATAGGGACGGAAGGCATGCTGCTACACTTATGCACCCCCCCTTAATATAATGAATTAAGGCAACTAAATGATTCATGGTTCCATCAGCAGTGTCCAACCCAAAAAGAATGGAAAAAAAGTTCCCATCTTCAGTATAAAGTGATAGCCATTTTTCCAAGCTCATGCAGAAGAGAATCTAGAATATTTCCAATTAATTCAGGGCCATGAACTAGCACATTTTCCAGGAATCTATTGACCTGGTGAGAGAAAGTGTCCTTCAGATGACTTATCTTAAACTAGAGTATATAAACAGAATTTCATCTAATCCTCAACTTTTCAGGTGCTTCCTCAAAAGGTTTTGCTCAAGGACTTTCTTAAAAAAAAACTTTCGAAAACATGGGTTGTGTTCTTTTTTTAAAAAAGGTAGTATTATTATTAGTAGTAGTAGTATTGCTGTTGTTGTTCTTGTTGTTATTATTATTATTATTATTATTAATATCATTATTATTATTATTACGTGGTTAATCTTTGGTGAGATTCACAGCCTTTGGGGCTGGTTGGTAGCTCAACAGCTCGAGTCCTAACCAAGGACCTAGGAACTGTTAAGGTAACATTGAAGGATATAAGCTGTTCCAAGTAGTGTAGTTTTTTGTAGAATCAGAATGTTCAAGTCTGATAAATTTAAAATTTCCAAATAGCGAGGTAGCCCTTTGGGTATTGCTCCAATTACAATCGGGACAACACACGATTTCTTCTTCCACAGTTGCTCAACTTCAATTTGCAAGTCCCGGTACTTTGTGATTTTTTTCTTGATGTTTATCTTCAATTCGTGCATCTCCAGGTATTGCAATGTCAGTGAGCCATACTTTTTTTTCTTTTCAACTATTGTTATGTCAGGTGTGTTGTGGGCCAAGTGCCTGTCAGTCTGGATTCTGAAGTCCCACAAGATCTTGACTTTCTCATTCTCTAAAACCTTCTGAACCTGATGTTCCCAGTGGTTTTTGCTGTACTCAAATCCAAACTTTTGGCACAATTTCCAGTGAATGATCTTAGCAACGCGGTCATGGCATTGTAGGTAGTCAGTTTTTGAAATTTTGCTGCACCCACTGATCAAGTGGTCAACTGTCTCATCTTTCTCATTACAGAGGTGACATTTGCTGTTGGTGGTAACATGTTGAATTTTTGCCTTCATGTAGTTTGTGGCTAAAGCTTGTTCTTGAACTGCCAAAATAAAGCCTTCTGTTTCTTTTTTCAGTGCTCCTGATCTTAACCAGTTCCAAGTTAGCTTTTGGTCAGCTTTGCCTTCAATACTTTTCAAGTATTGGCTATGCATAGCTTTGTTTTTCCAATTTTCAGCTCGCTTCTCAATTACTTCTTTCTTATATTAAGCTTTTGACTTAGTTGTCTTTAAAAGGCCTGCTTTATTTATTTCCTTAATCATTGGTTCTTCACTTTTCTGGATGTAATCCTTCAAGCTGTGTTTTTCTTCTTCCACAGTCTGTTTTACTTGTAGGAGTCCTCGACCACCCTCTGCTTTTGGTAGATATAATCGGTCAACATCACTTTTAGGATGCTAAGCATGATTCATTGTCATAAGCTTCCTTGTTTTTCTGTCCAAATTGTCCAACTCCATCTGGGTCCAGTCAATTATTCCTGCAGAGTATCGAATCACAGGTATAGCCCAGGTATTTATGGCTTTTATGATGTTTCCTCCATTCAATTTGGACTTTAATATCTTGCGAATTCGTCAAATGTACTTGACTGAAGTTAATTCCTTGACTTTATTATGCATTAAGTCAGAGGCCTCTAAAATCCCCAAGTACTTGTAGCCTTCTTCTGGTTTTACTGCCTTTATCATTTCTTCATTCTCAAGTTCTATTCCATCATCTTCTATGACCTTGCCTGCTTTGATTGCCATTGTTGCACATTTGTCAATTCCAAAGTGCATACCAATGTCTTGGCTAAATTCTTTTGTGCTTTCAATTAATAAATTCAGTTCAGCTTTTGTTTTATCAAACAGCTTCAAATCATCCATGTACACCAAGTGTGAAATTTTCATTATTACTATTATTATACAATTGTATCACAGCAGCCAGTTGTTTCATGGGACTTGGCATTGATTACTAGTCGGGCCCCACCCAGGGGCCTAGGACGTCGTAACGTATTTTTGTAATATGCGTACAGATCCAAGCAGTGCGGCTTTTTGCATTTGACTGATGGTGATTTTGTCAATTTTTAACTGTTTTAAATGTAATTCCAGTGCTTTTGGAATAGCACCCAGTGTGCCGATTACCACTGGAATTACCACTGCTGGTTTATGCCATAGTCGTTGAATTTCTATTTTTAAGTCCTGGTATTTCGTGATTTTTTCACATTCCTTCTCGTCAACCCTGCTATTACCTGGTATTGCGATGTCTATGATTGTAACCTTATTTTTCTCAACCAGTGTGATGTCTGGTGTATTATGCGCCAGTATTTTGTCGGTTTGTATGCGACAAGATCTTGACCATCTGATTTTTGGTGACTTTTCCCCTTTTCCCTTATTTCTATCTCTTATTCTAACTTTTAATCATGTTAGTAAAAAAAAAACATTTTCTTTCTTTTCTACCTAACTTCTAGTCATGTTGAATGGGATGTGTTCTTTTTTTAAAATACATACATACATTCATAAATATATATATGTCATAAATATTATTAGTATTATATGTTATCCTATAATGTTTATGATTCCATCTTCCCCTAAACATATAATAGTATATTTGAGCTTGCTTTCCTGCTATCCCATACATCCATCTTGTATTACAATAACCCTACTTCTTCTTTCTCTCTTTCTCCTACCCTCCCTTCTTCTCTATTTTCTGCTTTCCTCCTCTCCTTTCTCTTTGCTTCTTCCTCTTCCGCTCCACTACTCCTTCCCTCTTCCTCTCCTTTTCCCTCTCTTCTTTCAGATGGGATGCGTTCTGATCAGACTGAATTGTCAGTTAGATTCAAATAATCAATCTGATTCAAATCATTTTGGAAAACTAAGATGATTCAATTCAACATCTCTATTTGATGCCTCGTTTGGGATCTATTCAATTTCCTGTATTGATTCGGAAAATAGGCTTTTTATAACTTAAAAAATGAAACCTTTCCGAATCATCAAATCAATTAAAAGGAATCCAATTAGATTTGATTATTCCAATTGATTTTGTCATCTCCTAGTACAGAAGCCAAGGGGAAGGGCATGTTTATTATTTATGATACACAATTATAATTTTACACCAGACTTCTTGAACACTCTTGAATGGGGAACATGAAACCTGGTGATTTCCTTCAATAAATTTCATTTCTCCACATTACGACTTGACTTAGTTCTTCAGATTTGCCTCCCCAGAATGACAGTTAAGGCCTCTTTGTCTGTCCTTTATCTTTTGCATTGAAGAAAGACAGAAAGTATTCTTCTTCCTTGAAATATCCTTATCTTTCTTTAGCATGCCTTTAATTCCCTCTGTAGCCAATTTTTTTTTTTTGCTTCTCAGTTAAAGCTGCTGTTGTCATTATTGATGAGTTTCATTTTGAAACCTTTGGATGTATTTTGTTTGCTCGTTGCACTTGTAAGTACCTGTCTGGTTTTATTTGAAGCAGGTTTGCTCAAAATATATCTGCAATTTTGTTTTTTTGAACTAGTTACATTATGATCCGAAGCAACAACTATCTCTACAATAAGACTTACTAAGGTTCTTCCTAGACTGTAATCTTCAGATTCTTGTGTTTTTGCTAATGACACCAACACTTTCTATATGTGGGATAACACTTGAGCCTCGTGCCCTGATGTAGTAACAAAGCTGACCAACAACAAAACAAGTTAGCTCGGCAACTTTGTGCGCAAAAAGTAGTAAGAGGAAGAAGTAGTGAATATGTCTGCAGCTTTGAGTTACTTAAAAAGTAATAAAGGCAGGATAAAAAGCTAAGAGAAGGATGGATAAATAAATAAATAAATTGCACTTATTAAAAAGTATACTCTTATGCCCATTTCCTTGCAAAACAATTAAAGACTCTATTCTCGGAAGGGTATCCTTGGCACTCTTATCTATATGTATAAAAGTCAAATACCACTCACTCATCATGAAATCTCTAGAACCATAAAGCCTACAAACTTGAAATTTGGCATGTATGTTTCTCTTGGTTTCTAGGTCCTCACTAAGAAAGGATTTTTTGAAATGATCATTAGATCATTAGTATTTCTTATACAGTAATTAACACGCTCTGATACTAAGGAGTTAGACATTCTATTCTATTCTTTACTAGTTGAATATTCAGGGAATATCTAGACAACTTTTTAAAACAGTATAACAAGCGAAAAGCCAAAGTGTCTGCAATAAATTCAAAATAACAACAATAAAAGTAAGGAACCACCCAAGGGTGGGTTGCTGCTGGCATTACTGTTGGTTCAGTGAACATGCAATTTTTCCTCCACACGCATGTGCAGTTGTCCATAAAGAGGTCTGTCCATGCACAGAACATTAAAAAATGAAAAGAAAGTCATGCTGCGCCAAATGGGGGACCGGTTCGGGGGCGTGGCAGGCCTGGGCCACTGATGGTTCTGGCGATCCAGGCTGGCAAATCACTATCAGTTCACCCAAACCGGTCGAAACTGGTAGGAGCCCTCCTCTGGAACCACCCTGTCTGCTTTTAAACAATTGAAATGAAATATTCCACGATATCCTTTTCCTCCACTTAACATGAAATGTGTGGCCTCCCTTTTTAATTAAATCTAGTTTAAAAAAAGTTTTTTACATCAATGGAGGTCAGTATTGCAGGAAGCTCTTAGTTCTAAATGCAAAAAAAAAAACCCTTTAGAAATAAATCATTTTTAGCTAAATATGGATTTCAGCACTGGCTTCAACCTATGTTGGTTCAGTGTGTGGCATCTCTGTGCCAGTCATATTAGCTACAGATGCCATCTCTCATGCCCTTAATCGGTTCTCTGCCACATACACAGCAACATGGATTTGAGGGAGTGGGGTGTCATTTTCATATCAGAGTGAAAGTCTGGGGGTTTGCTTCCAAACCATAGGCCCTGCTCTTCCATGAATCAGGAGAAACAAATCATCAAATAAATAAATAAATAAATAAATAAATAAATAAATAAATAAATAAATAAATGAATAAATAAATAAATAAATAAATAAATAAATAAATACACACCCACACACACAAACCATTTTTGTGTTGCATTTTTGCTGATAAATAAATGAAGGGAGACTAGTATCGATCTATTTCAAGCTATTTAGCTCTCATCAGCTAGCCATACCCTTACTGGGATTCAAACTTGGGCTGTTTTTACAAAACATTTAATCATTCCTCTGGCTCAGCTGATAAGGGAGGAGAGCTTGTGGCTTAGAGGTTAATATAACTGCCTAATATGTAAAAACAGCCCAAGTTCGAATCCCAGAAAGAGTATGGCTAGCTGATGAGAGCTAAATAGCTTGAAATAGGTCTACACTAGTTGCCCTTCATTTATTTATCGGCAGAAATGCAACACACACACACACACACACACACACACACACACTGACTTGTCGTTGCTGAATGCATCTCCATGTCCCACTTTATTATTATTTTTTCCTTCTCTTTTCAAAGGCTAATCCCCAAATGTCCTCCCTTCTGCTTAAATAATAGAAACCCATTTAGTTTTGCATAAATTTTGCTTTGCTTTCCTGATCCTTTATTTTTCTCCCCCTCCCTCTTTCCCTGGATTCTTTCCCTCCAGTTCAGTCTCAGCCTTTACACTGTGATGATACCCAGTGAGGCCTTTTCTCCCCTCCCTTCCTACGGTCGTACCAAAAAAAGGGGGAGGTCAGTCTAATAATACATAAGGTCAGCGGTGGGAGCCACGGAGTTCCTCTGTCATTTTTCATTCTCCCTGGCAGCACTTTAATGACAGTTATGGCTAGCAGGGACACGAGGTGGTTAGATGACGTTGCAAGCACATGGCCCAGGATTTTCAGGGCATCTGGGGGGTGGGGGGGCAGATTAATCCCGGTGGAAGAAATTCCAATTCATTGCTTAGCTTGGCCATGCCGGCACACACACGGAGCAGCCATTTAGTCTCAGCGATGAATATAAAAATTAAGAAGCGTGCACTGAAGCCCATTGAGAGACAGGTGGAAGACGGAAGGGAGGGGTCATAAGAGGGGGATCATGGTGATAATAATAACAGAACTGTAATCATCACCATCATAATGTCCATCAGCGGGCAACCACTCTCTGTGCAAAGGAGGAGAAAAAAGATTGTTCCATCGACCCATTGTTGACTGCTATTTCAAAAAGGGGTTTTCATTTGATTCTTCTTTTTTTCTCTCTTCTCTCTCTCTCTTTTTAATATAGTGTTCTTTTACATTTAAATTGGGGAAGAAATCGAAGGAGGAGCATTCATCTCAATGGCTCTTCCCCATCTGGTTTTATTTTATTCTTTTTAAGTTTTGCATTAAATAATTGTCACAACAATAGTAATGGAAACAGACTACGGCAAAAATTTTTATAGTAAATAATAATCACAACAATAGTCATAGAAATAGAGCATGGCACAAGAAAGAAAAGAAAGCACCATTAGTAATAGATGCCTTGGGTGCCATTCCAAAATATCTGAACCACAAACTAACAGAGTTGGAAGGGACCTTGGAGGTCTTCTAGTCCAACCCCCTGCTCAGGCAGGAGACCCTATACCATTCCAGACAAGTGGCTGGACAAACATTTCATACAAATTGTTCAGACATTTAGTTGTCCATTTGTTTGAAACCCAAAGGTGCTTTTTCAAGAGGCAACTGGACTTTCTGGTTTTTCTTTGAAGATGGTTCGCTTCTCATCCAAGAAGCTTCTTCAGATCTTCTGAAGCTGTTCTGAAATGGCACTTCATCTGGAGCAACACTTGAATATCATGATGGTGGCACAGTGGTTAGAATGCAGTATTGCAGACAAACTCTGCTCACAGTCTGGAGTTCGATCCTGACCAGCTCAATGTTGACTCAGACTTCCATCCTTCCAAGGTCAGTAAACTGAGGACCCAGATCATTGGTGATAATATACTGACTCTGTAACTTCTTAAAGAGGACCGTAAATCAAAGCTATTGCTATTGGCATTGACAAAATCACTCTCGGTCAATTGCAAGAGGTAGCTTTGCTTGAAACAGCTTACATCCTGTGACACGACCTTTAACACCATGAAACAACACTTACCTATCCCTGGTTCTTAGGAAGGACTCAAAAAGTGGATAAAAATGCCGGTCTGGAAAAAAATCTGGCTGACTGTGAGCCAAACCATAATAATAATGAAGCTACAAAGCATGGTGTCTGCCTCATGTTTAATTTAAACCATGACTCCGTATTCCATCGGCATTATTAGCAAATAAACACGACGACTGCCCATAATCTTGTATTTCCCCTTCTCTCTTTCTAATAATCTGATAGGGGCCTTCCAGCCACAAACTGAATAAGTCCCCAAAGGCCCCTAAAATTGCTTATCTTTGCTATTGATGTTATCTGCCATTGAATTCAGCACAACTTACCTCCAAGTAAGCATGCATAATTGAACAATACTTGCCTTCAGAAATCTACTTTCCTTGGACAGGAGCCCAATGTTACAATACTAATGATGTTATCTCGTTTGGATAATGAAACGTCGGCAAGAAAACCACCAAGCTCAGAGAGCATCGAGGAGCCCTCCTTTCAGCTCGGAGCTACAAATATTCGCCTTTAATGTTACAACAAGTTAATTTCCTACAGAAAGTCTGTTGCCAGGGCTGTCTTAACGCATGGGCCTGATGGGGCCTTGCCCATGGGCCCCCATGAGCAAAAGGGCCCCATACTAACCTGTGTATGTTGACCCTTCAATGCACCTTGTATCATATAAATACAGCAACACATTTATTACATTTTACTGCATTTTTAAAATTAATACTAACATGCACATATGTGTTTAATAATATCGACCATTTACATTTTTATTCCTGTGAGTAGTTGACATAGGGGCCCCAATACACTGCTTTGCCCAGAGGCCCATAATGCTGTTAAGATGGCCCTGTCCATCGCTGCTGAATAGTGTCTTCCCTATATAACCCAAGTGAAGAAAGAGAATGGATGGGATGTTGTGGTTATGTACTGGATTAAGAGAAAACCAACATTCTACTTGTTCCTTAGGCACTTGTCCCTTAGAGAGTTGCAAAAGGGGATCATGTGACCCCAGGACACTACAACCGTCATAAATAGGAACCAGTTGCCAAGGGTCTGAATTTTGATCATGTGATCATGGGAATGCTTCAAAGGTCATAACTGTGAAAAATGGTCATAAGTCACTTTTTTCAGTGCCATTGTAATAAAGTCACCAGAATTTGAGCTTAACAGGAGGATATCTTGAAAACGGATGCGGCGGCGGCGGTGGTGGTGGTGGTGGTGGTGGTGGTGGTGGTGGTAGTAGGGGACACAGTGGCTCGGTGGCTAAGACACTGAGCTTGTCGATCAGAAAGGTCAGCAGTTTGGTGGTTCGAATCCCTAGCACCGCATAAAGGAGTGAGCTCCCATTACTTGTCCCAGCTTCTGCCAACCTAGCAGTTCAAAAGCATGTAAAAAATGCAAGTAAAAAAATAGGGACCACCTTTGGTGGGAAGGTAACAGCATTCTATGCAACTTTGGCATTTAGTCATGCCGGCCACATGATCACAGAGATGTCTTTGGACAGCACTGGCTCTTCATCTTTGAAACATAGATGAGCACTGCCCCCTAGAGTCGGGAACGTCTAGCACATATGTTCGAGAGGAACCTTTACCTTTATCTTGAAAACAAGCATCAGACAACCACTGTGATGGTATGTTCAGTTTCTCCACTTGCATAAAAACCTACTTATCCACTGTTTCCAGTTTGGGATCAGAGGATTCTATTGTCTAGTCCGTAGAGACAAGTCTTTTAGACTTTGAGGGAGAGCAATTTTGATGATGATGATGATGATGATGATGATGATGATGATGATGATGATGATGTAGTAGTAGTAGTAGTAGTAGTAGTAGTAGTAGTAGTAGTAGTAGTAGTAATAGTCAATTATTCGGGGGAAGGAGAAATCAAAGAGAGGAAGGCTTAAGCTCAAAGCCCATGCCTGCCGATGATAAAATAATTGTTATGCCAAACCCAACGGCTCTTCCAGTTTCATCTGGTTTTGACTGTTACTGAATGGTTGAAAAGGAAGGTGTTGCTAGGAGGACAAGAATGAAAGAAGACAAATTCCAGATGCTGGAGACCTCTTTCATTCCTTGCTACCATTGCCCATCATTAGATAGTTTTTCTCCCCGAGCAAAAGGTCAGAGAGTATAAATATAAATTGCATTCTGCATTACTTCTAGATGACTGAAGCTGTCAAAGCAATCATAGGAGTCTTCAGTCCCTTGTTCCATCACTTCTGCCCTGATTTTGGACTATGAAGTCATGGGCAAATTGAACATGACAGACCAGATGAAAACAGAGACATGTTGTTTTGCTCCCAAGATGGGACGGCCATGGCAATACTTGACCCAAGGTGGATGAAGACATCTCCAATTGCTGGATGCCCCCAATTTTTTTAAATAAAAAAAACATACAATCTTTCCAAGATGGTTGAACAAAAGCCTGAAAAGAATAGAGAGAATAGACATGTTCAGCACGTCAGAGGTCTGGTTGAGGAAGAGGGATTGACTATAATTATAAGTATAAGTATAATCTTTATTGTCATTGTACTTAAATACAACAAAATTGGTTTTAACCTCACTGGTGCAAAATTATAACAGACATGAAAAAGAAAGAAAAAGAAAAAAACTAGCGTGTGCATGGAGTGATTGAGGTTATATTTAAAAGTCTCATAGCCCAAGGATAGACACTATCTTTAAACCTGTTTGTTCAGCTGGCTGTGCTTTGATGTCTTCGGCCTGATGGTAGAAGTGCAAAGAGACACTGACCAGGGTGTGAATCATCTCTGAGTATCTTCCTTACTCGGCTAAAGCAGCGAGGCCTGGCGATGTCATCCAGTGGTGTTAGAGGGCAACCAATGGTTTCTTGTGCCGAATTGATCACTCCCTGTAGGGCCTTGCTGTCCGCAGCTGTTAAACCAGCATACCATACTGTCATGCAATATGTGAGGACACTTTCTATGGTGGACCAATAGAAAGAGGTCATCAGCCGTTGTTCCACCTGATTTTTTCGCAGGACTCTAAAGAAATGAAGTCTCTGCTGGGCCTTTCCAATCCCCAGGGACTTGTTTTTCCAGGTGAGATCTTGACTAATAAGCTCTCCCAAGAATTAGAGGGTAGACTTTAACAGCTTCCCAAAATTTCCCCCCCCCCAAAAAATCAATTTGGGCTACTCTGATCCCATAGGTAAAGGTTCCCCTTGCACATATCTGCTAGTCATTCCTGACTCTAGGGGGCAGTGCTCATCTCTGTTTCAAAGCCAAAGAGCCAGCGTTGTCTGAAGATGTCTCCGTGGTCATGTGGATGGCATGACTAAACACCAAACGCACATGGAACACTGTTACCTTCTGACCAAGGGTGGTTCCTATTTTTCTACATGATTTTCTACATCATTTTTGCATGATTTCGAACTGCTAAGTTGGCGGAAGCTGGTACAAGTAATGGGAGCTCACTCCGTTACACGGTGCTAGGGATTTGAACCACTGAACTGCCAACCTTTCTGATCGACAAGCTCAGCGTCTTAGCCACTGAGCCCCTGTGTATCCATTCTAATCCCATAGAACTCTCAAAATATTTATCAGTTGAAAAAGCTGTGATGTAGCCATCCCAGATTTAAACCAAAGGATCACCAGGCTGTCCTTCAGATCATCAAGCCTGTTTTTTTTAATGGTAAAGCAGTTAGCACAGCTCCAATGCTCAACACAATTCCCAGTTCCATGCAGCTGGAGTATCTTACTGAAGCATTTTATACAGAACTAGCTGATAACCCAGAATTGCCCAGGTATTCATTTATAGGGGGAAACTATCTGGACCAAACATAATTTCTAATGTTGGATTTTCCCCCTTACTAGAGAGAGCCCCCTAATGGAGTACTGTGAAGTTGTTACCATGGCAACTCCATTGTGTTGTACAGTAGAAGCCATTTTATAGCAGCGCAGTAGAAGCCATTTGAAGGTACAACAGGCTGTATCCTAACAGAACACATACCCCGAGGAGTGTTAGGGGTGTCTTACCCCCACAGTATTTTTTTCCAGAGAATAAGTCATCTGTATACCAAATTTGGTTGAAATTGCTTGAGACGTTCCAGAGTTACGCTGGAACACATGCACACATAGCCATTTATATATATAAGAAAGAAAGAAAGAAAGAAAGAAAGAAAGAAAGAAAGAAAGAAAGAAAGAAAGAAAGAAAGAAAGATTGTCAGTTATAGAGGGTTATGTTCATCTCTGTTTCAGCGCTGTCCAAAGACATTTCCATGGTCATGTGGCCAACATGAAGTCACAGAGTGCTGTTCACACTGAAGTGGTACCTATTCATCTACTTGCATTTGCATGACTCCAAACTGCTAGGTTGGCAGGAGTTGAGGCAAGGATGGGAGCTCACACTGTCATAAGGCACTTGGATCTCTAACCTGGTCTGCTGGGTTTGTAGCCAACAAGCCCAATATCTTAATCACTGAGCCAGTGTAGCACAGGTTGGGAACAGATGGGAAAGAATGCCAAAGATACTCACCTGGTGTTTTTCAAGTGTTTTGAACCAACACTCGCATCTAAGCCAGCCCGATGGTTACTTTCCAGAAAAAAGAGTTTTATTTCTTTTAAAAAAAACAAATATTTCATCATTCGTCAATCATTAAAACATTGAAGTACAATTTTTTTTGTATGCCCCTCCCTCCCTCCACCCCCTCCAGACCCCCTCCTCCTCCCCCCCCCCCGACTTCCCAGAACCCGTACACGGTATGGATTTTTAACAAACACAGTCTAAAATCTATTGAGAAAAAAGAAATAAAGAAATTAATGACATTCTACATTGACCTTAGCTTCCCAGCCCGATGGTTACAGATGAGAACAGTAGCCTCAAATATCTGAATGGCCAAGATGGCGCATTTTTGAATGATAGTATTATTTAGGAATCAGATGTGAGATCCTTGGTTCTCTCATTAGGTCTAGCACTGATGATGTTATCTAATTTGGTTATATAACATCTACAAGCAAACCACCAAGCTTAGAAAGTACCTGTCATTCTTGGAGCTCAGAACCTCGGAAAGCACCCCAGAGTTTGGGGGAGCTGGTAGAGTTGTTAAAGAGGATTCAGGATAATGTCAGGGTCCCAAGTAACACCCCCAACGAAAGAAGACTCCGAAGCTTGAGTTTCCTCAAAGTTCCATTTTATTAGAAATGTCATATTGGCCCATCTGGGAAAACCTGAATTTGAAAGTTTCCAGGTTTTCCCCAACCTCCCCCCCCCCAAAAAAAGTTCAAGTCCCTGCCCAGCACCAACGTGTCCATCACATGGCCCAAACAGGCACCATCCAACTCTGGAGATGCCTCCCAGTTACACCATTGCAGCTGCAGGGCAAGGTGGCCTTGACTCTCTGAGAAAAGAATGTTATTTTGACTATATCTCACCCACACTCTATAAAATCTCCCTCCCATTTTCCCACAGTAGAAAATGTGGCAGGCATGAAGGCCCAACTCAAAAGATGGCTTCCAGGTCTGACAGCATCATGGACTCCATAGTTCAGCTTGGATCTACAAATATTCATTATGAATCAAGGTTTCCTAGGGGCACAGAGCAGTTCCAGGGGGAGGGGAAACCCTCCTTCTTAGCATTTCCATCAAGTGTATTTCTGATAATATATCAAAACCACAGAGAGGTGAAATTATTTCCAATGGCTTCATGCATGTCAGGGCCATAACTAACAGAAAGATTGATGTATTCTGGGATAAAAAGTAGGGAGGAAGGTTCAGATGAACTTTCTACCCACAGCCTTTCAGTTTTCAATCAGCCCTATGAATTTTCAATGGTCTATTTCAGGGTTCTCCTGCTTGAATGGGGCTTTGGACTAGAAGACCTCCAAGGTCCCTTTCAACCCTATTATTCTATATTCTATGAAGTTGGGAAACTTCAAGGGCAGCTGAAAACATTTTCTCATGAACCATTGGTGACAGTAATTTATTTAAGTGCTTAATCTGTCCAGGACTCTAGACATGCTGATCTCAAATTCTTAATGCTCAGGAGAGCTCAGGCTGAAAAGCCAATGTTGGACCACAGAATGAAGTCTCTCTTTCCATTAGTTTTCCTCTAGGCTTATTACCTGACACGGCACCTGATCCTTCAATCATCTCTAGTGCCTCCCGAGTAACTCTAGCTTCCCAATTCAAAGAGCTCCTCAAATACACCCCCTTGATCTTGCAAATGTGTTTCCTCCCCCCCCCCCCCCACATAAGCAGTTCCACTTCACATCTATGCAGGCAAATTTCCTCTTCAAAAAGGCTGCATATAAATGCTGATTAATGTTTCGGAATACACACTGTTACAGGAAAAATAGGACCTGTTGTTTGCACGATAAGGGCACTTCACCACACCACCAAAGCATGGGGAGGTGCTGGGTTCACAACTCTTCAGCCTCTCCCTTCAAGCTTCCCGGGGCCCATCAGGCACTGCAAAACAAGGCTGGGTTGCCCAGGGAGTCACTGACTTTCTGTGCCTGTTAACTAATCACCATCTAAAGGAGAGAGAACAGATTGATAACATGCCATTATAATTTCATAAGAAAACCCGAAAGCTTTTACTGGTTTTCATCAAGGGGATAAAGTTATTAGCCAGAATTGGATCTCCTTCTGATATACCATATGTTGAAGAGCTGTGCTTAAAAGAGTATTTCTTACTAAACAGCTACTATGTTTTTTAAAAAAAAAGAATAATCTCTTTTTCCCACAACCACACACATCTTCACTTGGAACTAACATCTTCCAAGCAAACAGAATTCTCAGTGCAGTGAAAAAGCTGAGGGATCCAGCTGGTTTAAGGGGAAAAGGAGGCTTTAGGATTGTGAATGATCCTGTTCTGGATGATGTTGTACTCCATTCTAAAAAAAAACAACACCCAAGCCCATAATCCTTGACTCTCGGTTTGTCTCTGGTTTGCCAGATGGCAACAGCTACAAGGAAGCACATTGACACCATTATGTTTTGCAATCTGCTGCAGCTCTTTCTCAGTTGGTCATGCCTGATGAGAATTATCCCTTAATGTAGCTATAACCCAACTTGGCCGGAGGGTTGAACATAGAACACAGAAACATACTGCTGGAAGGGACCACTGTTGGCCACCAGCCCCTCCAGCAGACAAATCAGAGGAGGAGGAGGCATGGGAGTTGAGGTCAGCATCAAGGCAAACTGGAGTTCTGAGAGGGAAGAGGGAATGGAGCTGGCAGAGAGACAGAGAGAGAGACAGAGAGAGACAGAGACAGAGACAGAGAAAGAGAAAGAGAGACAGAGAGACAGAGAGAGATAGAGAGAGACAGAGAGAAACACACACACACACACACACAGAGAGAGAGAGAGAGAGAGAGAGAGAGAGAGAGAGAGAGAGAGACTGGGCTGTCCATCAGCCCTCACATGGAGAGTCTACAGCCCCCAGTTCTGCAGGTGGCTGATGAGGAGGAACAGCTGGGTCCAGTGCCTGCTATGTGGATGCACAGAAGGCAGAGGAGAGGAGAGCAGTGGAAATCTATGGGCTGATCCTTGGGAAGGAAGAGCCACTGTGTCTAGTGAAGCCTCACCCTAGCTCTGGGGATAAAAGGCAGGGGGCGGTGATGAATAGATGTAGCAGACAACTATTCATCTTCAGGCTGGATAGACTTGTTAGCCTGTGTTGAGAGAGAAACTTTTTTGCCGGGGCTGCTGGTGCTCCCAATAAAGGAATCTTTGAGTTAACCATAGGGTTTGTCATTTTAGGGAGCTGGATCAGAACAACCACAACCTGCTTGGGCCAGGGGTGGGATTAGAACTTGAGTCCCCAACCCTTGGTCTGTGGACTGGCACCAGTTCTCAGCATGCCAGAAAACAGGCCGCATAAACAACCAAAGCTCCATCCATGGGATGCAGGCAGCACACAAAACCACACCCCCTTTGATCTGTGGAAAAACTTCTCTCCACAGAACTGATCCCTGGTGCCCCGAAGTTTGGGGACCACTGGACTAGAAGATCTCCAAGATCCCTTCCAACTGTATATGTGTGTATGCTCCAGCATAACTCTGGAATGCCTTGAGCAATTTCAACCAAATTTGGTACACAGATGACTTACTCTCTGGAAACAAATACTGTAGGGGTAAGACACCCCTAACACCCCTCGAGGTTTGTGTTCTGTTAAGATACAGCCTGTTGTGCCTTCCAATGGCTTCTACTGTATAGCACAGTGAAGTTACCATAGTAACAGCTACACAGTACTCCCCTCTGGTAAGGGGGACAATCCAACATTAGAAATTATGTTTGGTTCAGACATTCCCCCACTATAAATGAATATCCAGGCAACACCCGCTTATTGGCTAGTGACTAATAAAGTTAAAATCCACAACAACTTTTTTTTTAACTTTTCCCAGTCTGACTTAAGAATTGTGGTCTCTTCATGTTGTCATTCTTTTTTTAAAAATGTGTCCTCATTTCAATACAGTTGTTTAGATGCATGAGTTGATATCATATAACACGTTAAGACATATTACAGTTTAGGGTCATTGCATACATTAAATGGAACTAACTCAATAGAATTTATATGCCATGGATTGTCTCTTAAATTGTGAACCCCTTGTGATGTATTTAATTCAGCCATGTTTAAAGAAATTATTGCTGACTTCCACATTAAGAAGGAACTGACTATTGTTAACTGTTGCTAAATGTGGATCTCTAGGAACTGAGACTGAAAGGCACAATAAAAAATATTTAAACAAATGGGGAAAAAAATAAAAAAATAAAGGACAGCTAATGCATTTATCGCTAACCCAACCTTTCATCTAAAATGTCTAGTTAGCGAAGTATATTGTGTGGATTTCGCAGGTGTGCAATGAATAGACACTTTGTCAACCCTTTCCATGAATCGTAGAAGAGTGGTTTTAAATTTTAATATGTTCAGTGACACCAATCTCTCTGTCAAAGAAACAAGGTCTCATCAAAGTAGAAGTCTGTCTTTTCCATGGCTTTTCTAGTTACTGCATTTATAAGAGTAAATTTCAAAAGGGAGAAAAAGAACTCAGTAATACTGTTGACAATATTGATGATGGCAACACCAAGTCTGGCAGAGTTTGTTGCAGAAAATCACTTCCAGAAAGCACGCACAGATAACTGATTCAGCTGGATTCATTAACTTCTTTATCTACATATTAACGCATGAAGGTAAATGTACAATACCAATAGTAGATTCTTTCAACGAGGTAGAAGTTACAAGCAGAACACAAGCAGGAGAGAACAGCTTCATCTCAGAGTTCAGAGCAGACAGATAGGTTTCAGTTTTGATTCTCAGCACAGACTCAGATCTGTTTAAGCTCCCATTGGCTGACTTAGTTGCTATGCTATTCATTGGCTGACCTTGTTACCATGTCTCTCCCAGTCATGAATATTCTAACAAAGTCAAAGAGGCTGGGTAGTCCCACTGTGATAATAGCCTTCCATCAGCTCAGATCAAAATCATGAAAGGTCGTTGGTTTAAGGACTCCCAATTTTTGTTTCCCGAGTTCAGACATTGGCACAAAATCAAACTTCCAAGAAAACTCTTTACCAAATTCTTCATCTTTGGTTTTGCATTAGTAGAGCAGATTTGAGGCTAGAGAAACTCATTCTTCTTCATCTGTTTTCCTTTCAAATCTTTTTAACAGTTTAAGAAGGAGATTCCATCCAGACCATTCCAGATCGTACCTCCAATTATATCTGTACAGATAGAAACCATTGATCTGTTTCTACTTGTACAGTTATAAATTGATGGTAAAGTTCTGACCCAGGCTTCCCAAGAGCATGAAGCATCCTCCTTGTCCTGACAAAATCCCCTTTTATTAATTTACTGTGAATTCTGCTCATTCGCATCCAGCAAAGTCTTTCAAGGGAGGATTTACGGTCACAGACCTTATGTGGCTTGAAGAGCTGCCAGGCCAATATCTGCAAAACTTGGCAAAGAGTCTTGGAGGGTCACGAACCAATTAAGTGAACCAATTGTCTCCTGCAAACTCCACTCCTCTTTTATTTCCTCTCGGAGGAGCCATTCATCATTCACCTGTGGCCTTACTCTCAAGTCTACCCCTGTTCTTTAGGTGTTCCTTTCATCTGGCAACTCTGTGCATGCGCACACTGGGAACAGGCTCCAGCTGTTCTTCTGCCTCACTGATGTCTGACTCTGAAGGCAGCTGATAACTGGCATATAGCCCTGGCCTCCTCTCTGCCTCCGACACAGAGCCCTCATCAGAGCCTTCCCCAGACTCCAGGACTGGCCCATTCTCCTACCTGTCCAAATCTGCTGCTAGCTCCGCTGGCAGGCCACAACAGGTAAGGAGTAATCTAGATCAGGGGTCTCCAAACTTGGGATGTTTGAAGACTTATGGATTTCATCTTTCAGAATTTCCCAGCCAGCATGGGTAGCTGGGGAATTCTGGGAATTGAAGTCCATAAGTCTTAAATTTTCCAATTTTGAAGACCCCTGATCTAGATGAAGTCCCCTTCTTGGCATAATGTCTATCTTTAAAGTAGAAATTGTATTCCAAATGCTCAAGAGTTTCTGAACAGCTAATCAGAGATGTTAGAGATATTAGAGTGTCATACTGGCACATCTGGGAAAACCTGAATCTGAAAGTTTCCAGGTTTTCCCCACCCAAACAAAAGTTCAAGTCCCTGGCCACCATCCACATGTCCATCACATGGTCCAATCAAGCACCATCCCAACTGGAGATGCCTCCCAGTCACACCAGGGCAAGATGTCCTTGACTCTCTGAGAAAGGAATTTTGTTATGATTATATATCTCCCATACTCCATATGACCCCCCCTCCCAATTTCCCACAGTACTAAATGTGGCAGGCCTGAAGGCCCAATGCAAAAGATGGCTTCCAGGCCTGACAGCAACTGTTCTTCATAGGTTTAGCCCCCTAAGCTAAGACCATAGAAACTTTACTTTGACATCCTTCATAACTTACTCAGTTTTCCTCTAGTTACACATGACAAAAATTCATTTGGATCTCACCCAGGTTTATGAGCATTCTGTTCTCATCTGTTCCTTTGATAATAGACTTTAATTTACTTAAAAAAAAGAAGTAGAAGAGAAGCACATTACCAACCTCAGAGAAAGATTTTTTTTAAAAAAAACATCTCGTTGTCAATCAAGTTTTTCTTTCTCACCTCTCTGCCTTCTCTCTGACTGTTTTGCAAAAACATCTCAGCCAAATACACGTTTCAGTTAATGAAATCTTGTTTGCCGAGGGATGAAATTTTCGTTCTTGCCTGGTGCCCTTAGCTAAAACTGGACCAGTTATTTCAGATTTAAAATACATATATGTTCCCACTCAAAAAGGTAGGACAGGTTTGGTTTGAAGCTAAGAATCCCACAATCTTAAAGGTTTGTTTATTTATTTATTTATTTATTTATTTATTTATTCATTAGACTTATATACCGCTTCATAGGGCTTTCAGCCCTCTCTAAGCGGTTTACAATTTATTTATTTTTAGCAAATTGAGTCAGCAACTTGCCCCCACAGTCCGGGTCCTCATTTCACCCACCTTGGAAGGATGGAAGGCTGAGTCAACCTTGAGCCGGTGAGATTTGAACCGCTGAACTGCATATCACAGTCAGCTAAAGTGGCCTGCAGTACTGCACCCTAACCACTGTGCCACCTCGGCTCCTCGGTTATGGTGGGGCCCATTAGGTTAATGTTGCCTTGGCCCATTTCAACCATCAGAAATAATCTGCTAAACTTAGATGCTTGCACTTTTAGTCTTGAACTGTAAAGCTGGGTCTAGGAAGAACAAATGTGTCATCCTTGCTTGATGGTAAGGCTGTCTCTCAGCTTCATGTAGTTCATGAGGCTCTTGCAAGGATACCTTGACCATGTATGAATGATGGTACAATTGGTGCAACAATCTTGACTAATAAATGCTCTGTCCTATACATTGGCAATAAAAATCAGAACACCAAATATAAGTTGGATGGAAACAACCTCCTAGACAACCCTCACTCTGTCAAGGACCTCATTTCAAACAATATAAGCCCCAGAGGTCACTGTAACAGCATTGCCAAAAAGGCATTAAGAGTTGTTAACCTAATTTTGAGAAGCTTCTTCTTCCGGTAACATTGTATCCCTAACTAGGGATTACAAACCTTGACAGACCAATTCTCAAATACAGCTCATCTGCCTGGAATCCACACTGTATATCAGACATTAATATGATTGAGTGGGTCCAGAGGTATTTCACGAGAAGAGTACTCCGCTCCTCTGCTTACAATAGAATTTCCTATGCCACCAGGCTCGAAATCTCGGGGTTGGACAATCTGGAACTGTGCCGCCTGTGGTATGATCTAAACATGGTACACAAAATTGTCTGCTACATTGTCTTACCTGTCAATGACTTCTTCATCTTCAACCTCAATGATACGCAGGCAAACAATAGATGCAAACTCAAGATAAACAGCTCCAAATTCAATTGCAGAAAATATGACTTCAGTAACAGAGTGGTCAACGCCTGGAATGCTCTACCTGACTCCATTGTTACATCCTCTAACCCTTACAGCTTCAACCTTAAACTGTCTACCGTGGGCCTCACCCCATTCCTAAGAGGTCCGTAAAAGGGGCTTGCATAAGCACATTGACATGCCTACTTTCCCTGTTCTACTGTCCCCATTTATTTGTATTCATTTCTTTCGTTCATATCCATGTTTACATTTATATCTGCTATCTTCTACATGTTTGACAAACTAATAAATACAAATACCTTCGAGGGAAAAAGAGCTACTCAGCCATGCAGCTCCTGAAGTAAAAGCCAACTACAACTAGAACACTAAAACTCTTTATCTTACTATCTTTATGTTTCTAGAATGAATGTCACTCATTAATTTAAACCTGGGCTTCTCAACTTTGGGAACTTCCTAAGATGTCTGGACTTCAATTCCCAGATTTCCTCAACTGCTAGTCAATTCTGGGAGTTAGTGTCCACACAACTTAGAGAATAACAGAGTTGGAAGGGACCTTGGAAGTTTTCTAGTCTAATCCCCTGTTCAAGCAGGAGACCCTCTATCATTTTGAACAACTGGCAGTCCAGTCTCTTCTTAAAACCCCCAAGGATGGAGCACCTACAATTTCTGGAGACAAGTCATTCCACTGGTTAATTGTTTTGTCGGGAAATTTCTTCTTAGTTCTAGATTGGATCTGTCTTTAATGATCTTCCACCTATTGTTTCTTGTCCTATCCCCTCAGGTGCTTTGGAGAATAAGTTGTCTCCAGCTGCTCTTCCAAGTTCCATCGTGCGCATACGGAACCCAGAAAAGCAGCTGGCCAGGTGCATCGGCCAGGTGCTATCTTCCGGGTTTTGGTGGTCTGGTGCGTGCACGCTCCAATTTTGGTACCCTGTGCCGAAAAGATTAACCGTCGCTGATGTAGTTACTTACCAAGCACATTTAAATTAGATTAAAGTAACCAAGATTCCTTTACAATCCACAGGGCACGTCACAACTTTTGAGCACCCCTAATGTTTGGGAAATTGAAAGTTGAAAAATTTGATTGGCTCCACAACATCCATCCATGATCTGTTTTAATGCATTTCTTCTTTTCTCAGTTGGTTTGATTTGTTTTTGTTTTGTATTCTTGTTTTATTTGCTTTTGGTATCTTCGTGCCTTTTTGAAGAGATAAAAAATATTAGAAAAGAATGGGTGGTTTTGATGGCAGGAGGGAACAAATCTATCCACTCACTTGGATGCGGCAAGCTTGGCTTTGGGAATAAGCATCAATGCCATTTGAATCTTCTCATGAAATGTCATTGTAATCTCTGCGGCACCTGCTATTTGTTTTGATTCTGGTTGAAGTTTTCTGTTATGGGATTACTTAGTCATTTCAGTGCTTTCTTGGAGGTTTAGGAATATATTTACATGTCTCTATCTCCATCCGTATCTGTAATCCAATATCTTCATCCCTATCTATGTCTTCTAGCTGTGTGAAATCCAAGTACTTACACAGGTAGCCCTCAACTTATGATCACAATTGAGCCCAAAATGTCTACAGATAAGATGCAGATTAACACAATTGGAAGGGACCTCATCTAGTTCAACCCCACCACCACCACCCAAGCAGGAGACCCTGCACCATTTCTGACAGATGGCAGTCTAGTCTCTTCTTGAAAGCTTCCAGTGATGAAGCTCCCACAACTTCCGAAGGCAACTTCCATTCCATGGATTGATTGTTCTCACTTTCAGAAAGTTCCTCCTTATTTCTAGATTGAATCTCTCCTTGTTCAGTTTCCATCCATTATTCCTCGTCTGGCCTTCAGGTGCCTTGGAAAATAGCTTTGCCTCCTCCTCAATGTGACAGCCCCTCAAATATTAAAAGACTGCTATCCTGCCTCCCCTGCTCCTTCTCTTCACCAGACTAGCCAGGCCTGGTTCCTGCAACCGTTCATCGTATGACCCTTCATCATCTTGGTTGCTCTTCTTCTTTAGTCTGTTGCTAAGTGTGAAACATTTGTTAAGTGACTCTTGTCACAGTTAGTAGCACAGCTATTAAGTGAATCTGGCTTCCCCATGGGATTTGCTTGTCAAAAGGTCGCAAAAGGGGATCGCATGACCCCAGGACACTCCAACCGTCATAAATACAAGTCAGTTGCCAAGCAGATGAATTTTGATCCCATGACCACATGACCATGGGGATTCTGCAACGGTTGTAAATGTGAAAAATGCTCATAAGTCACCTTTTTCAATGATGTAACTTTGAGTGGTCACTAAGTGAACTGTTGTAAACTGAGGACTATCTTTAACTAGTTCTTTGTTCGAGGATAATTAAAAGTCTGAATTTTGATTGTGAGACAACTGGGAGATGTAGTTTTGTTTTCTTTCTAAAGCTATTATTTTTAATTATTTTTTTATTGCTTAAAATGTTCTTCCTTAACCATCGAAGTGGTTTTTATTAGCAGCAGTAGTGAGAGAACAGAGTCCTCTTCCAGATGACTTCTACTGGACATGGTGGACACCATTAGTATCTTACAACAAGCCTGGTGGGGATGCACAACAACTATTAAGTAAGAAACTATATTCTCTCCCAATCAAATAAGCTGGAGGCTAAAACATATGAAGAATGGTTGCAGAAACTGGGTAAGTCTAGTCAAGTGAAAAGAAGAGCTAGGGGTGACATGATAGCATGACATGAGAGGCTGCCACAAAAAAGAAGGAGTCAACCTATTCTCCAAAGTACCAGAAGGCAAGATAACAAACAATGGATGGAAACTAATCAAAGAAAGAAGCAACCTAGAACTAAGGAGAAATTTCTGCTGGTGAGAACAATTAACCAGTGGAACAGTTTGCCTTCAGAAGTTGTAGGGGCTTCGTCAATGAAGGTTTTCAAGAAAAGATTGGACAGCCGTTTGTCTGGAATGGATAGGATCTCCTGCTTGAGCAGGGGGTTGGACTAGAAGACCTCCAAGGTCCCTTCCAACTCTGTAATTCTGTTATTTTCCCCCCAGCTCCTTTTCATAGTAATCATTACTCTGTCTTTTCAGACAGGTGACAACAGCAATTTAGTCAAAGATGAATAGGACACATTTTATCCGAAGATAGAAAAACCTGATTACTGATCAAACGCTGAAAAAAAAATCGAACTTATAACCCATATTATTCCTTCTCCTCTCTCCCTCTGTCTTTCTTATATTTTTGGGCACAGGTTAATGAATTTCAAGACAGTTAGGATAGCTAAACTGTACTATATGGAGAAGCTGGCCAAAAACAATATCAAGCTAAATTGAGAGTGTTACAAAGATCATATAAAACTCACTCGGTGGTGTTTGGCATCGGAGAATGAATTCCAGAGGTGTCCTTTGGCCACCCTTATTTTCCCTCCTTTAGAAATTGCTTGTAATGTTTGGGAACACTCTTAATAATGGATTGCCCATTCTGTAATATCAAAGCAATAATAAAACTAGGGTAGACAAAAACAGTTTCAATTAAAAAGAACCAGATCTAGAACTAGAATCCAAACTGCAATCAGAAAGAGAGAAACCAAAAAACAATTGTGTATCTCTGTATGAAGAGCACAAATAACAAAGTAAGGTAAAGGTTCCCCTTGCACATATGTGCTAGTCATTCCCGACTCTAGGGGGCGGTGCTCATCTCCATTTCAAAGCCGAAGAGCCAGTGCTGTCCAAAGACATCTCCATGGTCATGTGGCTGGCATGACTCAACAGCAAAGGCGCACCGAATGTTGTTACCTTCCCACCAAAGGTGGCTCCTATTTTTCTACTTGCATTTTTTTCAAACAGCTAGGTTGGCAGAAGCTGGGACAAGTCACGGGAGCTCACTCTGCAAAGCAGAACACTTAAAAAATATATAATGGATTGCCCATTCTGTAATATCAAAGCAATAACCCAACTACGGCAGACAAAGATGGATTCAATTAAAGAGAACCAGAACTAGAACTAGAATCCAAACCAGAATCAGAATTCGAAAAAGCAAAAAAATAAAAATAAAAAAACCTCAAAGATGCAAAGATGTTAGAAAAGTACAAATACCACAATACAGAACTCATGCTTGGAAAAGACAACTGTGGTGTACACACACACACACACACACACACACACACACACACACACACACACACAGAGTATGGTGCTCAAAATAAACCCTGTTCTGATTTAATGTAATTTCTTAGAGTCCCTGCAGCATGCAAATATAATGGCTGGGCCGAGCATTAAAGACTGAAATCTTCCTGCCACATTTTAGCTGAACTGAGAATGCTAAGTAAACCCAGCCCCAGAGAAATGTGTCTAATATGTAAAATTGTGGTTAATAATAGATAAGATCGATCTCTTTTAGAAGATGGTTGGATTTTGAACATATAGAGAGCATTCACATTATATCTACTGCTGCAACTAAAATTATTTTAATTTTATCACAGGGACACCTGACCTTTACACCTGACATCTGGTTATCATCATCCGGCATCCTTGCTTTACTTGGCTATGGAATTAACACATTTTTTTTTAAAAAGCCTGGACAATATATAATGCCTTCAAAATCTTTTTTTAAAGGACAATATATAATGTATTCCATGGGTTTGTGTGCCATTAAGCCACACACACATCCCCCACCCCCCAAAAAAGATACAGATTATCCCACATAGAAATAGGTTTATACAATTATCAACGTAGTTTTGTGTGAGATGGGCGGTCCTATCCATGTAATAAATAAAATAAAATAATTAACACCTCCTAAGTGTTGCACAATTATTAGGGGAAACTGTATTGCTGCTGTCTGGTGTGACCTAAAAGTGGTCTTTATTTGTCTAGGAATAAAAGCAGGAAAATTCCCCAGCAGAGGCTCATAACTAGGAAAAAAAATAACTTTGTTCCTTTTCTATAGGAAAAAAGTTTTAAGGAGGTGGGAGAAAGAGAGGGAGGGAGTGGGAAGGAGGAACGGAGAGAGAGGTGGAGAAAAAGACAGGGAGGAAACGACAGAGGGAGAGGGATATATATCCATATATTTTATTTGTACTTTAAAAGAGATTCTTATGAAATCTTTCAAAATCAAACAATGGAAGTTGATTATCAACTATGATTGAGCAGAACATCCAAAAACCAAAAACAAGTAAAAGAGGATTGTACAAAGGGGTCTCCCTCCCTCCCTCCCTCCCTCCCTCCCTCCCTCCCTCCCTCCCTCCCTCCCTCTCTCTCTCTCTCTCTCTCTCTCTCTCTCTCTCTCGTGTGTGTGTGTGTGTGTGTGTGAGAGTGTGTGTTTTCTATTCAAACTTCCAAGTTCTACTCCCTCTTTTTATATGAATTATTATTTTGATCACTTCTCTCTCTTATCTGAACAAGGGTTTCACACATTTGATTAACCTGAGTGCCTATATTAAAAAGAAATCTCCAGGACAATTTATCCCCCACCTGATCTTCAAGGGATGCCAGCATCATCACTGCCATTGAAACATCCCCCTTGCTCTTCTTCATCCTCTTCTTCTCTTTCCTTCCGCCTCCCTCATACTGCAGCTGTCAATCTCATTAGGAATGTCCCAAAGGTGCTTTTTTCAGGAGGCAATTGGACTTTCAATCTACAAAAAACTTCTACAAGAAAATCCAGTTTGCCTCTTGAAAAAAGCACCTTTGGGACACCGGTGATCTGAATGACTGAGAATCTCTACGGAGTCATTAGGAATGAGTAAATACCTTGGTTGTTTCCATGAAGAAAAATATCAAAGCGCAGAGAGTGGAGAAGTGTAAAAAAGAACATAAGACATTATTCTGCCAAAATTAAGAAGGGCCATTAATTTTGTGAAAGAGAACAAGTGTTCCTTCACTTTACATTCCCTTTGCAAACTTTCAAACAACATAAACGCTGGGGTACCATTTTTCATCCATAACCAGGAATCTGCATTGTTGCAAAACATCAAAGCAATGCATTTCACTTATACGCACCACTCCTGTTTATTGCCTGGCAGAAATACAAAATACAGTCTTAAATTTCTTAGCATTAATTGCAATTCAGTATGAGGAGGGGGTGTGCATCTCCAACCATTTTAATTTGATTGAGATTTTCTCCCCCCCCCCTCCACTTCCCTTAGCCATCTGCTTATCCAATTTTATTGACCAGAATGCTATTTTGATGAGAAAGCAAGGGGGGGGGGGGATGATCCCATCTGAAAATGCAAATTGAAATTGTGCCCCCTTTCCCCCCGATTTTGGCAGTCTAGCCTGTCCCTGACACCATAATTCCCACCAAAAATCAAATCATATCATATTTCAAAAAATGCCTCTGTGGCGTGTTCCCCTCTCCCTTTAAACCAAGAAGGGGACATTCACAACGAGTAGAAGATAATGATGGGGAAGTGAAAAGAAATGAAAATTCTGAAATATTTTGGGAGGGAGGGAGGAAAGAAGGGCAAAAGCTCAGCTCATCCCAAGTCAAATTTCCCACCTAGGCACACCACCTGTTGTCCATCTAGTTGCTTTGACTATTCTCCTCTCCAGTTTGAAATCTAATGCTTTCCTTGTGAAATGAACTCTAACAACTTTGGTTGATGGCAGCGTATTTGCAGGTGTAGGAAATTTGGGGATTCAGTTGGGAGTTGAGGGTGATGATGGAAAATAGACAATTGGTGATTCTTCCAATTTTGATTTCTATTTCATTTGGGCACTCTTCGTTCTCCAACATTCTTATTTTCGCCTCCCCTTCATATATATATTTTTTGCTTTCCAAGCATTGGGAAGGTCCCTCAAAGAGAATTGGGAAGAAACAATTCTCTGGCTACAAATGCCAGATCACTTGATAGTGATTTATTCCCTTTCCCCCCAATTGTAATTTTTCTCCAATCCAATGATCCATAGGTCGGGCTGAGATTTCACTCTGTGGTAAAATACAGTCCCTATCGAGAGAATCTTCTGAGATCTCATGATTTTTTCCAAAATAGTTCATTTTCTTTCTGTTGACCTTCATTACACACACACACATACATACACACACACACATACACACAAAACACAAAACCATTGTCCCCCTCACTGGGATTCCTAACTTTGCAGCTGGAAGATCTTAAAACCAGAAGGCCACTTCTGTTCAAACTGGGCCCACATTTTTTACCTTCTTTTCTTACAGAGCCCAACTGAACCCTCTGCCACCAGCACCCATCTTCTCCTTCCTATTGTTGTTGTTGTTAATTGCAAAGTTGTGTCCCACCAATCATGACCTCATGGACAACTTTCCTCCAAACCTTCCTGTCCTCTATCATCCTCCAAAGTCCATTTAAGTTCTTGCAAACTGCTTAGGTGATTCCATCCCACCACCTCATTCTCTGTCATCCCCTTCTTCTTTTGCTCTCCATCATTCCCCCACATTCGGCTCTTCTCCAGTGAGTCCTTTCTTCTCATTAGGTGGCCAAAGTCTTTGAGTTTCCTCTTCAGGATTTGGCCTTCTAAAGAGCAGTCAGGGTTGATCTCCTCTAGGACTGACCGTTTGATCACTTTCCAGTCCAAAGGACTCGCAGGAGTCTTCTCCAGCACCATGGTTAAAAGCCTCCATTCTATGGCGCTCAGCCTTCTTTATGGTCCAACCTTCACAGTCATCCATTGCAACTGGGAAAACGATTGCCTTGACTATATGCACTTTTGTTGGCAGGGTGATTTCTCTGCTTTTTAGGATGCTGTCTAGAGTTGCCATAGCTTTCCTTCCCAGGAGCAAGTGTCTTCTAATTTCTTGGCTGCAGTCCCCATCTGGGGTGATCTTGGAGCCCAGGAAAATAAAATCTGTCACCACCTCCGTTTCTTCCCTGCCTATCCTTCCTATCCTCCCATGGAAATAAGTGGGGCCACAAAGGGCATCAGACTCAGAAGAATTGAAGGATGGGGTGAGACAGATCCTCAGTGAGAACATCTCTCTGTGTAGTCACTACAGGTCAACTACTACTTGATGGCAGGCAGGCAGGCAGGCAGGCAGACTGTCCGTCCATCCATCCATCCATCCATCCATCCAAGCACCTCCACCTGGTTAGAAAAAGACCTTGTACCGTCCTTTGTAAATTCTTTTTCTGATGTCACCGTCTAGGTTTCTGTGAGCCCGCAAACCATCATCCCCAATTCTCAGGCAGGCAGGGGTGTTTCAAAGTCAGCACCGCTGCCACTTAGCAGAAATGCTGAAAGTGTTGGGCAGATTGAGTGGGAGGACCAAGAAGAAAGTTTGGAGGGGGATTCGGTGGGATAGAAACCATTGGATGGAAATTAATCAAATAGAGAAGCAAACCTGCAACTAAGGAGAATAGAATAACAGTTGGAAGGGACTTTGGAGGTCTTCTAGTCCAACCCCCTGCTTAGGCAGGAAACCATATATTTTCTGAACGGCTTGCCACCACAAGTTGTGGGTGCTCCCTCGCTGGAGGTTTCAACAAGAGACTGGATAGCCAGCTGTCTGAAATGGTACCGGGTCTCCCGCTTGAGCAGGGGGCTGGACTAGAAGACCTCCAAGATCCCTTCCAGCTCTGTTCTGATTGGGTAAATGAAACCGCAATTCTTTCGAACGGCATTTGAACCCGGGCCCGGTAGATTGTTCCAAAGAGCTCCCTTCCCCAATTTCTGCCAACAGACCTACGAGGGAGTAAGCCAACCCTGAATGGAACAGAGCTAATTTTTCAGCCGACCTGGATAAACTTTTCCTCCCGAAGCCTCAGCGTCCCACCCTTCCTTTGGATCTGGCCCCAAACTTTCGGATCCATCCCTTCTCTCCCGCACCTGTTCTTCGTCTTCCTTCCCTCCTCCCGCCCCGTGAGTCCCCCTTATTTATTTATTTCCCGTCTCCCGCGAAATACGTGCTTGTTAAAACGTCAATCCTCATTTGGGCAAGGTGGAAGACGTATTTAATTGTGGGTTATTTGCTAATTATCTGGTTACTTTTGATGGCGGAGGAGGGGGGGAGGGAATGGAGGGAGGCGATGGGGGGGGAGGAGGGGAAGGTGCCCAAACACATTTTCTTAACTGCTAATTACAAAAGATGTCACTCTAGCCAAGGTATCTAACTCGTGGGTGGGAAGGGAGGGGGCGGGAGGGGGGAGGGAGGGAGCGATGGAGAGTTTTGAAACGGGACTTTTTAAAAAAATATATTCTGCAACAGACAACTTGTAACTAAAGCTTTAGGCGGGTTAAGATGTTTAGGAAGGAGAAAGGCAGGCGAGGAAAAAGCCAGCAACACCAGGCTGAGCGCCTTGAGACAAAAACGGTTTAAAAGGAAAAGTATAGAAGGGAAGAAGGGAGGGAGGAGGGAAGGAAGAAAGGAAGGAGGGAGGGAAGGAAGAAGGGAGGGAGGGAAGGAGGGAAGGAGGGAAGGAAGGAAGATTAAGCTAGTATTTTTTTATTAATCCATTCATTCACACATTGTAGAAGAGAAAGATCCAACTATAAGAAACCAGAAATTATGTATTTCATTTCTTGCAAGGAAGAATTTTGAGCAAACGAAATAAAATTTAAGTTCCTTAAATAGTCTCAAATTTGATAGAATGGATATTTGCTCCCAGGCAATCAACCACAAGGCAGATATTGATAGTGGGATGCTTCTAAATAACAACAGATCTCTTCCCCTCCCCCAACCTTTGTTCCATTTCTGTCCTAGCACGAGTGAATTAATTATATATATATATATATATATATATATATATATATATATATATATATATATATATATATATATATATATAAAATTCACTGGTGCTACAAATGATGATTTTATATTTTATATATATATAACAAGTTTTAGATCTTTATAGCATCTCCACCCCTGCCTGAAGTATTGAATTAATTATGAATATAATGAATATAATAATAACAGGCACCTTACTAATTTCTGCCCAATAAATGTGATCATTGCTATTCAATTATTGCTATTCATACAGAATTCTATCATATTCTAACTGACTTTAAACAACCCGAAGTGGTTTTTTTTAAACAGAACAAAATAACCTAAACTGATTTGTTGGCTATAAACGTACACCTGATTTGCCCCAAACATTCTAGATAGATTGAATTTATGCCATGCTTTTGAGAAAGGTGCATGCCTGGGTACTACTTATGTGAACTTTCAGATCATTTCCACATAGGAAGGAAAGAAGGAAAGAAAGAAAAAGAGACAAGGGAAAGAAAGAGAGAAAAAGAATGGAAAGAAAGAGAAAAGGATAGAAAGAAAGGATAAGAAGCTATGATTGGCAAATAGGAAGGAAGGGAGAAAAGAAAAACAGAGAAAGGAAAGAAAAGGAGAGAGAAAATAGTGGAAAGAAAGGGAACTGAGAGAGAGAAGGGAATGAAGGATAAGAAGAAGCTAGGACTGGCATGGAAGGAAGGAAGGAAGAAAGGAAGTAAGGAGGGAGGGAGGAAGGGAGGGAGGAAGGAAGGAAGGAAGGAAGGAAGGAAGGAAGGAAGGAAGGAAGGAAGGAAGGAAGGAATAAAATATCATTCAGTAACCATCTGAATCATTTTATTCATTTCATTTTATCCAAGAAAAAAAAAAGTTTTGGGTATTTGTTTTAGGGATCTTCCCCGAGCCAATTTTTTTCTTCCGGAAAGGAATAAACCTACTACCTCTGTTAAACATTCGTGGTCTTTTTGCAATTAAAAAAAACATACCGAAGAAAATCAATTCTGGGTGTTTGTTTAAAGGTACGCCGATAGAAAACGCAATCAATCTTCATAATTTGGAAATGATTTGGTGTGGGGAAGAAAGGAGGGGGAGAAGGAGAGAGTAGAGAGAGAGGAGAAATATCGACCGGCGCTCAGTTCTAGATCCAAGAGTTTTTCCAGACTCATCCAACCCGCCCCTCTCTTTGCCTCTGCCTTTGAAATACCCCCATTATCTCCCACACCTTTTTTTTTCTCCTGCGCGCTTGAAAGGGGGATTCCTAAATTTCCTTTAAGTTGCACACACACCACTTACAAAAGCACAAACACACAAATCGCAACCACCTGTCTTCCATTCCAGTGGCCATAGAGAATTTCGGGGCATGGGATGGGGGTTGAGGGGGAAAGAAAGTGGGAAATTGCCTGGCCTTCTGGAGGATTCCCCCCTCTCTCTCTTCATTTATTGGCCTTGTTCTGCACCCCGAGAGAAAGCCTCGCGCGACTCCAGCCGCGTTGAGGGGTCGGCAAGACCGCGAGTGGTGTGCTTAGATTCGCAGCAGAGAGAGACGCCCCTCCCCAAAAGCTCTCTTCGGGTCGAGGTAACACCCACTATCCGCTCTCTCTCTCTCTCTCTCTCTCACACACACACACACACACACATACACACAAACACACACACACACACACACACACACACACCGACAGCCTCAAGTTTGCTCTTGCTATCACTCTTTACCAGGCTTTCGTGGGGAGGGGTGTAGAGGGACGCTACAGGTTCCCTGACAGATATGCTCACCTCTGGGGGGTGGTATTAATGGCCATGACCACAAAGGGAGAAAATAGGTGGGGGGAGGAATAGAGAAGGAAGGAATAGAGAAGGAAGGAATAGAGAAGGAAGGAATGAATAGAGAAGGAAGGAAGAAATAGAGAAGGAATAGAGAAGGAAAAAAAGGAATAGAGAAGGAGGAAAAGAAGGAGGAATAGAGAAGAAAGAATAGAGAAGGGAAGAATGTGGAGGGAGGGAGGAATAGAGAAGGGAAGGAATGAGGAAGGAATAGAGAAGGAGGAAAGAAGGGAGGAATAAGAAGGAATAGAGAAGGAAGGAAGGAATAGAGAGGAAGGAAGGATTAGAGAAGGAAGGAATAGAGAAGGAAGGAAAGAAGGAAGGGATAGAGAAGGAAGGGATAGAGAAGGAAGGGATATAGAAAGGAAGGGATAGAGAAGGAAGGAAGAAGAAAGGAATAGAGAGGAAGGGACTTCTGAGGGAGGGAGGAATAAAAAGGAAGGAATAGAGAAGGAAGAAAGGAATAGAAGAAGGTGGAACTTCCTTGAAGAAGGGAGGTGGAGGAATAGAGAAGGAAGGAAGGCTCTTCTATTTATCAGTTCTTTCTTCCTTTATTTCATGTTGAGTGTTAATAATCATTTTGCCTTTTATTCCAGGCCGGGCTAGGTGACCAAATACGTTCCTAAAACCTGGCTTGGTCTTTGTAGTTGCCTCCATTGCTAGTGTGGCAATCCTAAGGAAGCCGTGTAAATTCTCTTGTTGCCAGTCTTTCATTTCTTTTTTTAAAAAAAGACTGTTTAGCTTTGGAAACAAACAGGCGTGCGGGAAGATGGCTGGCTACCTCTGTGGGCTGCAATGTTTACATTTGTTTGGATGATGCCACAATTCCCTTTTGTCGTAATCCCTTCCTTCTCCCTATCTCAACTGCAACCCTCTTATTTTCTTCCCTTATTAACATTTTCTCCCGATTCTTTCATTCGAGTTCATCAAACAAAGTGGCTCTCTTAATCAAGTGAGATGGTCCCAAAGACACAGCCTCTTCCTCCTTCCTCCCTCTTTTGTTTAAAAAAATCATCATCATTATTAAAGGTCTTTCTTCCTCCTCAAATGGATTTTAAAAAAAAAAAAAAAATCAGACCTGAAGAGCTGACACCTTTGCTGTCCTCGATTTCTAAACCTCTCATCTAAAACTCTTGAGGAACAATAATAAAAAATGTGGGTTCATAAAATGGATCTACATCAAAAGAGGCCCCGCCAATCAGCAAGACATTACTCTGTAAGGTATAATAATGCCCTAACCTCTATCATTAATATGCATCCTTAACATTTCTGCTTTACCTCCTTTTCTTCCATACATTTCTATATCATCATTCCCCCACTCTTGCTAAATGGGTGTTTTACAGACAGCCATGACTCAATTTTTCATAATTTTTTACTCTTGACATCTCTCTCTCTCTTTCTCTCTCTCTCTCTCTCCCTCCCTCCCTCCCCCTCCCTCTTCCTCTCCCTCTCCTTTGCTTCCTTCTACCCTCTCTTTCACTTTTCCCTTCCAGTTAAACAATAACACTCATAATTTCTCTTCTTCACCTCTCTCCCTCCTTTTGGTTCCTTCTATCCTTCCCTCTCTTTCACTTTCCCCTTCCAGTTATTCGATAAACAGATTTTTCTCTTCTTGACATCTCTCTCTCTCTCTCTCTCTCTCTCTCCCTCTCTTCCTTCTGTCCTTCCCTATTCACTTTCCCCTTCCAGCTAATAGATAAACAAGCAGCCTCATAATTCCCTCCAGATTCTTCACCAGTATTTTCATGTAGATGTGTGGTGTTTTGTTATGGTGGGGGTTTTTTTTTGTTTACTTTACATTATTTTGTTTATTTTACATTATTTATCTCTCTTGAAAATGAATTTTTAAAAAATCCAACTCTCCTCAAATGTTAAGCCTCCCCACTGAAGCCTCCTTTTCTACCCCTTCCAGCCCTGTAGAGATATACATACAACTTTTTTTAAGACGAAGAAGTGGGGAGGGAGGCAATAGACCTCAGGAATTGTCATTAGATCGGATGGCAAGGCTTTCTGGAGTGTGTTTTGCATAATTACATACCAAAGCCAGGATAGTCACCCTCAGATTTTATGGGTCAGAAACCATCCACAATTGACACATTATATTCCAAGAAACCTCAGTCCATTCAGCAATAGAGAAAAACTATTCTGCTTAATCTAGAACTCAAGGAGAATGAGTCTCCCGCTCCCCAAAATAAGAAATCCCAGAAGAGATTACTGGCCAACTGACAGGGTGTTTACATATAGATATAAAGTTCAGAGGATTGGCGTGGGCCCCGGTAGGGAGGGAGGGGAGGGGAGGGAAAAGACTGCCACCAGTAAAACGTGATTAAGATGCACAGAGGGGCCTTCACAAAAAAAGAAGAAGAAGAAGAAGAAAAGAAAAGCGAAAGCTTTAACTCCCCCTTTCATCACCCCTTCTCCCCACTGCTCCCCCGCCCCCAGCGTTGCTATTCTGAAATTAAGATGTTTCTCTTTGGTAAGACAGATTCCAACATGAGCGCTGAAAAAGATTGATCAGATCTGGGATGCAGTACCATGGGCAGCCACCAGTTGGCAGACAAGAGAAGAGGAAAAAAGAACCTAATTCTTCTCTGCCATCTATTGGTCTCCCGGGGTACTGCAGTCCTGGTTTGGTGCATATAGCCCAACCTTCCGAAATTAGTCCTGTTCCCGTCATCCCATTAGTTGCTTAAATCCATTTCTTTTTTCCTAGGTCCACTCCACATGCAGAGAGGTGCAAGCTGCCATCTTCTTTTGAAAAGAGGAAGGGACACTTTAGAGGAGGAAAAATAATAGCACAGGGGAATTAATACCACAGATCCCTGGCACGTATGTGTCACTGTTGCATGGAATATTAATTAATTGAAGAAGTGCATTTCCCAAACTCTCCATCTCACTTTACTGCTGTGTGTGTGTGTGGGTGTGTGGGTGTTACCTTCACTGTTGTCTAAAGTGAGTTTACAAAATGCCCATTGCTGTTTTTAATCTCAGAATGAAACTTTTGCTTTTCTGCTTTAGACTTCTCTGTTGTTGTTTTTTTGGGGGGGGAAGACCCCCGTTTTCAGGCCTCCTTTTCCAAGTGGGGTGGGAGTAGTCTTACACAGAAGGAGTTACGTGGACAGTGAGAAATCTGCCACTGATTTCAGGGGTGTTGCCATCAGGAAGTTTTCCTCCTCCCAATCTGAAAATTTCCATTTCTATGTTTGTCTCTGCCCCATAATCTACCTTAGCCAAATCTAAATCCTTATTCCCACCTACCCCCACCACCACTAAATTTGGGGAGCTAATTTCACTCACTTTATGCCCCAAAAGGTGTACATCTGTTCTTCCTGATTCCAGAAGTCCCTCCCCTTACTATCCACTGGTTTTACCCTAGAGAAAAGCTTTTGCTCCTCACAACAGCCCTGCGAGGCAGTCCTTGACATTTTTCCAGTCCACAGATCTGAAGTTGAAAGGCTAAGCTGCCGACTTTGTCATAAAATGATTCCACCTGATAGTAACATAGTAGGAAAAAATGATACATGTTTTACTAACATTATTTTTAATAACAGTACTAAGACTTCCACCCCTTCTGCATTATCCTGTGATATTATTATTATAGGGTATATTAATCTATATTATATTATCCTATAATATTATATCTTATAATATTTCTTTTTTAATATATATTTTATTGTTTACATATAAATATATTGAATACAGTGTAATTGTCCTGGCATTTCATTTGCCATAAAACTAAAGTGAAAACAAATAACATTTATACTATTTTAAACAGTGCTAACGTTGTACAGTTATTTTGACCATCATATTCTAGAATATCAATTTATCTATCATTCTTATCTATCATTCTAGTACCTACATTCTAATATATACATAGTATCCATGTCCAGCTAACCTGATTCTTTTGCATTCCAACTTCTACCTCATGTTTCAAACTATTGGTAGAATTTATTCTGTGTAGCACAGTATTCTGTATCTCCTTTGTCTTTTATTTTTAATATTAGTCCATCCATTTCTGCACAGACTAATATCTTCCTTATTATCTCCTCTTTGGAAGGGGTGTTTTTACTTTTTCACTGATGCGCATACATCATTCTTGCCGAGGTCAAGATGTGTAATATTAGGTATATTGTCTCTTTGTCATAGCCATCTATTATAATGCCTAATAAAAATAATTCTGGCTTAAACTCTATACTTTGTCTAAACATTTTTTCTAACCACATATGAATTTGCATCCAAAATTTCCTTGCCTTTATACAGGTTCACCACATGTGGTAGTAAGTGCCAGGTATATCCTATAATATTTCTATTATCTCTCATCTTTCCTTTTTCCTTCTATCCTATGATTATATTCCTCTGTTGTTTTACAGGTACACTGAGAGCTTATGCACAGGAGACAAATTCCTTCTGTGTTCAATCACATTTGGCCAATAAATAATATTGTATTATATTAGTGTTAAGTTAAACTGCTAAGTGTGTGCTGTAAGCAGAGGTGGTATTCAGCAGGTTCTGACCAATTCTGGAGAACCAGTAGCGGAAATTTTGAGTAGTTCGGAGAACTGGTAACTACCACCTCTGACTGGCCCCACCCCCATCTATTCTCTGCCTCCAAGTCCCAGCTGATCAGGAGGAAATGGGGATTTTGCAGTATCTTTCTCCTGGAGTGGGGAAGGAATGGGGATTTTGCAGTATCCTTCCCCTGGAGTGGGGCGGGAAGGGGATTTTGTAGTATCCTTCTCCTGGAGTGGAGAGGGAATGGGGATTTTGCAGTATCCTTCCTCTGGAGTGGGGAGGGAATGGGGATTTTGCAGTATCCTTCCCCTGGAGTGGGGAGGGAATGGGGATTTTGCAGTATCCTTCCCATGGAGTGGGGCGGGAAGGGGATTTTGTAGTATCTTTCTCCTGGAGTGGGGAGGGAATGGGGATTTTGCACTATCCTTCTCCTGGAGTGGGGAGGGAATGGGGATTTTGCACTATCCTTCCCATGGAGTGGGGAAGGAATGGGGATTTTGCAATATTCTTCCCCTGGAGTAAGGAGGAAATAGGGATTTTGCTGAGAGGAAACTGATGTGAATTATTGTGCTTGCAAATCCATCTTAGTATTCTATTGGCATGGCCTTATTTCATGAAATTGTCTCTTGACAGACTCGTCTGCAAGAAATAAAATGCAGCCACACAACTTGTTCTAACTTGCTCAGGCCTCCCTCAGTTCATTTTAATATTTCCTCCCAGTTTTGTAATGGGAAGTCAATTTCCCTGTCATAAATATGGGGTGGGGAGGGGTTTCCAATGTTTTTGGAACTCTGTGTCTGTATAGGACAGGGATCGGCAACCTGAAGCACTCAAAGAGCCACAAAGGGCCTAACCAGAAGCCCCCCCCCCCCTTCAATTCTGGAGCTGACCAGAAGTTCCCCCATCATAGAGTCTCCTCCTAGTGCATCATCCTTTTTCCTATACCTGTCCTAACCGAAAGCCCTATCGACTGTGGAGTCAACCGGCAACAGGGAGCAGCAGCGGAGGGGTGAAAGAGCCACATTCGGCTCCAGAGCCACAGGCTGCCAATCCCTGGTCTAGGAAGAGAGACCACCCCTTGAAGCCAAGAAACAGGTGCATGGTAAACCCACTTCTTTTCAAAGAAAATTTCACATCTACCCAGTGTAACCCTGTAATGCCCAGAGAGAAGAGCAGTCCAAATTACCTTCTTATGGCTTGTAACATTAATGATTCCTCTACACTTGGTTTTAAACCTTTCTCACTTTATCTGGTTGAAATTGAACAAAGTTAGGTGCAATATTGGAAGAAGGTGTCTCTGCCCTGCGTCAGGAGGGACGGAGAAATCCCCCCCCCCTTTGCGATTGTAGTGCTGACATTCAAACTATTAAACATATTGTGCAAGGCTGCCCACAATGTGCATCTTCTGGTTCTCCACAAGACCTAAAGAAGCAACACCAGAGGCCATCACCTGGACAGCTGAAGTGGACCTCGATTTGTGAGACCAGTGCTGTATCTCCCCCTTAAAAATTTCATATATAATTACGTAGATTGTGTGTATATGTTGGCCTCTCTTTGGTCATGTTCTCATCATACACGGGATAGGATAGGATAGGATAGGATAGGATAGGATAGGATAGGATAGGATAGGATAGGATAGGATAGGATAGGCCAAGTATGATTGGACACCCAAGGAATTTGTCTTTGGTGCATATGCTGTGTCAGAGGTGGTATTGAGTAAGTTCTGACAGGTTCTGGAGAACTGGTGGTGGAAATTTTGAGTGTGGGGAGGGAACTGGGGTTTTGCAGTATCCTTTCACCCACAAAGCAACACCCACAGAATCGGTAGTAAAAAAAAATTGAATCCCACCACTGCCCTCAGTGTACATAAAGAAAAATAAAATAGAATACATTCATCAAGTATTATAAGGTACAACACTTAGTGATAGTCATAAGTTACTAAGAGGCAATCAAATTATACTATATAATTTAAAACAATATAAATTGTAAAGATACAAGCAACATGGCTATAGTCATAAGTGGGAAGAGATAGGTACTAGGAACGATGAGAAGAATAATAGTTATATAGTCTTAGTAAATAGTTTGACAGTGTTGTGGGAATTAGTTGTTTAGCAGAGTGATGGCATGGGGGCAAAAACTGTTCTTGTGTCTTCTTGTTCTGGTGTGCAGTGCCCTATATAGCATCATTTTGGGGGCAGGAGTTGAAACAATTTATGTCCAGGATCTGAGGGGTCTATAAGTATTTTCACAGCCCTTTTTTTTGACTCATGCAGTGTACAGGTCCTCAATGGAAGGCAGGTTGGCAGCCATTGCTTTTTCTGCCGTTCTAATTATCCATCGAAGTCTGTGTCTGTCTTGGGTTGCAGAGCCAAACTAAACAGTTATGGAGGTGCAGATGACAGACTCAACCATTCCTCTGTAGAACCGAATCAGTAGCTCATTGGGCAGTTTGAGCTTTTTGAGTTGGAGCAAAAAATATTTTTTAATATAATTTTTTCTTTATACATTTTTCTTTAACATACATAAGTTTGCAATAAACAATGTATTGTCTGGGTCTTTTACATATACATAATAGTAACTTCTAATTTCTACTTTTATTATCTAACCATTGGTAAAACAAATTCCAAGTTTAAAAAATATTCTTTGTCTTCTTTATCCTTTATCTTTAATGCTAATCTATCCATTTCTGCACACTCTAATATTTTTTGATTATATATTCATCTGAAGGTGTTTCCCTCATGTTTTCCAATATGGTGCAAATATCATTCTTGCTGCCTTCAAAACATGTAAGAGTAAATATACATTCCCTTTATTGTAATTTTCTGGCAAAATATCTAACAGAAATATTTCTGACTTTAAGTCTATATGTTGCTTTATCATTTTTTCTAAATATGTATTTTTGTCCAAATTTCTTTTGCCTTTTGGCAAATCCACCACATATGATAATAAGATCCCAGTATCTGGTTACATTTCCAGCAGTTTTTAAACATCTTTGCTAGCCTTGCAAATGCCACCTATAGAATATTTTTTAAAATATATATATTTTATTGTTTACGTATAAATATATTAAATTCAGTATAATTGTCCTGGCATTTCACTTGCCATAGAAACAAAAGTGAAAACAAATAGCATATATACTATTTTAAACAATGCTAGTGTTGCACAGTTATTTTTGACCATCATATTCTAGAATGTCAACTTATCTATCATTCTAATACCTACATTCTAACACATACATAATGTCTCTTTCCATGTCCATCTAACCTGATTCTTTTGCATCCCCACTTCTACCTCGTGTTTCTAACCATTGATAGAATCTGTTCAGTGTAGCATAGTATTCTGCATCCCCTTTGTCTTTTACTTTTTAACATTAGTCTATCCATTTCCGCAAAGACTAGTATCATCCTTATCGTCTCCTCCTCTGAAAGGGCATTTTTGGTCTTTCACTGCTGCGCATACACCATTCTTGCTGCGGTCAAGATGTGTAATATTAGGTATATTGCCCCTTTGTCACAGCCATCGGATATAATGCCTAATAAAAATAATTCTGGCTTAAACTCTATACATTGTCTAACTATTTCTTCTAACCACGTGTGAATTTGTATCCAAAATTTCCTTGCCTTTATGCAGGGCCACCACATGTGGTAGTATGTGCCAAGTATTTGTTTATATTTCCAACAGTTTGGGGACATATTGCTAAACATTTTAGCCAATCTTGCGGGGGGGGGGGAGGGCAGATGCCTATAAAGCTTTACAAGAAAGAAAGAAAGAGAGAGAGAGAGAAAGAAAGAGAAAGAAAGAGAAAGAAAGAAAGAAGGAAAGAAAGAAAGAAAGAAAGAAAGAAAGAAAGAAAGAAAGAAAGAAAGAAAGAAAGAAAGATACTAGTCTGTGTGGAAATGGATAGACTAATGTTAAAAATAAAAGACAAAGGAGATGCAGAATACTATGCTACACAGAACAGGTTCTATCAATGGTTAGAAACATAAGGTAGAAATTGGAATGTGAAAGACTCAGGTTAGTTAGGTGCACATGGATACTATGTATGTATTAGAATCTAGGTATTAGAATGATAGATAAATTGACATTCTAGAATATTATATACATTCTAGAACTGCTGGACTTGTTGAAGTTTGGACTTTAAAAAAAGCATTATTTAAAAAGCATTTTTCTAATTCTGGGACTCCTTATGATTCTGTGTTGTGTGTTCTTGGGAGAATAGCGTGGAACGAATCCGTTCAAGGTTTCTAGTTGCAGTTGGTTGTACTGGAGCCTAAAGGAAGCCCTTAAGTCGCTGGAATTGGGCTCAGAAAGAGATAAGCAACAGCCTGGCGTCCTCCAGATGTAGTCGACTACAACTCCCACAATCCCTTGCCGCTGGCCCTGACCTTCCCGGGGGCTTACGGGAGTTGAAGTCCCACCCACCTGGAGAGGCGGGCGTCGCTTCTCGGTAGGAAAAAGGAAAGGACCGATTCCGTCTCGGAGGTTCTCCCTTCGAAAGAAGATCAAACAGCTGGGATGCCTGGAGGGGGAGAAAGCGACGCGTAACCTTCTTCTCCCCCTCCCCACCTCTGGGAAGGGGAGCAGCCCCGTTTTGTCGCGGCACCTGCTTTGCTTTGGGGTTGGGGGGGGAGGACATCTCGGAATGCCTCGCGAGATGATGAGGCAGAGGAATGCTGGAGATGAAAGGTGCCCCCCACCCACCCAGCCACCTCGCCCCCCTCTTGCTCCCCTCTCCGCCTTCCCGGAGGATTCCTCGGGAATCAATCAGACAACTTTTCTCTTCCTATCATCTAGTTAGCTCCTAAAACAGCCTCGGTGGAAGCATCTGCTGCGCGTGGAGGGAAATGTCGAAAAGGCTCTCTCTCCCTCTCCCTCCCTTCCTTCCCTCCCTCCATCTCCCCCCTCTCTCCTTCCCTCCACCTCTCTCAATCCCTCCTTCACCTCTCTCCCTCTCTCCCTCCCTTCCTCCATCTCTCTCCCCCTCTCCCTCCTTCCCTCCACCTCTCTCTCCCAAACCACTCCCCCTCTCCCTTCCTCTATGTCCTTCCCTTCCTCCATTTCCCTCTCTCCTATCTTCCCTCTCCCTCCCACTCTCCTATCCCTCTGTCCATCCCTTCCTCCATCACTCTCTCTCTCCCCATCCTCCCCCTTTCTCTCCTGCCCCTCTCTCTCCCTTCTCCCTTCCTCCCTCTCTGTTCCTCCCTTCATCTCTCTTTTTCTCCCTCTCTCTCTCCCCTTCTCCATCTCTCCCTCTCCCTTTCTCTCCCTCCCCCCCTCCCTTCATCTCCCTCTCTTATCCCCTGGATACTTCTTATGTGAACCTTAAGATCATTTTCCACAAAGGAAGGAAGGAAGGAAGGAAGGAAGGAAGGAAGGAAGGAAGGCACTGTCAAGCCATTTCTGTAAATCCTGCTAAGGAGATATGTCTATTGGTCTGCCAAGAGTTCAGGTCAATTCAATAGAAATTTTGATGATGATGATGATGATGATGATGATGATGATGATGATGATGATAGCTCTGAGCTCCAGAAAGTTTATTCTAAATAATAGCCCAACAGTTTTAAAAAGAGGTCCTGGGGATAAGTCCATTTCCTCCACCATCACTTCCCTACCATGAATGGAATTGGTGGAACCCTCACCATATTCCAGGCTTCCTTTGGAATCCAGATGTGTTATTTCTGCTTGCTCTCCACTCACCCCTACCCTTAATTTTTTTTTTAAAAAAAAGGTCCACACAGGGCCATTTCTTCACTGAGAAGTTATTGTACCCTAGAGCATTACCTCACCTGTCCCCGATCAAGCCATAGATCATCCACCTTAATCACAAATATATCAGACAATCCAAGGGTAAAGTCAGAGGGTGTTGCAAATGCTTTCTGGGTGAATTTGAGCCACTCCTCTCTTTCAGCTCCAGCAACCTCCCAAGTTGGCCATTGGGAAAGGGTGGACAGCCAGGGTCCAGCAGGAGTCACATTGTGCAGTAGGATATCATCTCATCTAGCAAACCAAGTCCCCGTTTAATTTCGGGCAATGAGGATGTTACCTAAGCACCTTCATTTGTGGGCCAACTTTGTTGGCTGAACATCTGCTTGAAGGCCACTGTTTTTGGTTCAAGCAGAAGCACCGAGGTCAGGAGTAGGACTCATTGCTTTCACTTGGAGCCAACCTTGGATGGCCAAGAGGAGATATAGATTTATCTTCAGTCCAAATTAACAGAACAACAGGGCTGGAAGGGACCTTGTAGGTCTTCTAGTCAACTCCTCTGTTCAAACAGGAAATCCTTCACCACTTCAGACAAATGGTTATCCAATCTCTTCTTAAAACATTCCAGTATTGGAGCAGTCACAACTTCTGGAGGCAAGTTGTTCCACTGATTGATTGTTCTAACTGTCAGGAAATTCCTCCTTAGTTCTAGGTTGCTTCTGTCCTTGATTCATTTCCACCCATTGCTTCTTGTCCTGCCTTTAGATGCTTTTGAGAATAGCTTGACTCCCTCTTCTTTGTGGCAGCCCCTGAGATATTGAAACACTGCTATCATGTCACCCTTGGTCCTTCTTTTCATGAAACCCAATTCCAGCAACCGTTCTTCATCATGTTTTAGCCTCCAGCCACCTAATCATCTTTGTTGCTCTTCTCTGCACTCTTTCTAGAGCCCCAACATCTTTTTTTATAATCATTTAATTTTAGGCAAAGAGGTTGTTGTCTCAGAACCTTCATTTGTGGGCCTAAAAGTGCTGGATGCTGCTAACAGAAGGTGACTTATGAGGATGTCAGCCTAAAAATCTTGAATGATCCCCTCACCACTTTTATGTTTTGATATAAAAATGGTTTTATTCTGAACCATTTGAAAGACCAACGTGTATGTATTTATCTGATGATTGATCGATGGCCTGGCTGATTGATTGATTGATTTAGATAAGGGTTGATGTACCTCTTTACTTCCAAAGGCTTGGGGTGGCATGCCAAACCAGGCGTATGAGAGGCAGCTTCTAATTCAGTTTTATTTCTCAAGGGTTTCTCATGTTGGTCTGTTGTTGTGTTCTTGAAATTTGGAAAAGTTGAAGGTCGCATCGAGGAAAGGGGAACAAATTATTCTGGAAAGTTTAGTGCTATCTATTATTCAATGCAATTATTTTTTGAAAGAAAGGAAGGAAAAAAAGAAAGGTGAAAGAGAAGAAAGAAAGGAAGGAAGAAGAAAGGAGAAGGAAGGAAGGAAGGAAGGAAGGAGGAAGAAGAAAGGAGGAAGGAAGGAGAAAGGAGAAAGGAGAAAGAAAAGAAAGGAGAAAGAGAAGAAAGAAAGGGAGAAAAGAGAGAGAGAAAAGAAAAGAGAAAAGAAGAGAGAGAGAAAAGAAAGAGAGAAAAGAATAGAGAGAAAAAAGAAAAACTCCAAGCTATTATTAATATGGTGGGTAAGTAAAAGAAAATTAAAAACAGTCCCTTCTTCTTCCCTTTCCCACAACTGCACTGGCCCGAACGTAAACGCTATTATTATTATTGTTGTTATTATTATTATTATTATTATTATTATTATTTTAATAATTAACACGCAAATAAGCCCTTCAGGACAGCTACCTGGTCTCTCGGCGGAGAGCAAGCAACTTTTTTTGCGCTTCCGCGGAATCGCCCACCTCCGTCCGCGTTCTGCCTGCCCAGTATTTAAACCGGGAGGAAAGCGGGGGGGGGGGGGGCTTGTAATCAGTTTTCTCCTTAAATAAGCGAAACACCCCCTCTCCCCCCACCTTTCCCCCATTTAAGCTTTTCAATGCCTCTCTGGACGGCCACGCTGAGAGGTCTCTTCTAATGCGGTTTGACAGCGTCTCAAAGACCTCGCCGTACTGGCGGGGAGGGAGCGGGAAGAAAGAAGAAGGGATCGATCGCCTACTTCGGGAAAGTTTTCCCTATCAAGTCTTGGTGGGGGGGGAGAGGGAGGGAGGGAGAGAGGGACACTCGGCGACAAGAATTTCAAATAAGCCCCGCGCAGGGCGTCTGTGTGTGTGTGTGTTTCTGTTTGTGTGTTTCTGTTTGTGTGTGTGTGTGTGTGTGTGTGTGTGTGTGTGTATTTGACAGAAGTAGCGCGCGCACGCACAAACATACACACGTTCCCTCCTTTCCTTAGAACTCCCGGCTCCTTTGATGATACTTGATGGCCTATTAGTTCCAGATCAGGCAAATGCCTTTTTCAGCAGTTTCGTAGTGAAGGATGAAGATTTTTCTCCTCCTTTCTCCATTGTTTCTCTTTCTTATTCTCCTTCTTCCTCTTCTCCTCCTTTTCTCTCTTTCTCTTTCTCCTTTGTTCTTCTCCTTCTTTCTCCTTCTCCTTTTTCCTTCTTCTTCCTTCTCCTTCTCCTTTTTCTTTCTCTTTCTCATTTGTTCTTATTTCTCCTTCTCCTTTCTCCTTATTCTCCCTCCTTCTTCTCCTTCTCACTTTCTTTCTATTTCTCGTTGTTTTTCTTTCTCCTTCTTTCTCTTTATTCTCCTTCCTTTTCCCCCTTCTCTCTTCCTCTTTCTTCTTTGTTCTTTCTTTCTCCTTTTCTTTCTCCTTATTGTCCTTTCTTCTCTTTCTCACCTCTCCTTTCTCCTTCTTATTCTCTTTCTCCTTCTCCTCCTTCCATTCTCTATTTCTTTTCCTTCTCCTTACTTTTCCCCTTTTCTTCCATGCATTCCTTCTCCTTCCCTAGCCACCATAAGCAGGGTGCCCCAGATGTTACTTCCTTAACTGTGAAGGTACCGCGTAAGGCCACTTTCGATCACTTTTCTCCAAATGGCCGGCGACTTTATTCCCCGCGCGGAACCGTTTGGCTACCCCGATCCATAAACCGGCTATTTAAAAACGCCCCAATTTTTCCCTCTTCCGATTTGTGTTGAGCTGACAAAGATCTGGCGGCCGCTCTCCCGAGATTTTTTGGAGGGGGGGTGACAGGTGGAGAAGCTTGGGTTGTGTATTGTGTAGGGAAAGGACTCGCTTTTGGAAAGTGAGATCCTCCGTTTTGTCTCAAGTCCTTTTCCTCTCTAAAAAGCGTTTATGGTTTGTTTGTTTGGTTGGTTGGGTTTTTTTTAGCATTTTCGGCTGCTAGTCCGCAAGATTCTGGCGAAACCGAAGCGAAATGTCCGGGAGGGGGAATTCTCCCATAAAATTCTTCTACAAAATAGGAAATCTACACACAGAGATTGATCCATCTTCAGATGGAGTCTCCCGACTAATTTGAGGGGCCACCAAACTAAGCCCGAATTAAGAGGTGCCTTCCCAAATTCTTAAGAGAAAAAAAGTCAAACCGTTTTATCTCTTTGAGAAAGCCAACTTCAATCGGTAGCTGGCTTCGGTTTAAGAGCATTCTGGTTCATTTTCCTGGGGCGAGGGTGAACTCTTGAGTGCCCCTGAAAATATAGCCACGTTTTCCGTAAAGAGACGCAAATCGCCGGGCGAATAATCTCGACTTGAGCTACCCGTTTGCTCCCCGAAAGGGGTAACCCCTGGTTTTACGGTGCCCGGACAGGTAAACCTATTCTCTCACAGCCTAGAATAATGTTCTTCCCTTTTGAGGAAGGGTGCGGAACGGCGGGGGAAGGGGGCAGAATCTAAGTCACGGTTCAACTAAAAACTCCGTTTGCTGAGCAGCGGCGGGGAATTGAAAACGCCTGAAAAAAAGGGGGGGGCTGCAGGAATATTGTAAGGAGGAACCGTCTGGCGGGGGGGGGGGGGAAGAAGATCCAGGGCCTGGATTTAGAGCAAAGCGGGGGGGAGAACAGTCTCCCCCCGCCCATATTCTGTAAACAGCCAAGTAAAACATTTCAGTTTGGGCTAGAAAATATAATTTCCCCTTTCTTCCGTACATAGTTGTTCTTTTTTTAAAAAAAAATGTTTCGCCTTTATTTTATTTTTTTAGAAATAACTCAGGGTGGTGAACATACCTAACCCCTCTTCCTGTCTTTATTTTCACCATCACCACAACCCTGTAAGAGATGAGTTGGGATGAGGGAGATTGACTTTGCCCAAAGTCACCTAGCTGGCTTCTTACCTAAAGAGGGGCTAGAACTCACAATCTCCTGGTTTCTAAGCCCGATGCCTTCATCACCAGACAAACTGGCTCACTTTTTCATTCATTTTTCCTTTTTTTGGTGGAGTGGGGAGAGCGCTTCTATAACTTTCACGAATTTTTCCTTACTTGTTTCTTTTCTCATGGGTGTTTCATATTTTCTTTCCTTCATAATTCCTCCTGGCTGTTCCCCCAGAAACACCATGTCCTTGCATTGTGGCGTTGCTTAGTTCTACTGGAGAGTAAAACCTCCCTGAATCGTGACTAAAAGCCCCCCTCCGGCGGGGGGGAACCAGGCATTAACTTCAAGATGGGCTTTGTAGTCTTCTCTAAGTTGTTTTTTTAGGAACTAGAAATGCCATTCTGCCCACTTTGTTAAAATGACAGATCGCAATTCATTTTGGGAGTGGAGGGGGAATGACGGGCTGGTAATGGGGTATCCCAGAAAGGCACCAGGATTAGCGGATAGCACTGAAAATGTACAAGTCACTTTTCCTACTCCAATTGTTATGGAGAAAAAGGCTAGCAAATGGGGAATTTCCCCCAGTTTTGGACCACTTTTATGACCCGTCTGGTTTCCGGTCCTAAACTTCTTGCAATTGGAACTCAGTAGCCAAATATAGAAAAATGCTACACACACACACACACACACACACACACACACACACACACGAATACAAACGGTGGGAAATTGGATTTTTCAAGCAGGCTGGTGTTGTCCTGTAAATCAGAAGTTATCCAAAGCAGGAGAGAAATGCAAGCTAGTTGCTTATCGCCAGATGCTTGCGAAGGCACCAACCAATAATTAACATCCAGTTAATTAAGAGAGATGATGATGATGATGATGATGATGATGATGATGATGATGATGATGATAGAGGAGGAGGAGGGGAGGAAGGGAGGGTGATGAGACCCTACCTGCATGAGGGGGGGATACACATAAATGCACTCTTGGGGGAACCCCCAAAATTTCTTTCTGTGAGAATTGGCTGCAAATCAGGTTTTTTTCCCTACTTCTTTGTTTTACAAACAAATGACAATTTTGTATTAAGCGAAGGATTTTAAAACCTGAAGTTGGAACTAGCCGCTTTCCTAGTTGGGTGCTTGCGAAATATGTCAGCTAGCCGCCTTTTGCATATTCACTCAAAATAAAATCCATATATATTTCACACACAAACACACAAACACACACACACACGGGGGGGGGAGAGAGGATTCCATCAGATTTTAATTCTCTGAATTGAAATAGGCTTCTATATCCTTAGGAGTCTTAAATGAAGGACCTCGACGTTTAATATTATTCTGTTTCTTGATGACGCCTGTCTAATTATATAAACTTTGCAGGTAGGAAAAAGTGAATGTTTGGACAGGAAATAAGGAAGGGGCGGGGGGAGCTAATTTTCTTTTATTTTTAACTGGACCTCTCATGTCGAGAAAAAATAGATAAGGTTTCAAAAACCTTATACTTGCAATATATAAATATTTGCAAAAAAAACAACCCGAAGAAAGTAGCTTTAACGCCACTCTTTAAAGACAATCTGACCTCGACGAAGCTGCACATTATTCACAAAACAATATTTTATTATTGATGGACGTGTCGATCGTCCCTTCAGGTTGCCATTATTATCCCTTTGCAGAGGGTCCCCAGTCTCGGCGGCGCATTCTGCGCCCCTTCCCAGACCCGCCTCCGCCACCACCTTTCCAATCGAAAACTATTTCCTACCCTTTGATTAAGAATCGAAGGGTAACAAATATGGTTGAAAGGCCCCGCATGGAGCATTTGCGGGCATGGATTCCTATAAGCAAGAAGGAAGGCGAGAAGAGGAAATATATAGATATTTGGAGAACGCTTCCTTGGCTTAAAAAAAATAAATAAATTCGTGGCAATGGGGCAAAGCGAATCTCACGCGGGACGGCGGTGGTGAACGGGTTGTGTCGGAACCTTTCCTGGGGGAGGAAGAGGAGGAAGAGGAGGAATACAAACTTTGTAGTTTAGCACCCATAAAAGCTAGGCGGGCCCGTTCCTCTTTCTTTTGCCCCCGCCGAGGGTTCCCAGCCGCAACTTGGGGAATACAACCTATTTTGCGTTCCTCGCTTTTCATCCCGGAGGGCCAATAAAACGCCGCAGTTGGGCCTTAAGGGGGAAAAGAAAAATGGAATACTGCTTTTCTTGGAGTTCTTCTCCTTCTTTGCAAGGCCCGCACCGGCCGGCCGGCCGGCCGGCTAGCTGGCTGCCTGGCTGCGCGGGCAGCCTCTCGGCGACTCCCCCTCTGGCAAAGAGAACCCCGTCCCTTCTGCAGCCAAACTCCTCCCGGGGACTCCGAGGCGGATCCCGAATTAGGTCTAGGATGAGACTCGGAGCCAAGGGCGGGATCCCACCGCAGGATGCTCCTTGCCCATCGGCTTCAAGGCAGGCAGGCGCCGACCCCCCCCCCCTCCGCGGCAGCTTGGAGCGAGGTGTTGCTGGGGGCTGATTGGGGATCATTGCGGGGGGCGGAGGCCTTTTTAATAAGAAAACCCTTCGGGGAACGGAGAAACGGAAAACAGACCTTTCACTTCCAAACCCTCCTTCCTTCTTCTTTCTTTCCTTTTTTTTAAAAAAATAGATTGGGTCGGAGCAAACGGCGAAGAAGGCGGTGTAACGTTAAACCGGCTTTTGGATGGCAGCTTGTTGCCCCAGCCATTTTAACCAGGCCTTCGCGAGTTTACGGGGAATGAAAGCAGTCGCTGTACACTCTGAGAGGCCTGGTGGGATGATTTAAAACATAAAATAAATAGAATGAAAAAGGAATGAAAATGAAAGCAGCCCTTTCTTGAAAGGAAAACTGCAAATACAACGGGGTTTTTCCTTCCGCCTGTTTGTAAATGTATACAAACTCAGTCCGTGTTTGGGATCTGAAGGTTCCTCCTCTGTTTCTAGTTAGCGTAAGGGGGGCATGAGTGAGAGAGTGAGTGAGTGAGAGAGAGAGTGAGAGTGAGAGAGTGAGAGTGAGAGTGAGAGTGAGAGAGAGAGAGAGAGAGAGAGAGAGAGAGAGAGAGAGAGAGAGAAGCGTTGGGGTGCAAATTTTGAATTGACCCCTTGGCTCTAAACCGCCTTCCAGTTACAAGAGAACATTTAAATGAGGGGTGGGGGAGAAAAACACAACTGTCTCCCAATCCCACGACTTTAAGTGAGCCCGGGTTGATTTGGTAGCTGACAACCATAACACCCCCCCCCAACCTGCTTTTTTCCAGAAATTCCAGATATTCTTTCGATTTTTAAAAATAAGATAATAAAATAAAATAATCCTCAGATTATATGTATATCTATTTCCATTCTCATTCTTCAAAGGCTGAAAAATTGATTAGGGTGAAGTTACTAGACTACAAAAAATTTACAGTGTTCTTGAATAAAGCTTGTTTTTATACCCTTCCATATTTTTTCTACACACACACACACACACACATACACACACACACACACACACACACACATATATATATATATATATATATGAAAAATGTGAGGATATGGGTGATATCTAAATTATACATATATGTATGCATGTATGTATGCATGCGTGCGTGCGTGGGTATGTGTCTGTGTATACACACATAAACACACATGCATACATACACGCATACATACATGCATGCATACATATATGTATAATTTAGATACCACCCATACCCCTCCTAGAGAGAGTCTTGTTTCCTTCCCTTCCTCCCTCTGTTCCTTTATTTCTTCCTCTTTTCCTTCCTCTTCCTCTCTCCTTCTTCCTCACGTTTCCTTCTTTCCTTCCTTCCTTTCCACTCCCTCCCTCCTTCCTTCCTTCCTCTCTTTTTCCCAAGCCAAACAGTCTGAGAGGAGGCTTTCCCCCGCTCCCTCCCCAGCTTGTCTTTTTAGCCCATTGAAATTATCTCTCTCTCCTCTAACACTTCCCTTGCCCGAGCCGCGCTAACCAGCTCTTGCCCAAACCTGTCACCTTGGAGCGCCACCTTGCCGCTGAAAAGCGAACTGCACTCCCCCTACAGGAACTTGGAAGAAGCGGGCTCCTGAAAAAGCCGCGCTGGATTTCCCCCACTTTCTCACTCTTGTCTCCTCTCTCACACACACACACACCCCTCCAAACCCCCACCCCACCGCCCGCCCGCCCGCTCGCCCGCTCTCTTCATAATCAAAGAGAGTTAATAGAATGGGACACTTGAAAGTGCTCCTTTCACTAAGAGTTGAAGAGACATTGTAACATGCAGGGTATCTCCCGTAGTATCAGTTCGGGTGGATGGACGTGTGAAGAAAGTGGAAAGGAAGGGGTGGGAAGCCAGAAAGAAAAAGGGGTGGGGGTGGGCAGGAAAGACGAAACCAACCTGGGTGTCGCGTTTCGCCGAGAGGGGCCAGCGGTAACCTAAGCTGCGAGGTTTGAATGCGGAGTCCTACAGTAACAGCTCGCTTTTCACACCTCGCCTAGAATTTAAAAGCCTCTCAGCTTTTCGCTTGCTGCTTTTTTTTCTTCCTTTCCTTTCCTTGGCGTATAGATTTAATTCCAAGCTGGAAGGTAACTAAACTCGGCCCTTCGGCGTCTAGGCGAAAAGGAAAACTCTCAAGTTACGTCCAGAGAAAGAAAGTGGGGGGGGGGGGGGGGCAGTCGCAAATCATAACCAGGAAAAGGGAGACGGGAGGGGAAGGAAATCTCGCTCATCTTTAAATTCTGGAAGTAGAAGCCCATTGAAGGTGGCCTCAGCTTCCCCGGGCGAGGAAAACGGTCTCCAATGTGCCTCTAAGAGAAGGCGAACCTGCCATTTTTTAAAATATACCCAGTCTTGGGAAGCCTTCCTCGCCAATCCAGCCCTACGTTTTAGGGCAAGATCGAGCCCTGTTATCGTCGTGTTCCCCCCCCCCCTCCCTTTCATTTTGAAAATCAACTCGAAATAAATCGCATCTTCCTCTCCCCAAACATAAAGGGCCACTATTTCTTTCAACGGATGAGATAAAATAGAAAAAAAGAACCGTTTCTCTGAGTTTGTTTTTAATATTCAGAAAACACCATTTGCAAGCGGGGAAGGAAGAGTCGTAGGAAGGAACACTCCCAGGGAAGGGACATGATATGAAGGGGATATAAAAAACACCAGATCTTTTTCGAAATAATATAAAAAAAATTTCCCGGGTGTAGTGGATAGAGGTTTTCGAAGTTATATTTGAAAGGTATAATAATTTGGGGACCGTAGTTCTGGTTTAGCTCGGGCGCAAACCTTGCCGATTTCTACATTTGTTCCCTTGTTTAACCAAATAGACGATTGATTTCTCGGATTGATTTGTCCCCACAGTCAATACAGAGAAGTAACTAGGAGGATGACTATAAAATAAATTGGGAGGCTGTTGATTCAAAACCAGAAGGACGTTATATCCGGGATCTGGGGAGTCAAGCAAATATTATTGCTTCTCCACCAAATCCAGTATTCCATTATTATTATTATTGTTGTTGTTGTTGTTGTTGTTGTTGTTGCTGCTGCTGCTGCTGCTGCTGTTATTATTATTGTCCTAGATTATTCTCCTCCTCCTCTTCTTCTTTTTTCCTCCTCTTCCTCTTCTTCATCTTCCTCTTATTTTTATTGTTTATTCTTCCCCCTCTTTCCTTGTTGTTCTTATGCTCTATTGCTATCCATCTTTAATTTACCAACCGTGGGAAGAGTTGGCGTATAAGAAAGAGGGAAAAGAGAGATTCAGCATAAACAGAATCTGATTTGAGAACAATAGAACCAAACAGCTGTGACAGGTGGATCCCCTTAATAATGGATGGGGGTGGGTGGGGGTAAGGAAGATTCTGCCTTGCCATTTTGAGTATTAGGAGAGAAATAATGTGTAGGATCCACTTTTCTTAATCACAAAGGATTCAATAGACAGTCTGGGTTGAAGGAAGCAGCTTTGATCACATCAACTGAAAAAAGGGTGGGCATGATTTTTAAAGGCATAAAATTTGGGGATGACTTATGGATATCCTTCTTTTCATCCTTCTTTCCTTCCCTTCCTTCCCTCCTTCCTTCCTTAAAGTATTTTCCCCAGTTTCATAAAAAAGGAAGAGAAAGGAAAGGGGGGGAGAGAAATTGAATTTTTATCCTCCTCTCCTTTTTCTTCTTCATCTCCTTCTTTCCTGCTCTTCCCTTTTCTCTTCCCAGAAATATGAAATATCGCGATTATGTCTCCTGCCGCAAAGATGCAAAATAACCGGGTGGAATTTGTATTACAACCAGATCATAATGTTTCAGTGGTGGTAAACATGTAGCCAGAGGGTGTTGCTAATGATTCTTGGATTAGAGGGAAAGAGGGAGAGAGAAGAAGAAGAAGCAAAGGGAGGGGGAGAGAAAGGGAGAAGGGTTTCATCAAAAGGAAGCCTGAAATTTAACCATTAATCCGGAATATATCAAGCCATCTCTCAGATCACAGAGGCAGGGGGGGGGAGGCAGAAATAAAATCTACCATTAGCTTGACACTTCACTCACTCAAATATTCACACACGGAATTCATAGCAGACATCATCATTATTATTATTATTATTATTATTATTATTATTATTATTATTATTGAAACTCAGTCAACTGAACATTTAAAAATGTTTCATAAATCATATCATATGCACCAAAGACAAATTCCTTGTGTGTCCAATCACACTTGGCCAATAAAGAATTCTATTCTATTCTATTCTAAATATCATCATCATCGTTGTTGTCATTGTTGTTGTTAGTATTATTCTTATTGTTACAACCAGTTCTGGGGTTCTGGATGAAATGGAAGCAATAATAATAATTTGCAAACTGAAGTTCAGCAATTATGGAGGAGGGGGGGGGAATCAATGGTTGTACCAAGAGTAATAGGAGCCCTTGGAACAATACCCAAAGAGTTGCCTAGATACATGGACATTTTGAACTTATTAGATCTGAATATTCTTACTTGGCAAAAAAAAAAAAATCACCTTACTCGGAACAGCCTATATACTCAGAGGTTAAGCTCTTAGGTCCTTGGTTAGGACTTCAACTGTTCATTTTTACCAATCCAGGACTGTGAATCGAATTGAAAATTAAAACAACAACAACAACAACAACAACAACAACAACAACAACAATACTTGGATGCAATACAACCTAAGATGCTGGCAGCAACCCGTATCCAGTCAATGATATCTGTGATACATTTTTAATGTTCAGTTGACTGAGTTTCATGTTTAATGAATAAAAGAGATAAAAACAACAACAACAACAACAAAAATCATGTAGGAAATTAAGATATGATCATCCCTCCTTCATTAGGGAGCAGTGGAATAGGGGAAAATGGCACTCGAGGGGGACATGGAGAAAAGACCCCCCCCTATACATACGTACATACATACATACATACATACATACATGCATGCATGCATACATACATACATACATACATACATACTTCACACACACAGAGAGAGAGAGAGAGAGATGCACACCTTCCTTTTCACAAGGCCATACAGGTGACCATTGGAAGCCCAGGTTGTAAACTGCCCAGTCATTTAAGTCAGATGGGTGCTGTAGAAATTAAATGAATGAATGATAAACTAAGAAATAGAATAATAATAATAATAATAATAATAATAATAATAATAATAATAATAATAATAATAATCACAAACAAACAAAAGAAAGCAAGCAAAAGGGACCATACATTTGGTCGTGAGGGTAAAATGGGTGTAAAGGGGGGTGGGCGCGTTGCTTGCCAGGGCTCTGAAAAAGCACCTTCTGTCTGAATTTTGGATGTTAGACCTTGGTTACCTTTTCTCCGTGGGGGACAGAAGCACCTCTGAAGGACTAAAGCATTGGGCATAAAAAGAGAGGAGGAGGAATTGTTCCCTCCACTGATTGTCGCGGGGGGGGGGGAGAGATAACCCCCATCTTCAGGACCTTACATTGTACACTGAGGGTCGGAGAGAAATGGGTGTGCCCCTTATAGCGTTTTACCCAATACAAGAGCACGAGTGTGAAAACAAGCAACCCCCTTGATCTGGACCGGTGTGTGGAATCGTGAGGAGGTCTTCCATCTAATCCTACTGCTTTGCCCACCCCAAGACCAAAGACACAGCATCCCCCCCCCCTTTTTTTGCTAGACCCCAAACTTAAGGAATACCACTGGACAAAGGGTGGGGTGGAAGGGAGGCAAGCTGTTAAGTGCAGCTGGCAAGGAAAGCCCAAGACCCTGTTGAAGAGTCCATCAACCAAGAGAGCAGAAGAAATTGAATCGTATTTCCATTTAAAAGGAGAATCCCAGTTCTGGGGTCTTTCTGCGGTTAGAATAATTGCACTCCATCTTGGAATATATATGGTTGTGGTTGGTCACCCAGTCGGTCAGATGTTTAGGCTGGCTTGTCATTTTTATCCATCTGTCAAGGATCTGAGACGGGCAGGTGTCTGGTCTGATGGGGCTAAAAAAAACCCACCTTCTTCGCAAGATGTCAGCTGCTCCAAGCCGAGCTGCCTTCGGCAATTGGGGGTAGGGAATGTTTTTTGTCAATGCCGCCGGTGCTCAAGTGGCGCCCCAGTGGTTTTGGGATGGCACCCAAAGGCGCCTATGGCTGTGACTACTGCCTTTTGCTTGCTTGGCCCACAATGGGTCTATTTTTTAATAGTGCTACCATTATTTTACTCTTTCATTCTTCGCTCTGCTCTTCACTTACAACACTCCTATTTCTAAGGCTACAGGACGGCCTGGAAACTGTTGGCCTTTCTCTGCCTTTCAGAAACAAGGCAGCTTCTCCTCGTGGTGTCTTCTCCGACCATTGGCCTTGGCCAAGAGCCCTGCTGTCTGCCAGACACTCATTACACATAGGTGACAGATTCAGTGCATTATCCTTAGTCAGCACAGTGACTCTCCTAAACACAGTTGACAATTCTGCAGGCGCACCAAAACACTAGCATGATAATAGGCGGGGATGGTTGATCTCCTTGTCCCTGGCTTTCTTATGCTGCTTTCCAAGGATCTCGCTCCCTCTCCCTCTCCCTCTCCCTCTCCCTCTCCCTCTCCCTCTCCCTCTCTCTCTCTCTCTCTCTCTCACACACACACACACGTATGTGCGCATACACAACCACAAAATACACATCTATATATATGCCCACTTTTTTCTTAGTGCATTAGCTTCCAGCCTATCCACTTCACATTTTATCATATCAATGAAAGCTTTCCAGGAAAACATTTTCTTTTTAGGAGTCACCCATTCTCTCTTCTGGGAGTAGCTGACCATCTTAGGGGCAACAAATGGCCAGCAACTGTGAACCGCATTTTGCCATAAACTGAAGTTAGTCCTGGCAATTCATGGTGCAGAAAGTATGCGTGTAGTGTGTCTGTGTGTGTGTGTCTGTGTGTGTGTCTGTGTGTCTGTGCTGTGTGTCTGTGTGCATACCAGAGAAGTGGGCATATCCAATGAGCAGGATTCATGGCCTGCTCCATACTAATCTCAAAAGTAAGTCTCCGTGAGTTCCGTGGGATTGATTCGAAAGGCTGTGGCGTTCCTACCGGCGAAGGGGCACGCGTGGTAAGAAATCTCCCTTTTGGGATGGCGACAAAAACGCCCTGATCCTCTAGAAAGCTTGGGCCATTCTGAATGCCCTGGCCTTTAAGGCTGCCCAAACGTTCAAGGGGGGTGGGGGACGGGATAAAAGGCAGGAGACGTCGCCCCACCACAAAACGCCCCGTTAGGAGAAGCGAGCGTGGGAAGACTCTCACACAACTCACAACCTGGTGACTGCGGGCTGGGTGTGATGGGGGTTGTAGTCCCGCGCCAAGCTGCAGGAAGATTTCTAACATGCTTCCCCACTCCCTCTTTGAGGGTCGCAATGGGGCAGCGATGGGGAGGAGAGCGGAGGAGATAATCCCCCCAACTTCTTCGCTCGCCTGGCATTTTCTTCTGCTCCTACCAGGCCATCAGCGCCCCCTTGAGAGAGGCGCTCGGTCAAGGGTGCGTGGAGAGAGACGACCTCGTGGGTCGGGGTTCCGCTGGACCATTCCGCCCTGACGTCATCCATTTCAGCCGAAGAAGATCCGCGGGGCGTTTCGAGGGGAAAGTGCCGTGAACTCCTAGCGTCTGAGAAGTACAGAGGCTGGTGGGAGGGGGGCAGGCGAGGAGACTGGAGAGTCAAGATTACGGAATGAAGGCTAGCAGCCAGGCTAAAGGGGGGGGGATAATTCGGATTGAGTTCGCCCCCACGCATAGAGTTCAAGAGCTATGAAGGGGAGAGAATGTTTCACAGATTTCTCCCACACCTCAGCCAGGGACCTGCAGATCCCTCAATTTAAGTTTTTGTCATAATAAAGATCTGCTCGCCCTAGTGATCCAGGCTCCCCTCCAAAAAAATCTAGATGGTTCAAAGTCTTGGGGAAGGCCTCTCCTTCTTTCTGACCCCCGCAGATTCCCTTGAACGCTATTCGGTCATGAATAAAACGTCCAGCAAGGGCAGCTTAGGTCATCATTAAGTTCCCCCCCCCCCTTTCTCTTTTCCTGGTTTCCTTTTTTTTCCTCCCCTGCTTCCTTCTCCCTCCCTCCCTCCCTCGCTCCTTCGGTTCTTTTCCTCCCTCCTTTTTTCCCAAAGATTAATTAACCCCCCCCCCATGTCATCATAGCCCTACGTATTTCCCATACAGCCATGAAGAGATGAAGTCTACCAACTGTTCCCCTACCCCAAAAAGCTGGGATTTTACTATTTGTTTTACCCGAAGGACTAGCAGGTGGTGCCGCAATTTAGTTTGATTCCACCTCTCAGTCTGTAGCGGGTATTTTTGGGAAAGACAGATGAAAAAGGATGAGTGCAGAAAAGTAAAAAAAATGTCTAAAGAGAAGGTTTTCTTTCTTTCTCTTTCTCTTTCTTTCCTTCTTTTGCTTTCTTTCTTTCTTTCTTTCTTTTCCTTCCTTCCTTCCTAGAGAGGGGTAAGTGCAAAAAAGTGAAAATTTGTGTAAAGAGAAGGTTCTCTCTCTCTCCCTCCCTCCCTCTCCCTCTCTCTCTTTCTTTCTTTCTCTTCCTTCCTCCCTTCCTTCTTTCCTTCCTTCTGCTTTTCTATCTTTCCTTCTGCGTCTCTCTCTTGTTTTCACTCTCCCCTTTCCTCTCTTTTGGGGGATGAATATGAAAATGACACAGAAAAGGCAAGTCGAAAGGGGTGACAACTTCGGACACCTGGCCCGGCCTGAGCTGGGGAGAATAATTATCTTACTTCCCATCCTTGGTAGATTTTATGACAGGCCTTTCTTAGCATGATGATCCATATTAGCACCAACCAACCGCGAAAAGCACTTGAAAGCCTTACTGATTCCAACGGGATTCAAGAACACCTGTTTAATCCTGCGCTTTAAACCCAGGAGCTTAAAACTATTTTAGTATGACCAGCCCGTCGCCTGTAACAATTGTAAACGTTTGCAAGCACCGCATGTCCTTCTTTTCTCTCCTGTTTTAAAACCACCCTTGAACCAAAGCTGGATTGATGAGAGTCAATAGTATCTATATACAGTCTTAATGGTGGCTGTTGTGACTTGTTTCTGTGAAGGACAGGAGGGCGGGGGTGAGGGAAAAGAGGAAGGAAGGAAGGAAGGAAGGAAGGAAGGAAGGAAAAGGGAGGAAAAGGAGGGAAGGAGGGAGCAAGCAAGGAAGAAAGAGAGGGAGGGAGGAAAGGAATGAAAGAGGAAAGGAAAGGAGGAAGGAAGGAAAAAAGGAAAAGGGAGGAAAAGAAGGGATGGAAGGAGCAAGGAAGGAAGGAAGAGAGGGAGGGAGGAAATGAAAGGAATGAAAGAGGAGAGGAGAGGAAAGGAAAGGAAAGGAAAGGAAAGGAAAGGAAAGGAAAGGAAGGAAGGAAGGAAGGAAGGAAGGAGGCCGGTTTACTAGAGAAGTAAGTATAAAAGGAAGATAGAGTGAGTGGAAGAATTACATTTAATTGAAAGCAAACAAACGGCAAGGAAGAAAAAAAGTTCCAAATACATTGCAGAGTTTTAAGAGTGACGTTTTTAACCACAGAAAGGGGAAGCTTTCCAAACTCTCCTCCCATCCCACCCCACCCCACCCCGCTCCTCTTCGGTCTCCCGATTCCCCGGGGAAGCGAAGGCCGAGCTGTGTGTATGTGTCGACGGAGGCGCCGAGAGAGAAATTAGCAATCGAAGGCTTGACGAGGCGGCCGCTGCCGCGCGGCGCGCTCAGCCCTCCCAACTCCTGCTGCTCCACTTAATATAATTAAGATGAGAAAACTCAAGTGGCGTTAGAAGGAAACAGATATTAATGGATTGCAAGGGAGAGCATTCCGGGGGCGGCGGCGGGGGTGAGGGCGGTAGCGGAGCACTCCCCCCCCCCCAGGCAACCCGGCGCGCAAAGCACCGCACCGGCGCGCGACCTGGGGCGGGGAGAGGCGGCGGCGGCGGCGGCGGCGACAGACGCGATCCTTGGCACCTGCCCCGGTGGCGGCGGGGTCGCCACGCTGTCCGAGCCATTTGGCCAAGGGGAGTCGTGTCCCTGGGCACCTCCCTTCCTCCCTCCCTTCTCCCCCCTCCACCGGCCTCTAACACTGCGTGCCTGCCGGGCTAGCGAAGCGCCTTGGGGAGGGGGTGGAGGCGGCACGATTTCAAAGCGCAGGCCGAGAATTCGCGCAGGATTGTTCGCGTCGCTTTCTTTCTCTGTCCTCTTCCTCTTCCTCTTCCTCTTCCTCTTCCTCCTCCTCCTCCTCCTCCTCCTCCTCCTCCTCCTCCTCCTCCTCCTCCTCCTCCTCCTCCTCCTCCTCCTCCTCCTCCTCCATTAATTAGATACAACACACCGCCTGACACTTTCATTTTCACACTCGGGAGTCCCCGCTCAGCCGAAGCCTTTAAAATAATAATCATAATCATAATTCGTAAATTCGAGCACTTTCCGCTTTTCTTCTGGCTCGCATCTATTCAGAGGGAAGCCCGATCAACCCCCAAGTGCCCGCGGTTCGGTTAGCCGAGCTGAAAGGCTTCAAAATTCCCAATCTGAAAACATCTAGGTCAAGAAGAGGGAAGGAGGCGAAAGAGTTGGGCTAGAAGGGGTCCTTGGTGCTCTCTGAGCTTGGTGCTTTTCTTGCAGATGTTTCATGACCCCAAACTAGGCGACATCCTCAGTAGCCCTGATGACGTTACCTAGTTTGGGTCGTGAAACGACTGCAAGAAAACCACCAAGCTCAAAAAAAAAAAAGATAATCCATCAAGGACCGCCGCATGTCAACCCCGAATCTACAAACATTTTCCTTTATTAGATTTTTGGAATATTGAAGAGGGTTTTGGAAAAGCTACGGCTTGTATCCCTACCCCCCACCCCTCAGCAGCCTGTAGGAGCTTTTTAGAACCCCAAGAGTCTAAATCAAGTTTGGGTTCGACCGACCCCCGGAACCCCCCCCCCCTTGGTTTTGTTAGCCGCCCTGAGTCCCTCGGGAATAGGGCGGCATATAAGTCGAATAAAACCTTCAAACCTTCAAAGGAAACCCAACAAAGTGGAGATACACCCCCCCCCCCCAAAGAAAGATTCCAAGTCTGCTCACTTTAAGTGTAATTCCGGCTTCAAAAAAGATCAGTCTCAACGGTAGAATATTAATCAGATCCATCAAGGCTGACAAATGAGAAATATTGGCCGAGAAGGTGACAATTTACAACTTTGTTATTAGTTAAGAGTCGCTTTCCTTGTAAGAGTAATTAATAACTCTCTCGCAGGGCGACACGCTCAAGGCAGGGGCGGGGGGGTGGTGGAGAGAGAGAAGGGGACAAAACTCTGAAAGAAGAAGAAAGACAGGAGCAGTAAGGGAGTGAATGGAGGGAAGAAAGAAGATACCCCAGTCCCTTGTTCAAAAGAGAGAGAAGATGGATGGCTGTTTGGGGGGCATGATCCAGACCGTGCAGGATTGTCCGTGCCTACTTGAACACACACACACACACACACACACACACACACACACACACCTGCATGTGGTCCGACATTTTTGTGTGCGCGTCACTCACGTGGGAAACCAACAGGGATACACGCGCCCTTATGTAATAAACCACAAGTAAACAACAGTTTGTCCCTTTGACGGAACTGTAGGTCTATATGCCTGGTTCTACCTGTCGAGTGGTGCACCAGCGCACACGAAGTCACATTAACAAAGGCTGTGGGTGCATGGGGTGGGGTAGCCATGCGCGCACTGTTGGTATACTGAAATCAAAACCTGCCTTTATTTCTAGACATACATTTTGAGGGAAAGGGGATAGAGTCTACACCGTTTGCTGAAAATGGCAATAACACGAAGGCGTATAAGCCCCCCAATGCTTTAGAGAGGTTTACAACATCAGCATATTGCCCCCAACACTCCTCGTTTTATGTAGAATTCAGTTCCCCAAAACAACGTCCATCTCCAACTTCCTTTTTATTTTTATCCCCACCCCACCCTCCCGAATAGCCTGGCCTCCAGTTCAGAAGAGGAAGCAACTCCTTTCTGGAGTGTAGCTGAGAAAAAATGCACTTTTAATCTCTGCACCCTGCTGCCCTTTCCTTTTTCACAGACACACACGCACACACCTCCGCTAAGCTCCACCCCACTAGAGCATCCTCAAACATGGGTCGTTGCGACCCTCAGTTGCACAAGCTATATAAATCGCGGCGGAACTTTCTAACTTTCTAAGGAGGAGGAAAATGAATTTGCTTACTTTTTAAGCAAAAGGTCCAAGTTCTCCCGATTTCTGTCCAACCTCTTTCAAAAAAAAAAAACCCCTTCCAATTCAAGGCCAAGCACCGCTTCCATTTTTTCTCTCAGATGCAATTGGAAAGGGATATGTGTATATATACATATATACATATATAGCTCTATGTACTGTTTCCCTGATTCTCAAGAAGCCTGGCGCTGGCTGGTTGAGTGGGCGGGGAGGGGGGTGGTTGAGGCCTTGAGGGATGGAGGCAAACTTTATCTCTTCTTTTCTTATAAACCGGGCCCGGCGCTTTGCCTCCGTTAAAACCCCCGCCTTGGCTCTACAAAAGGTAGCTCCCCTCAGATTGAGATTTATTGGCCTCCAAATGAAAAGATCCGTTTGATATAAGAGGTTAATTCAAAGTTCCTTAAACCGTGACTGGCATTAGCAAAAGGGTTTTCTTTTCTTTCTTTTTTTTTGCTAGCTCAGCACAAAGGCAGTTCAAAAGAGCCTTTAAAACACACTCACACACACACACGCACGCGGTCACACACATACACGCGCTCGCGCGCGCGCACACCCACAAACATACTCTCACACTTGAGACTCAACTGAGTCCCCCCTCCCTTTCACTTTTGTTTATTTCTGCGGTTACAAAGCTCTCTGGAGCTGGGGCGTAAATGGTTGCAAGGGTCTTTCTCCCCCTCCCTCCTTTGCGTCCCCATCCCTCCCCCGCCCGCCCGCCCGCAGTTGAACTTTGCCATTTTGGTGTTGACCAAGCTCTGCTCTCGCCCATTCCCTGCCCTCCCCGCCCCCAGTTTTTAGAACTAGTTAATGGAAAGATTGATTCATCAAGCCACCGTCGGTGATGGCGAAAGGCGCACAGGTAACTTTAGAGAAAGTTTTCCTTGGAAGAAAAGCGGAGGGGCGGGAGGGAGAGAGAGAGAGAGAAGAAGAGGAGGAGGAGGAGGAGGAGGAGAGGAAGAGGAAGAGGAAGAGGAAGAAGAAGAAGAAGAAGAAGAAGAAGAAGAAGAAGAAGAAGAAGAAGGCGAAAGCAAATAATAATAATAATAATAATAATAATAATAATAATAATAATAATAATATTTCAGGAGACGAATGAAGTTTTCAATATGAAAAAGAAAAAAGGAAAGGAGAAGGCAAGGCCTGGCTTTGAATGGGTTTATTTATTTGGTAATTCTGGGTTTATTGAAGAATGCAGCCCTGAGAGCGGGGTTGGGAGGGAGGGCGAAAATGCCAGAACGGTTGCGTGTGTTTGTGTAAAAAACAAAAGTTGTAGGCCGAGACCAAGCGAGTGTAAGGGTAGAGAGACGGGTGGCATCTTCGGGTAGAAATGCTGAGGATCAAACATTAACCCTTCTGTTGGTTGGGCGAGAGCCGGGAGGGGAATCGGGAGGGTAGGAGAGGGAGAAGAGAGAGAGAAACGCTCCCCCCCCCCCGGACAAGAGGAGCTCCTGGTGGTGCCCTTTCTGTCTTCAACAGGAAGGCCCAGTTGAAGGAAGGCGGCGGGTTAAAAAGACTATTCTGCGATACCCCTGCACACACACACACACACTTCTCTTTCTTCACTCACAATCCCAACCACCTATATTTTCACTGAAGGGGGGGTGAGGGAGAGAGAGAGAGAAAGAGACAGACAAAGAGAGAGAGAAAGGGAGGGAGACAGACAGACAGAGAGGGAAAAAGAGAAAGAGACAGACATATCTTTTGAAAAGAACGAAAATATCAAAGCCTGGGGCTTTTTCTAAACACTCTTCTTACCACTTTTTGTTTTTTTCCGCTTCCCCCCCCCCCCCATGACTCTTGTCAAGCCCAGGCACGTGCACGCGCTCGCTCGCTCTCCCCCCTCCGGCCCCCGCGCGCGCTCTCTCTCGCCAGAGCCACCCACCCACCGGGCTGTTATTGCGACTCTCTTCTCTGCCCAGCCTCACACTCTGAGGTGAACAACACAGAGTGGAGCGTGTGAAAACGCCGCGCCGCCTATTCCCTTTTGTCTCCAGAGAGGTCGGGGTGGGGAGGGTGGGAGGAGAGGATGGAGAAGAGCAGAGACGGGAGGATTTTTTTTAAAAAAAAATTCTCTTTGAACCCGGGTTTAAGCAAAGCGGAGAAATGTGTCTTCCAGCGGGGCAATTGAGATCGCTAGGATATCACTTCCGGGCGGGGGGGAGGTGAGCGGGGGGGGTGAGTGATGGAAGAGAGGAGACGCCTTGCGTACGTCTGTCACTGTGTGTGTGCGCGCGTGCGTGTGCCTGTGCCGTGTGTTTGGGGTGGGGGTAGGGGTTGTGTAGGGCTGCTTGCCTTCCAAGTGAGACGTCAAAGAAAGGGGAGTGGGGGAGAGCATCCTGCTAGCAGGCCGGGTGGCGGGGACCAAATAAATAAATAACAGTGGAACAATTAATGCGAGTCGGGAGGGGGCGTTGGCGGAGGAGAAAGAGGAGAGGAGGAAAACGGGCGCGCGCCCGTGAGCCTGTGTGTGTGTGCGCGCGGGTGCGTGTGTGTGTGTGTGTGTGCGTGTGTGTGTGTGTGTGTGTGTGTGAGAGAGAGAGAGAGAGAGAGAGAGAGAAGTGGTGGGGTGTGTGTGTCAGGCCTCTGTCAGGCGTAGCTCTTGACGAGAGCAGAAGCAAACGTGTAAAAAAAAGAGGGGAGGGGGTTTTCGAGGATCAATAAGAAAAGCCCAGGCGACGTTCGGCCCCCTCGCGACCCGCGCATCTCACTCCGGTGGTCCTGCTGGCGAGCGGCAGGCTGGAGACGGCCAATTCCCTCCAATTCCAGATCCCCGCCGGTTGGAAGGGTTTGCCCCTGTCCGACCCGAGCCCCTAACCCATCTGCCTCTCGACCCCCGTTCCTCCCTCCCACCCTTTCTTCTTCCGTTGGGCAAAAGTAAAATAATAAAATAAAATAAAGGCGTAATCTTTCCTCGAAAGTCGAACCTTGTCGTCGTGGTTTCTTTCCTTTTCGGTTTTTTGAAGGGGGGGGTGAATAGCACGAGGGTCCGCGAACGTGTAAATTGTGCGTGTCTGCTCCCGAGTGTGTGTGTGTGTGTGTGTGTTCCAGAGCAGATTCAACTTCTCCCCGCTGTATGTGAATCTAGGAACGCCGCAAAGCGAAAGTCAGAGAGGGTGCTTTAGGATCCGATTTAAATGCGTGTCTTCTGTCCAGTGGAACGGCCGCAATCCAGCCTTCTGCATCCCCCTTCTCTCTGTGTGTACGTATGTACGTAAGTGGGGAATGTAGAAGGAAAGAGAGAAGGAATAGACCCTAATCTGCCACTCTGGTTCAATATGGGTTGGGAGATGTGGTCGGTGTTACTCTGGGGTATTTATCGTGCGGCCTGTTCGCCTTGGGAAGACCCTTCTGGAGATATCCGTGTCTGGAGACTTAGGCCACGATTTCATTCACCCACGAAAGTCCCTTCGCCCCGCTGAGCCCCCCCCCCCGTTCATAGAAGGAGTAGTGGGTGAAATAAATAAATAAATAAATAAATAAATAAATAAATAAATAAATAAATAAATAAATAAATAAATAAATAAATAAATAAATAAATAAATAAATAAGCAAGCGAACGCGTGGGAGCGAATGTGTGTGTGTGGGAGCGAATATGTGTGTGCATGTTGTGTATTTGTGTGTATGTATGTATGCATGTATGCATGCATGCATGCATGCATGCATGTATGTATGTATAATTTATCTCTATATCCGTGTTAAAAGATGTATTTTTCTCCCTCTGCCCAGATATTTGCGAGCCAACCGGGCCCTGCTCAGCGGCCTATTAAGCGGCATTAAGGCAATAAAAGATAGAGGCGCGCCTCCCGTTCTTCCCTAAAGAAATGCCTTTAGGATCCATTACCTCTTAATCAGAAGGGAAGAGGTTTAGAACTAGAAATTCTGTAGGGAAAGCCCACCTCCCCCCACCCGCGACCTCTCCTCTAGCTTGGGCTTGTTCCTTTTTCCTTTCCTTTTTTTCGGTTTTTTTTTTTCCTTTTGGGTTTTCTTTTTCTGATTGTTTTGGTTTCGAGGATTTGAATTGGAAATTATTTTTGATCCCAGTTTTCCAAGCTGTTCGTGGCAGGACAAGAAGTGAAAGCGAGGCTTCTGCTTAAAAAAAAACCTACTTCTCCCAGAAGTCCTGAGTTTTCTAAAAGTTTCCTCCCGTTTCTCATCTCTTTTCTGACCCAAAACATCAGGAATCACATCGCAGAATCCAGGCCCAGATGTATCCCATAATCCTTTTATTGAATTTTCGTACATATATACATATATAATTATAATATTGTATAATATCGCGCACACACAGACACATAATCATACACACACACACACACACACAATTTCTACTAACATAACAAGAATTCTTTTGGGCGGATGGACACCTGGAGTTGCAGCCGTGCTGAAAGGGGAATTCTTAGGAACCCTAAATGTGAAGTTCTGATAAATTAATTATATTAACAACGCCGAGTAGCTAGACTAGGGTGCGAATGGGCATCCCGAAAATCAATAGCGTTGGTGAGTGTAGTAGTATAGTTGTAGTAGTAGTAGTAGTAGATGGAAAAGGGATCAGGAATAACCAATGTGCCCTGGTAGATCTGCTTTCCCATCCCACTGACCTGCACCTCGAGGGATCGATTCCGTGAACTTTCTCTCCCCTGGAAGGTCTTTTACCTGAGAAAGCAGGCCAGGTGACTAAAGATCTATTCCGTGAGGACATTCTAGGATGTCCCAGCCCAGTTTAAAAACCTCCTTGCCTCGGAGTAAATCCAGCTAAAAATCAAGCTCTATAAATGGCATTGGCCCATTGGGAAGATAGCTATGTATTCATCCCCCCACTCCCTCTTCTCAAACAGTAAAGCAACATTATGCTTTAAGTCAAGTGCGTAGGTGTTGTGGGTCCTGAATTACTCGAAATCCAATCCTCCAGGGCCAGGAAAATCGATCTGTCTGTCTATCCATTTATCTTTGTCTGGAGGCCACTGCCTTCTACTGTTCTCACCACATACGTCCTTCCCATGAGCTTCTCTGATGGGCAGTCCAGTTCGGTGTGCATAACAGGCCAAGTTGGTTTATTGCTTGCTTATAGAGCCAGGTCCACGGGTGATAAAAGCAAGGCAGCCTTAGCTTCTGTGTGTGTCTGTGTGTGTGTGTGTGTGTGTGTGTGTGTCCCCGTAGTGGTTCTGCTTTTGTCTCTGGAGGCACAAGCCTTCACCATTCTAACCTAACAACCCCACCAGCTGAGGGGAAGGCCATCTATTCCAGCTAAGGAAAGCGGGAAGGAATAAACTCTAGGTTAGAAAGAAGGCTCCCTTTCAAAATCCTCTTCCAGATCAGGGAGGGCCAGATTTCAAAAGCTGAGATATCTGTTTGGTGGTTGTCCCAGAACCTCAAGGTCCCACCTCAGGGAATGCAGAGCAGAAGATCTACTCCAGTCTTGAAAAGAAAATTTAAAAAGAAGCCCAGAAAATAAGTTTGGACCATAAACATGGAAAAAAGTCGGTACTATTTACCCCATCCTACATTAAGCCCGGGTTGTTTCATTTGGAGGCGGGGGCTAAGCGTAGGACCTTCCCAGGGGAATCTCAAGAGATAGAACCTGAGTCCTGATCTGTTCCAGAATTCAGCCCTGTACCAACAATTCCTACTTCAATTTGTCCTGGGCATCAGACTTGGTGGAGGCAGGGTGCTCCCCCCTCAAACCCCCAAACCACGACCTGACCTTTGATAGATGAAGCGTTTATTTAAGGTGATTCATTGGCACCTGTGAATAATCTCCTTCTCTTTGCAAGTAAAAAAGTCCCTCAAATGCCAGCGATGCCCAAATCAAAGAGGTTAAGTTATTGACCTTTTAGCTTCCTCCCTTCCCTGTACTTTCTCTCTGTCCTCCTGCCCCCTCCCTCCAAAAGGCTCAATTTGGTTAGAAAGATGGCATTGGGGTGGTGGGGAATGGCCACAAGCAACCTATATATTTTCTAGAAATCAATTGGTTTTTTTCTATCTCCACAGCTCTTTTCCCCTTGATTTGGTCTCTCCCCCCCACTTTCTCTTTTACTGAAACCAGAAAAACGCAAATCTGATTTCTCTCTCCCCCCACCCCACTTTAATCCAGACCAGTCTCTCTGATTCCAACCCTCCCCTCTCCCCTTTTCTTGGCTACCCCTTGCCCTACATCCCCTTGAAGTGCCTGTATTGAAGGGGGGGGAGTGTTTCCCAAGGTCTTTGGAGGTCTTCGCGAGCGACAGTACTTAGAATAGCTGGTAGATGGCAGAATTTTCTAACCTTTGGAAAGAAGCGAACAAGCTGGGAGCCAGAAGTCCATTTAAAAAGCCCTTTATTTCAAGGAACAAAGATCAGTGACAACCACAGAACAGAAGACAACTCAATGAAATTTCTCGAGGAGAAGGGCGGGGGGGGGGCATTGCAAAAGACAGCCACCGTGAATCCAAGGTCTTACTTTTATAATTAAAAGGAGGAAGAGAGACCAGTGTAAGATAGGTTCAGAGCTATCTTTTTCCTTCCTTCCTTCTCTTCTTCCTTCCTTCCTCCCTCCCTTCTATTTCCTTCCGTTTCCTTCCTTCCTTCCTTCCTCCCTTCCCTTCCCTTCCCTTCCCTTCCCTTCCTTTCCTCTTTCCTCTTTCCTCTTTCCTCTTTCCTCTTTCCTCTTTCCTCTTTCCTCTTTCCTCTTTCCTCTTTCTTCTTTTCTTTCTGCTTTGCATTCAGTGTTGACTCCTGAGGACTGCTTGAACAAAACCTTCCAGTTTTGTTGATAAGATTTCCCCAAAGTGGTTTCCATTGCCTTCTTCCTAAGGGGGGGGGGGGGGAGAGAAGGGCTGGCTCAAACTGAAGGCTTCAACCACTATACCAACTGGCTTTCTAATATCTACCTTTTTTTAAAAAAAGAAAGGGGGGATACATCATTTCAGAAGTTGCAGAGTACAGAAATGATGCAAGGCAAGGTATATTTCGCTTAATACCTCATGATAAAATCGTATTTTTTTAAAAAAAAAGTTGGGTTCAGAAAATCTCGGAATACACAGACTGATCGATCAGTAGGGAACTTAAAAGAGTGGTGATAGATCCCCAGTTTAAGAGTAGAGACGGCCGATAATCTATTTCCGGAGAAAAATAACCATTCATATATAGATATATAAGAGAGAGAGTTAGGCACATAGACACAGAGGCACATTCAGCAACCGACACTACTATCCATGGTTTACACAGGAAGGATCCAAGCTGCGATCTTATGGCGAGGGAATCCAGTGGGCTCCAACTTGAGGTCCAGGATCCTTGCTTGTAGCTGTGGGGCCCAGAGGACCCGATCCTCCTCCCGCGGACTCAGAAAGCGAATCCCGGGCGCCTTCCGAGGAGACCCTCTCCCAAGGCAAAGAGCCACTCCGTCCCACTCCGGCAAACGGATTTCCCCTCCCGACGGAGGGATTTTAGCTCTACCACTGCCTCAGGTGGTCTCTTGCTTCACAACTACAAGCCTGCAGGACTCGTCCGCCTCCCTTTTACGGATAGCTCTCTCGGCTCCTCTGTTGCTTCTCAAGGGTGGCAGAAGTCGGGCGCTGAAGAACTTCAAAGTGGGATCAGGCCAATCTCCAACCTGGATTCCCAAAAGGGATTCAATTGGGGATTTGGGGAAGGGCAAAGGGTTTCTTTTAGACACGGCAGGGAAAAGTAACATTGCAGGCTCGGCAAACCTGAAGGAGGAGGGGATCAGTTACTGAACCCGCAACCTGGAGAATGAAGGAAAAGCATCACAAGGATCCGGATGGGGTTGGGTGGAGAGGTAGGGAATATACATACATGCATGCATGCTTACATACATAAAGACACTGACAGACAGACAGACAGACAGACAGACAGACAAAATCCCAAGCGCGATCAAATCTTAATTCGGCGTTAGAAATAGCAGCTCCAGAACGAAAAGCTTTACGTTCAAACCTTTATTCCCGCTTGTGTTGTGTACTGAAGAAAGAAAGAAAGAAAGAAAGAAAGAAAGAAAGAAAGAAAGAAAGAAAGAAAGAAAGAAAGAAAGAAAGAAAGAAAAGGAAGGAGAGGGTCCCCTGATTTGATTTCACATTAAACCCCCTAACAGTCTCCATCTAATTATTATTATTATTTTTAGTTTAGAGTTTGGTTAGAGGGTAGAAATCAAGACAAAGCGTTTGATGGCTGGTAGACCAAGTACTTTCCCGATCGGTCTTTCCCCGCGTTTGGAAAGCAAGCGACTCGCCGGTTGCGTGGCTCCATTGAGTCGCGTTTAAGAAACCGGAGGGAGTAAATATTCACCGTCCTTTGAAGCGCTTTTTAATGGACATTTATTAAAGCGGTGGGGGGGGGAGGGGCGGGAAGGAGAGCGAGACGGGGTTACAGTTCAATTAGTGGGCAGAAAAAGCGAAGGAGACGAGAAAGCGAAGCAGGGACCCTTCTTCTAGCTGGGGGTCTTCCTCCCCCTCAAGAGGCAGAACCCGCAACCGACGTCGACAGACCTGGTTGGAGCAAGTTAAGCCAACCCTTCGCTGCGGGGAGACCAGGATGGAGAGCCAACATTAGGAAAGAACAGCCACGACCCCTGCCTAAGTCCGACGGCAGCCTTGGCTTCCCCCTTTGGAGCGGCGAGCGCGTCCTTCGCGGAGAAGTGCCATTTATCATTATTATTTCTCTGATGAGGCTCCCGCTTCGATCCGCCTCATCGGAGCTCCCTTCCTTCCTTCTCTTTCCCCGCGAGCTTTTAAACTCCGATTCTAGCCTCCTCTGAGTAAAAGAAAAAAAAAAGGGGGGGACCCCTAAGGGTCAACAGCGAAGTTGGGGAAAACGGGTAAACTGTGGGGAGGTTTGGAAGGAGGGGCGCAGGGACTTCGGCCTCTGCGGTCTCTTTCCAGCGACCCTCAGCCTCACCTGAATTTAAGGAAACAGTTCAATAAAAAAGCAGCAAAGTCCAGAAACCTGTAATCATTTCTTTCTTTCTTTCTTTCTTTCTTTCTTTCTTTCTTTCTTTCTTTCTTTCTTTCTTTCTTTCTTTTTCTTCCTTCCTTTCCCTCTCAGTTTCATTCCTTCCTTGCTTCCTTCCACACCACCTCTCAATTTCTTTCCTTCTTTCCGCCTTTC